>NC_134276.1:161506720-161811454 GCF_949628215.1 Phalacrocorax aristotelis | reverse complement strand
CCTGGAAGAGCAGGAGTGGGGGCCAAGTACACTTGTGTCTCCATCTCCCTCTTCTGACCTGGGTGTGCTCACCGCCTCCAGTTCTCCCTCTCTGACCACCCCTGGTTCTCCCTTTCTGCTTCCCTGCCCCTCCATAGGGCTTGAAGGAGGAGGGAGAGGAGGAGGGCCTTCTCCTTGGGCAGTTCACCTACAACCATGACGGTGACCCCATCCAAACATTTTACTTGGAGGTAAGTGCTTTGCCCTTGGAGCACTCAACCCCAAGAAGAAAATGGAGCCCTTAGGGTCTCTGAGCCCTCAAGAGCTCATGTTTTTCTTTCCCCCTCTCCCCAAGGGTGACGCTGTGGGCACGTACCAGCTGGTGGAGCTCCGGGTGCTGAGCAACTGGGGACACCCCGAATACACCTGCATCTACCGCTTCCGCGTGCATGGGGAGCCGGCGCACTGACCCCCAGCTCCTGCACGGGATGAGGATGCTGCCGGGCTGACAGCAGGAGAGGATTTGTCTGGTTCGCTGCTTCGCACGTAGAAATCCTGGGATGTGCCAGCAGCCACCCTGGGAAGCTGCTCCCCTCTGGGGAGGAGAAGAGCTGGTGTTTAAGGGGTGAGGCTTTCACTCTTCCAAGGACTGGGGTGGTGAGGCAAGAGCATCCCATGTCCGTCCTAGCGCAGCCTGGCTTGTTTTCAGTGAGTGTTGGACATTTTAACTTTTTAAGCTAATTTTTAATCGGGTCTGCGCAGCCCCTCGTCCCCGTTGCCCTGCACCTCTTTGACGGCACGCCTAGCATTGCCAGGGCTTGGGAAGGGGGTATGTAATTTTGCAATGTGCTTCACACGGGCTTGGGCGCGATAACAGTGTACGGGACCGTGGTGACTGGCTCGGTGCCGCCAGAGTAGGTGGGAGCCACTGGTTGTGGCCGCTGAGACTCTCCCCTTCATGCGGGGTCACTTCTCCTGCCTTGGCCTTGGTTTAGGTAAAGATTTCCAGACCTCCACTGCTGGGCTGGCAAAGGGGAAACGAGACAGTATTAATGAAGTATTAACATAAAACTAATGGTTTGGGGCAGCAGGAGGGGAGAAATTTGGCACGTGTTGGTGGCAGAGCCTGCCCCGGTGCTGCTGTCTGTCTGCTTGAGCCCTCCTGCCGCTGGTGGCTGTGTTGGGTCTTGGCGATGCCGTTGGCCGCCCCTGGCTGGCTCGCTCCCCCATGTTAAGCTTGATGCTATTGAAAACTCCTGTTGCCTGCTTCCCCTTTTGGTTTGTTCTGTGGGTTTTTTGTTTTTTTGTTTTTTTTAAGGGGGATGGGGAAGGGGGTTATTTTCCAGTTGGGGTGTTGGGGGACTTTTTTTGTAGTAACAAAGGAAGAAATACTTTTTCCATGCAATTTCTACTTAACCGGAGAATGTTATGCCGGGCCGCTCAAGTGAGTGGCTTAGACACAGAGAGGGCTAGAGCTTCGTTTAGTTGGAGAATAGCGTGTGCAGTAGGATAAGCTAGAGTAAGATGAACAGAGCTGTTTAAAATAAGGGTCGTTGGTAGCTGGACCTGGGAGACAAGGTCCTCTGTGGACTGCTGCTTGGTGGGGTGGCCAGAGGCACTCCTGCCCTCCTTGCTCGAGAGATGTCCTCCAAGACTGCAACATGTGGCTGCGGCCTCTTGCCCGCAACTGCATCTGTATATAGGTGACTGGAGTGAGTGGGTGATGCTGCCCCAGTGCTCTGCACGACTCTTTGTGCCTCAGCTGTCTTCTGCGTGGGAGATGGGGCAATCCCCAGGGCTCGCAGGTGCCAGCGTGCTTCTGCGCCTTGGGGAGCAATAGGTCCTCCCCCTACCTGTGGTGCTCAGGGCTGCTTCTGTCACCTCGTGGTCCCCGATGGCAGATGGCTGGTGCAGGCTGACCTCCTTTGTGTTGGAAGGGCTCCCTTTCCCTCCTGCCTTGTCCTCACTGGCATTGCTTGGTTCCCTGAGCCCTGGCTGCAGAGGACCATGGCAGAGCAGGATGGGGAGTTCTGCCAGCAGCGGGCATGTAGATCCTGCCTGTACCTATGGTGTGATGGGAACTGTTGCAGGGGACTGCAGGAAGGATGCACAGGGACCTTCCCCAGGCTGACAAGTGCTAGGGCCATCTGGCCATTCCACCTCCTGGCTGCCTGCATCATGCTTAGTTTGGCTTATGTTCTTGGGTGGCGTTTACAGCCTCCACATTTGTCTTACGTTTCATTGAAAGAAAATCTAAAGGGCTCATGTTTAGTGTTTCAGCCCTATATGATGTTGGTATCATCCCTCCCCTGACACCATGAGCACTAGGGGAGCACCATGAATTGATTCACATTCTGGTCTTCTCGGCTTGAAGCACTGTAGGGCGAGAGGCATGGGGGGGGGAAGGGGCTGAAGAAGCATCTCCCTTCAGCATGCCCTGTTGTGTGTCAGGCAGAAGCACTAAGCCCTGGTCCCCTTGTTCCAGCTCGAGGGGATGAGGATGATGGTATCACGTCCCTTCTGGAGGAGTCTCCATGCTCCAAGCAAGGGAAGGGAGCCTGAAAGGCACAGCTCCATCTAACAGGTTAAAATTATGCCATGGAGCCCCCTGCAGAGCTGGGAGGCCTTGTTGCTGGGCCTGCAGCCAGAGCCAGTGACGATAAATTCTCTCCTATATTGCGCATAGTCTTAATTCTTGGCCTCCACAGCCAAAGTTATTTTAAACTTGTCTACAGCTGCCTGCTTGCCTTGGAGTCATGTCTGTGAGTGCCCTGTGCACATGGGGTTGTGCTTTTATGAATGCCTTGCCCTGTCCTGGGCTTGGCAGAGCAGTTCCTGTATTTAACTGAACGATAAAGAGAAAGCAGAGATGAAGCTCACCCCCTTCCTCAGGCGTTCTCTGGCTGCTGGAGCAAATGCCATAACCATGAGGCTGGAAAGCCCCTTTTCTTATGTCCCTTCTGGCTCCCTGGTCTCTGGATTGGGCTGTCAGTGTCTTTGCCCAAGAAAAAATGATTTCACAGTAAATCAGGCATGCTGGTGAGAGGTGGGAAAGGGGGACCTCTTTCCCTGAGAATGGAGTTGGAGTGGGGTCTCTGCTCCTCCCATGGGACTGTTAACCGGTGGCTGTGGGGCAGGGAGAATTTGGCTTTAACAGGGCAAGCTTGCCCTGTCCTTTGGAGACAAAAGTCTCTGCTCGCCTGAGGTAAAACCCCACAGAGACACCAGTGAGAGGTCACCCTGGGGGTTTATGCCCTTCTCTAGGGATAGTGCTGGTTTTGGAGGCCTCACCGTGCTGACTGTGTGAGAAGCCCCAGGAAGGCATGCTGAGGCTACATCTGGTTTTTCAGCCCCCAAATTCTGCATCGGTGCTGAGCTGCAGCCCAAGAACCTGTACCAAGTGCATGGTCAGCTGCCTCTCACCAGCAGCAGCTTGCAGGATTTCTGCAACTGTCCTGAGCTGCAAAGGAAAAAAGGGCACATAAAACTCCTGCTTGAGCGTGTCCATCTCTGCCTGGGGGTATTGCATCTTAGTGCTGATGCAGAAGACGAGCCTGGTGAGGCAGGAGAAATGTGAAACAGCTGTCAGAGCAGATTTCCCTTATTTACTCCATTTCCCTCCTCTATTCTCCCTCCTTCTTGATTTGCCCTACACGTGCTACAAATTAGTCCTGCAGAAACAGATGGTTACAGGCAGGAGACGAGGATGTACTTGATGCTGTAGCCTGTTGCAAATGCTGCACTGTTTTGTTCGTTTTATTTTTTTTCATCAACAGGTTGTAATTTATGCCTATGCAAGAAAAAAAAATACCAAGACAAATAAATTATATCAAAACTGCTGTGAGTGTTTTGGGTGTTTTGCAGGTGAATTTGAAAGTGGGAATTATGCACAGCTAGTAGACAAAGCTATTCTTGTAGCTGCTGCTCTTTTATGTATTCTCATGGCAAATCCTTTTTTCCCAGTCTGATATACAAAGTGTAGGGTCAGCAGTTTTCACCTTGTTATCAAGCAGGCTCTGGGCTGCAAATACTGCTTGGAGCAATGCTGAAGACAAGACGTACTCTTAAAAACTCAAATTCCTTGGGACTTTGAGTAGTCTGTGACAGACCATGGCTGTGGGCTTGGTCCATCCTGCAGTGACCTCCAAGCCACCCCTGGGCATCAGTCCATCCTCTTCCTTATCACGGGCCTGAGCCTGGCTTGGCCCTGAGCAGGGGCAAATAAGACTGGGGCAGCAGGGAGGGCAAGGACAAAGCCTGACACAAACCACACTTAAGGGTAGCTGCAGGTTCCTTTCTTTTCCTTAACATGGGCTGTAAATTACTCAGGCTGCTATGAGTAAGTAGAAAGGAAATATTTAGTTGTCCTCAGCATGAGGAAGCTAACCTAGCACCTACAGAAAGGTTGAAAAAAGATAAATTAGACTGGCTGGAGCTTGAGGAGGGTCACACCAAGTACCTGCTTCACCAGGATGGGCTCAGGAGGCAGGCTTGTGAGGAGTGCCCATGCAGCTCCTTGCAGAAGGCCACCCTAGGCCAAGGGTTGTTCTCTGCTGGCCCTGGATCTGCCCTTGCTGCTTTCCCCTGGGAGCAAGGGAGGCTGGGCACTCAGTGTCCCAGCTGGGGAAGGGGGACTGACAGAAGAAGTGATATGGACAACTGGGAAAGGATGGGGTATTGGGTGCTCAGGACCCAAGGGCTCAAGCATAGGCATGTGCAGAGAGGGGGGGCAGACCTCCAGCGGCATCGCCACTCCCCAGAGGTGTCCATAGTGCTGATACTTCAGGAGTAAAGGGGCTGGGTGGGCCTTTGCTCTGGCTACCACCAGTCCCCAACCCAACACTTACCTGTGTTAGGAAAGGGCTGTGCAGGGCAGGAAAAGCCTTCGTGAACCAATGTGAGATCAACTGAGAAGGCAGGAAAAGGCCCATTCCAAGCCCTCGGAGGGTCCCACTGTATTTACAGAAACAGGTGAGGTACAAATCACTGTGAAGGCCCAGGGCCGCACAAGCTTATGCAGGCAGTGGAAATGCTGTGCTAAAAATCGCATCCTCTAGCAAAATACCTCCAACAGAGTTGGACCCAAATGGTTTGCTATAGCAGCTTTTCAAACATGCATATGCAACTCATCTACAGCATAGCTCACACCATGCAAGCATTCTTATTTCACCACTCTGCCGCCAAGAAGCACTAAATCTTAGGCAGTGTAAAAGCTGCCGGGGCTGTGCAGGGTCTCAGCAGCAGCTCTCCTGTGGCACGCATGTCCTCCCCTGCCATCACTACAAACACAGCCTCTGTTCCTAGCCAGCAAAAGAACATGGTGCCAGGCAAACACGCTTGGTCTGGCTTTCAGCATTAAAGCGGCAACTGCTGGTTTTCCAGAGGGACAAAAAGGAACAAGACATACTTTAACTTGGAACAAACTTTTTTAAAATTTATTTTATAGATCACAACCACCTGAGTGATCTTTGAATGCTGGTCACGAGAGAGAGATCACACCACCTCCTTTGCACAAACTGAAGTAAACCCTCTTCCAGTCTTGGCAGTCTCCTTCATGTGGAGCACAAGCAATGGAGAAAGAGAAAACTGCCTGGAGCTCCCTGCTCCCTTGGAAGCAGAGGGCAATGAAATCAGATGCAGTTTGATGCTGCTACAGGGCCAGAAGACAAATGAACCAGGCCCTCGTGCCCTGCTTAGCCACACTTCACACCCCCTCACAATGTGGGTGCTATTAGTGTTGTAGCTGCCTATAGTTCCTCCCTCTCCAGGAGAGTGCTGGTATTTAGGCACATAGCTTGGAAGGGGATGTCTGACCTCCCCGCTTCCACCCACGCTCAGGCCACTGCAGTCTCTAAGGCAAAGTACCCTCATCTCCACATTCCTCACTTCTCCCGTGCCACTTAATGCTTTTGGCTTGCTGGTGCTGGCATCAGGAGATGCGCTCTCCTCCCGCCCCGAGCCTGCTGTCCCTCAGTCAGCTGAAAGCCTACCTCGAATCACCAGGTGAACTGGAATGACCTCCACACAGGTGCCACAGAGCGAGAAACAGGAACAACCCGCTAAGGA
Organism: Phalacrocorax aristotelis; assembly: GCF_949628215.1. Lineage (NCBI taxonomy): Eukaryota > Metazoa > Chordata > Aves > Suliformes > Phalacrocoracidae > Phalacrocorax > Phalacrocorax aristotelis. Next base: position 161,805,409 of record NC_134276.1, on the reverse strand, counting down.
GGGACAGAAACTTTTCAGTCTCCCTCTAATTAAAGTCCTTCATTGGAGGAGGAAGCCCTCAAAGAAACCGAGGCTGACCGCACCTGCTGGGGAGAGCAACGATTCGCTGAGGATGCCACCTCCTCCCTCAAAATGCTACTATGCTCCCACAGCTCCCCACAAGCCAGCAGAGGATAACTCCTGTCCTCATGGGAGCCAAGCGAGGAGGCAGGGTTAGAAGAAGAGAGATCAAAATACACAGGGAATTGATCATTTGCAAAACCCAGGGTTTAAAAAAAACCACATTATAACAATAAAGCTAATTCTTAGACCGTCCTTGAAGGGCCTTCCTAGAAAAGCCAGAATTTGTCATTAAAAAAAAAAAATACACTTAAAAAAAAAAAAGTAAGTTAGAAAAATTGCCACATACTTCCAAACCTGAAAGCACCTCTGTAGGTTTGGTACCAATTCATCATTGCCCTCTTCGGCCAACAGGGGAGAAGACAAATCCTACCTCTGCCATGGCAAAGCTTGGCCAGTGAGTTCCAAAAAAAGATTTGGGAAATCTTGGAGTAAACCAAATCAAGGGGAGGTCATGTCTGCCTGGTGTCTCTCTTGCAAAGGTATAGTACCACCTGTGACCTCTGTCCGTCAAGGTGAGAAGGCTTTCTCTGGCTCAAGGGACGGACCGAGTGTTCCTGCACTGTATTCTTAATACTGTCAATTGAGCTGCCGCAGCCTTGAGAGGCGGGTTAGATTTGCTCCAATGTGCACTGAACAAACAATAGGAAAAGCAACATGATGGGAAGGGGAACAGGATGGGCGAATGCTAGCCCACTGAATTCTGACTCTAGAATCTTAAGTGCTATCAACATATTTGACAAGTATTTAGTATAGGATTCCTCAACTTAACATAAAGAACTGCTTTCCAGTTTGTTTCCCTGTTAGATTTCCAACCAATGATCTTTCTCACATCTTCAAACTTCAGTCACTATCACATCAAATTAAACCCACTTAGAAACAGTTTAAGATGGAGGGAATCCAGAAGCATATTTGGCATGGGGCCACAGTGGTGAGGAAACAATGCCCTATGGAGCCATCCTAAGCAATGTGTTTTAACCTTTGCAAGTCTGAAATTTCAGGCATTTGATAACCCCTGGATCTGAGACAGCAAATAGGAAGAGAGCAGCAAGTCCTGCGGGCAGAATGGGGTGAGGGAGGAGGGAGGCAGCTAACTGGCTCTTTGCAGTTCTATCCAGACTCCCCTCTCATCTTCATGCACACAAAATATAATAAAAACTAATAAGAATAAAAACTAAGCCCATGATGTACAAAAATGTGTCGATAGGGGGAGGAGGAAGGTGTCAGTTACTCAGTTCTGTGTGTCTTACCACCTTCATTAGCTTATAAATTATGCTCCTCTCCATCACTTCCTTCAGGGAGGAGGGACGAATCTTCTGCAGCCAATCAGCTGGGATGGGTTTTGGTTTAAGCTGCTCTGGATCTTTTGGATAAGAAATGAAGGGAAGGGGAGGAATTCCTCAGAGGGAGGAGGAGTAAGAAATTCAGCAGCCACTGGCAGGAGTCACACAGGCTCCCTGAGACTTCACTTTATGGCGCTGACCCCCACGTCGCCGGCCTCCTCCTCCAACTTTTGACTGAAAAACAAGAAGATACACTTCAGTGCGCAGCAATTTCTGAATCAGAGTATGAGCACAGCAGGAGTTCAGATGGATTACACACACGTTCAGACAGCTGGAGGGCAGTTGTGACTGATCAGCTTCCTACCACTGCAGGAAGGAGATGAGGCAGACAGACACACCATGAGGGAAGGAGGAGAGACAGACACACCATGAAGTTCAGCTTTTCAAGCTAGGGAGGACCTGATTTCCCAATTTTCACTCCCATGAGAATCAGCGGGTGCCATGGGCTCAGCATCTGAAAAAAATCGAGGCCTCGGACTCCCTTGGCTTTGTGGAGAATGGAAGGAGAGCCCCCCACCCCCCTACCAGGGCTCTCTTGCTAACCTGGCTCTGTTCCCAGCCTCAGGCCAGCAAGCCCACCGTTCTCTTTTAAAGCAGCCAAATACCTTATTGCCCTCACGGATGTGGGGCTCTTCATCCAGTGCAGGCTGAGGGGATGCAGCAAAGAGAGAGAGGCAGAGGTAAGCAAGAACAGAAGCACAACAAACTCTCAGAGGGAGGGACAAAACAAAGAGCAAGCTGGGAGCACTACTTACAACCAGTGACGCTACAACAAGACCAGGAGGAGATGGGGGATCAGTAAGAAGCTGCAGGCATATGCAAAGGGAGAGAATCCCTGCCAGAGGGCCCTCTTTCAGCAGCCAGCCTGGCTCAAGAGGGCGAGATTTGACCAATGACAACTAAGATAGCTAAAATTAAGAAGGGGAACACTGACCATGCCTCTTGACAGAATCAATTCCTGAACCTTTTGCTTACTATATAAGTACAGTAAAAGAAGATCCATGTAATAAAGCTGATAAATAGCTCCCCAAGCCTGCAGTTAGAAGTAAGTTTCCATTCCTTTCAGGCCAGAAAGGCTAGGTCTCCTTCTTGGACAAGCTGAGCTGAGAAGACCTAACCAGCAAAACATAATAATTTTCTCTTGAAAGAGATAAGCCTTTCCTCCTCCTTGGATATCTCCATCTTCCCTCCTTGACAAAGCAGACGACCTGTGTCTGATACTACTACTTAGGTTGTAATTCCTCTGGTGTGCGGATGTTCTACCTCTCATTCAGGCAGCAGAAACCCATTCTGTGACTGGTTGTTAGATGCTTCACTAGTTCAGCTACTGGCTATACGGAGACGCTTCTTCACCGTGATCACAGTCAAGTGGTGAAACAGGTTGCTCAGGGAGGTTGTGCAGTCTTCCTCCTTGGAGGTTGTCAAGACATGACTGGATAAAACCCTGAGCAACCTCGTCTGACCTCACAGCTAATCCTACTTAGAACAGGAGGTTAGACTAGACACTTCCTGAAGTCCAACCCGAATTGTCCCAGGACCCTGAGCTGCCAGCTGCAGAAAGTTCAGCCCTGAGGAGTCATCCATTCATCAGAGAATTCTGATTTCTGCTAACAGACTACTTATAATTCTATTTGTTTCTGTTGCACGTTGAGTCCCAAGGTGAGTTCAAAGGTATGAGGGGATAATGCTTGTGCTTTAGAGTACCCTACCTTCCTCCAACAGATGAAACCAGGATGCAAACAGCGAGGACAGACATGATGTTTTCCTCACTTACCAGTGGTTGCAGGACAGCAGGTGTCAGTGGCGCTGCGGCTGTTGAGGGGGCCTCATCCCCAACTGGTGGGCCTCCAGCTGCTGAGCCCACTGGGGGAACACTGTCTTCTCGTTTTGTAACAGCTCCCTTCTTGGTTGACTGCATCTTGATCTGCTGTGGCTTGGAGTTCATTGGCGAGTTATTGGTGGTCTGGAGTAACTGCAAATTACAAAGGGAGAGGCCAAAATCAGCATGAAAATAGCTAGGCCAACATGGCAAGGTTCAATGCTGCTTTTTAACAAAAAGCTTTGTGAGAACTGATACCAATGGCCATTGGGAGAAGAATGCAGCAGCAGCTGTTCAAAGAAATCTAGGCCTCTGAGCTGCCCTCAAAAACCCTTGGAGGGTAGAAAGGGCCACTCAGCTGAGGTGACATTCAGCCCCCCACAACATGACTCAAAGGGACCAGCTACAAGCTGTCAAAAAGAGACCAAGCCATAAGAACCAGAGGCATCTGGATCACTCCCCACCCTCACGTTCCTTCACGGACATCAGCTAACACCCACACACAACAAAGCACATTGGCCATCTGCAGCTTATGTCAGGGGTGACATCTGTGATTGAAGGATGGCCTCTTCCCCCAATTTTCCAGAGCTATCCAGATTCTCCTGCTGGCTTCTCAGCACCAAAAGTAGCTAATGGGCAAAAAAAAGTCAGACTCCTCGGCCTTTACCTTAGTGATGGTACCCACAGCTTTGGTGCGGCCTTCACGGAAGACCAGACGCTGGTCTATATGCAAATATTCCGGTGTTTTGATGAAGCGAAAGTGCACTGTGGCTTTGTCCCCCGTCCGCAGGCAGTCCTTGTCCATGCTGAGAATCGTGGCCGTCTGACGGATGCTGCCACAATGCACTGTGAATGTAATGCACAAAGGCTTTCAACAGCCGATGCCATTAGTGGAATAAGCTTCAGACAAACATCTAAGGCAGCTCTTGCTACCCTACAGCTACCAGCGCTGAGTTTGGAATGTAAAAATCTACTGCGTACTGAAGACTATACAGGGCACATGGCTGCCTTTGTTCAGTCGTCAAAAAGAAAAAAACATACAGGCTAGAAGAGTTGCCTTTGAATGGAGACTTTCCTGAAGCATCCTCAACAGAGTCCTACATGTCAAGCAGCCAGGCTAGAGGGCAGACCTAAAATGAGTCTCTCAGTCAGCATTTGAAGCTGAAGAATCTTTGCACCATGGAGATCTGGCTCAGGCAGGCTCCGAGTACACCTGGAGTCACACACCTGATTAAGGAAAACCTTGAATATATTGAAGTCAACTATGGTGATTGTGACTGCTCTATTGAATGCCACTGGGTTAAAGTCAAAGGGGTCATCTCCAAGCAGGACCTCACAGTGGGTATCTGCTATCGACCTCCTAACCACGATGACGATGCCGACGAAGCGATATTTGGGGCACTAAAGCAAGCTTCTGGCCAACAGAACCTGGTCCTGATGGGTGACTTCAACTACCCAGACATCTGCTGGAAGAACGATATGGCAGCTTGCATGTCATCCACCAAGTTCCTGGAATGTATAGAGGACTGTTTCCTGATACAAATGTTAGATGTGCCAACCAGGAATGAGGCACTGCTGCACTTGCTGTTCACAAACCGAGAAAGCCTGCTTTGTAATATCTTGGTTAGTGATAGCCTTGGCTGCAATGACCACAATATTGTAGAGTTCAGGATCCTGCTGAGTGTGCTGAAGGTCAGCCCTAAGACAAGGGTTCTGGATTTTAGAAAAGCAAACTTCAGTTCACTCAGGGCTCAGTTGGGAGTGATTCGATGGGAAGCTTCCATGGAAGACAAAGGAGCTAGTGAGTGCTGGGAGTTCTTCAAGAACTCTCTATTGGAAGCACAAAGCCAATTTATCCCCTACAAAGGAAAGGGAAGTAAGCAGAGCAAGAGGCCCCCATGGTTCAATCATGACTTCCTGGGTCTACTCAAATCCAAAAGGGAAGCATACCAGAGATGGAGAAGTGGAGGATTATCCATCAAGAGCTACAAGGGCATTGCCAGAGCATGCAGAGATGCAGTTAGAAAAGCAAAAGCCCAACTCGAATTGAAACTGGCCGTAGAAGTCAAAAATAACAAGAAAGGTTTCTTCAGACACGTCAACCATAAGCAGAAAAAGAAGGAAAACATAGGCCCACTGTTAAACAGAACAGGAGAGTCAATCACCAATGATGCTGAAAAGGCAGAGGTCCTGAACACCTTCTTCACCTCGGTCTTTACCAGCACTGTAGGGTCCCAGGCTTTGGGAATGAAATTGCCAGTTGATGCAAACACCGACCCACCATCAGTGAAGGAAGAGTTAGTTCATTAATTACTACAGGAGCTTGACCCCTACAAATCAATGGGCCCTGACGCCATCCACCTGAGGGTGTTGAGAGCGCTGGCTGACATCATTGCAAGGCCACTCTCCATAATCTTCGAGAAGTCACGGAGAACGGGGAGTGTCCCAGAGGACTGGAGGAAGGCAAATGTTACCCCTATCTACAAGAAAGGCTTGAGGGAGGATCCGGGTAACTATAGGCCCATCAGCCTTACTTCAACCTGTAGGAAAGTTATGGAACAAATCCTCCTGGCGGCCATCACAAGTCAAATGAGGCACGTGATTGGGAAACACCAACATGGCTTCACTAAAGGCAGATCGTGCTTGACAAACCTGGTGGCCTTCTATGACAAAGTGGCTTGCCTGGTTGACATGGGGCGGGCAGTGGACATTGTCTACCTGGGCTTCTCCAAGGCCTTTGATACAGTCCTCCACAGTCTCCTCCTGGAGAAATCAATCATTGTGGCCTAGACAAGTGGTTTGTGCAGTGGGTGGGGAACTGGCTGACAGGCTGCACCCAAAGGGTGGTGATTAATGGCTCCTTATCCAAGTGGCAACCTGTCACAAGTGGAGTCCCCCAGGGATCAATATTGGGCCCAATGTTATTCAATATCTTCATAAGCGATCTGGATAACGGCATCAAGTGTAGCCTGATGAAGTTTGCGGATGACACCAAATTGAGTGGGGAAGTAGACACTCCAGAGGGAGAGCCGCTCTGCAGGGAGATCTGGATAGGCTGGAGGAGTGGGCCAGCAAGAACCTTATGAAGTTCAACAAGGAGAAGTGCAAGGTCATGCACCTGGGAAAACATAATCTGGGAGTGCAGCACAGACCGGGATCCACCTGGCTGGAGAGCAGCTCTGTGGAAAGGGACCTGGGGGTCCTGGTGGACAGGAAGCTCAACATGAGCGAACAGTGTGCTGCTGCGGCCAAGCAGGCCAACAGGATGCTGGGTTGCATCAAAAAGGGCACTGCCAGCAGAGAGAAAGAAGTCATTATCCCACTCTACTCAGCGCTTGTCAGGCCACACCTGGAGTACTGTGTAGAGTTTGGTCCCCGCTATACAAAAAGGATGTGGACAGGCTGGAAGGGGTCCAGAGAAGGGCCACCAAGATGATCAGAGGACTGGGAAGCTGCCATACGAGGATAGGCTGGGAGAACTGGGTTTGTTCAGCCTTGAGAAAAGGCGGCTTAGAGGGGATCTCATCAGCATGTACCAGTACTTAAGGGGTAGCTACAAAGAAGATGGAGACTCCCTTTTTACAAGGAGTCACATGGAGAGGACAAGGGGAAATGGACACAAGTTGCTCTTGGGAAGATTCTGACTGGACATGAGAGGAAAATTTTTCACAGTGAGGACAGTCAACCAGTGGAATAATCTCCCCAGGGAACTGGTTGACCTGGCCACGTTGGACACCTTCAAGAGTCTTCTGGACAGGGTACTGGGCCATCTCATCCAGACTGTGCTCTTCCTAAAAAGGTTGGACTAGATGATCCCTGAGGTCCCTTCCAACCTGTGATTCTGTGACCTTCTTTTTACCTACAGCTTTTGCCACTCCCTGTCAGCTCCCTCCCCTCTCTCTAATGCATTGCTGGGAAAGGTCAAACCAGGAACCATAGCTTATATTCAGGCTGACCGAGCCATCAGGAGAATCTCACGCTAGAGCTGATACAAACTGTTACCACGGGGAAACAAAGACAAACCAACACTGAGACACATACCCATGGCCTGATATCGTGGGCTGATGGTGGTGGGGTGATGGAGCACCAGAATCTCTGCTTCAAACTCCCATGAAGCTTGTGGATTCAGGCGGGGTGACACCATTACCATGCCTTTCCGGATGGAAGAACGCTTGATCTGAAAAGCAGAGACACAAAAAACCTTAGCATGATTCTCCAGGGAAGAAACTTGCTTCTCTGTCTGACTGCATCCAGAAGGATCCTATGGTATTTCACAGCTATTAAGTCATGCTCACCAAAAGGCAAAGCCAGAGCTGTTTAGCAGCATGTAACAATGTTATGGATTACAAAAATCAAAAAGGCTGCAGCTGAAGTTTCTAAGGAAGCTTTAGTTAGAGTGTTGGGAATGCTGGACACTGACACAAAAGTTTTAACTCACTGATCCTTTATAAGCAAAACATAAATCCTGGTTGCACATTACCTCAGCATATGATCTCTCCAAAACCATGACGTCTGTTATCACAAAATGATAAGGCTGAACACATTAAGATTGGTATAGCTTAAACTATAACCCCTTAAAATCAGTACAGCTTCTATTGACAGAAGCCACTAATGCAGCTGCAGCACAAGAGGAGACTTTTCTTGCAATGCCTCCGGTTTGTCACACATCTCCAACACTATCCCTTATTACCTTGGGTGTTGCTGCTGCTACTACCTGGCAGCTCTCAGGTGGAGCAACCAGGACTTAGGACCCACAGAGGTTCTGTGGGATTCTAACGTGCTGTGAAATGAGGCATCTGAGGTTTGCAGAAGCAGTCTGATTGCAGCTGAACTCCAAGAGCACTCTAAAATTAGGAGGATTGTTCCTGTTCTGGCAGTCTAGAGCAGATCACCTCACCTTTTTCAAAGCAAAGGAGGCAGTCTGGCCTCCCCGCACTTCTTTGACAGGCATTCTCTTGCGGTGGATGGACTTGACAGCAATAGGTAGGAAGTTGCCAAGAGGATCTGGCCCCAGCAGGAGGGTGTCATTTAGCTTGATTAGGCCTCTCAGCGTTGTCCCAGACACAACTGTTCCTACGCCCTATGCCAAAAAAACAACAACAAAAAAACCCAGTAATTGGGGTTACTCGACCACGGTAGCAGAAGAGCTCTAGAACTCCTCTCTCTAGGGAAGATGCCTCTTCAACCTGAAAGGAGGAGCGGAAAATTATTCCAAATACCAGGCCCCTTACCGGGACAGAGTAAGTGTCATCTATCTGGAATTCTGCTGGCTCTTCTTCCCTGTAACTGGTCCGTGGAGACAAGAGATTAAGAAACATCTTCAGCAAATCCAGGTTCTCCCCCGTCACATTTGAAATCTGGAAAATTGGGCACATCCTGCAAAGCAAAATTGATGAAAATGGAGTTAGTTCACCTCCCTGCCTGGAGTTCCACATGTAGGGAGACATCCAAAATCTTGGGACTGAATTCAATACACATTGCTAGGAAGGGAGAGCCTGGCAAGCAGTCAGATGTGCAACACCCCATATTTGAAAACCTGCAACATTGCCTCTGCCTTCTAATGACATTCAGGAATAGGTGTAAGGTTCCAGGACTGAAGGAAGCCGAATACCCTGCCATCTTCCACAGACTGCCCAGAAGCAGCCTCTCATTTCTGTCTCAGAGAGGGGAACACAAGCAGGTCAATCTCAGAATCAACACATTCTGATGGAATTAACACACCACATGGCAGATGCAACCTTCACACATCTAGACAATGGGACTCTCTTTCTGAATCTTCTCACCCAGTCTCCAAATAGGATCGAAAGAGAAATGACTCTCCTCTACTCCCGTTACCTCTCTGAGCTGAAGTTGGAGGCTGTTACAATGACATCATCCTTGCTCTGAACCAGCACGGGAATCTTCCTGCACCCTGGGGACTTCAGCAGTCGCTGTAACAGCTTCAGGGTTTCTTAAAGGGTGAAATGAATATTGTTAGGGCAGCATCTCCCGTCTTTACAAACCGCTTTTGTGGGGTCTCTCCCCGAAGGGAGACTGGTGCTCTTGCCACAAATAGACAGGAGGAGATGGCTAAAGGTGCGTGAGTGAGACTGAGTTTGCTGCAGCCCAGGTGAGACTTAGGGGCCATTCTATTTTCCATTTCATGCCAGCTAGCCCGCTGCCAAGCAACACCATACATGAACAGACATACATGTTTGCATCTGCTAGTGCAATGCTGTGAAGTAGGCATTTTATGGCTATTAAGTAGCTTTAAGCAGTGACAAGGTTATTTCCTCTTCCTGTAACGGATTTTTCATATTGAATTCAATGAAACCCAGCAGCAGTCAGGAATTGAAATATTTGAGAATATGTGAATTAGAAATCAATTTGACCAAACAAACCTCAACTCACTTTTTCCCTGGCAATCAACCTGCCCAAGAAGGTTAGAGAGGCATGAAAGAGGTAAAGATCACTGTCACAGACTAGAAGAGTGTAGGTAGACCAGATTCAGAAGTAAATATTTTGGGACAAATCTCATGTCTCCCGACTTTGATCTTTTGCCTCTTTTTAATTTATTTTCTACGCCTCATACCTATCAGCCAGCAGGGGCATTAGCTGATGCACTAGCATCAGCCTCCTGCAAAGTGCGTTACAATAAATGGGGGGGGGGGGGGGGGAAGCTAGTAAGGGCTTAAAAGAGCAAATCATTTATATTCTGCGATTGTCATCCAATTAGATGTTTTTTGTGATCAAATGATTGCCTATGGGGAAAGTACTGTTTTGGATACAGAAACACAAACATCTAATCATGCCATCTGCTCTTCACAGATCACTTAAGCCAAATCTTGTGTCTATTTAATTTAAACAGAACATGACACAGGAGTGGCTTCTCCCAAGAGCAGCTCTTCTCTCCTCACCCCAAGCCAAACATTCTCCTTCCTTCCCAGTTATCTATGGTCAGGCCTTACATTTATTTGCCAAACATCTATTAGAGAGACATTTAGATTATCTTCTGATCACATGCATCTGTTGACCTGAAACATATTTAGGATTTTTAGAATAATGAACTAACCACAGACAGTACGGGGAACATTCACTTTCATGATTCTTAGGACTGATTATCTAAAAAAACAATTGCTCCAATTAACCACAGCATGTTCCTGAAGGTGTGAGAAACGCATCAAGAGAATTTTGAAGGTGAGAGCTGGTCACAGCCTGAAAAAATGTCAAGCATAGGTTAAAGGGACACTGCTGGGGTTAGAGGTGCTGCTTTAACTGCTGCTGAGCAAAAAAGTCGCTAGCCCCTACTGCTCACTGCCATCCCCGCTTGTGTCTAGTCCAGTCCTGCTACCTTAGCTCACATATGCAGCTGCTTTGAACCATGGTTTACTAAGTGTTGGTTGGTTGCTCAAGATGGAGGAAGGAGCTGCTGTAGTTAGGACAGCATATCTGAGAAGTGCCCAGGTGAGCAAGATGTAACAAGCTGCTGCCCCTTCACCTAATGGCTGCCAGAGAACAAGTCTGATCACAGCTTAAGATAAGACTCAAACTGTGGGCAAGGAGGAAAGCAGCTCTCAAGAGAACTTCCAGACTTCCCCTCCAGGTTTAAATATCCAGAGAGAAAGGAGAGGCAGAACCCCAACTGCATGCTTCTCCCCTTGGAGATCAATTAAGGAAAATCCTGTAGCAAAAACTTTTGGGTTGCCCAGCTGAGTCCCCCAGTTCAGGCAATTTTGAAATTGTGACTACAAGTGAACTGCCTGCAAAATGGGCAAGGGAAAAGCATAGATTTCTGGAAGGTGTTTAAGATGCAGTCAAAATCAGATAAAGCAGCTCTCCTCCAGCAGTAATTCCTCAACCCAAGCAGAGGAGAACAGCACATACAGAGGTAAGTAAAAGCCCTGAAGAGAGCTTGTAAGACTCACCTTGCAGAATGTTGGCAGGACACATGTCGATCTTGGTCACTACAACAAAGACAGGAACGTTAAGTGCAAGCGCCAGGCCCAAGTGCTCCTTGGTCATTCCAACAATCCCAGCGTTACTGCCAACCTACACCAGGGATACAAGATATGGTGATGTAAACATTCCTCCTGCAGTGAGCTGCATTACAGAGAAGGTCTTGTGTCAGACGTGCAGTAGGCTGTGATTAGGTCGTAGTTGCATCATTGGGGCTCTATGAGCAGACCCAGCTCATTTCAAATGCTGTTGGACACTGGCTAAGGACTCATTGTTCCTCAATTTTAGCAAGGTGTTCTTGAGTTTAGAAATCTTTCCATTTTCAAGAACCATACTCCTGGGCCTGTCTGCAACTGACAGTCCTGGAACACTTGCCTTAGAGCCCTGGCTAGATATCCACAGTGGCTGCTGCTCTCCACCTCTGGGAGATGCTGCCTCCCTCCACAACCCCACAGGGACTTTGCAATAGGAAAGAAGTTGTGGCTGTTAAAGCTGTGAACAGCCCTGCGCCTGCTGGTACTGTACGTTTTTCTTGCTACCTACCATAAGCATGCAGAAGTCAGGTAAATGGCCGGTCATGCCAAAGACGGTGGTTTTCAGGTACTTCTCGTGACCAGCCAGGTCAATGAAAGTAATGACCTTGGTGGATTTCTCACAGATCTTTGTCCATTCCAAGCTGCCACCGTGGCTGTCAGGCTTGTTCACCACGTTGCCTTCACTGTCAAAGCCCAGAATGTCATTGCCCACACTGCTGGTGCGGCCCGACTCAATCTCGTGCTTATGGCGGAAAAGCTTTTGCCGAGCAAAGCCTCGGCCATTGTCTAGTTCGCCATGCGTCAAGACACCTAGCAACGTGCTCTTTCCTGCATCCACATTGCCAACCACTGCTACCCTGGAGGGGAAAGGAAAAAGGGACCTGGTAAAATCTGATACCTCAAGAAAAAAACGATCATTCAAAAAAACCCCCAGACACCACTGCTCCTACAAATAACTAGCTTTTTCTCCCTAACCTTCAAACAGAGATTCAAAAGTGTTAGACCTTCACAAGCAGAGCAGAGATTCTTTCACAGTTATTAGTTAACAGTGGAGATCCCGGACTCTGGGGACTAGGATGTGGAAGACTGTGGAAACATGTCACTGGTGTCCAGAACATGGTCAGCTGAACCCGATATTGCTTGATGCCACATAGAATATTTCTCTTCCAATCCCTCATCTCTGCAATTCAACATGTGGCAATTCAAAAGAAAGATTAAATCTCAACTTGGTCTAGAATACCTCTGCTTTTCTCATACTCCTCATGCTGCAATAGCACCAGGTGCCAGGGAGAGCATAGAAATTCAGAAATTTAAATTACTGTTCCCAGAACAGGAAAAGCTCAAACAACAATGAAATGTTTTAGGGGAAAACCCTCTCCTACAGCAACTTCCTTCCTTGCCTCTGTTAAAGGCAGCTATTACAACTGTTGGCAAATGTTGGAAATCCATTCCATCCAGGTCTGGGCAGACTCTCAAGTCATCTTACACAAGCTATTATATGTCCATTAAAAGGTGACTTGGATCACCACAGACTTGGAATAGAACTGAACCCTTAGTCAAAAGTATTGTATTCCAGCAGCGTGCGTACATGCACACACATACGTGCACACGTGACTTCCTAGTGGGATTCCAGCCACAAAAGATCCCCAAGCTGTGAAGCTGTCACCCAGACAGCAATAGCCCCCAGCTAAACACAGGCAAACCTCCACAAACATTTTGTTCACAAAAGAGACAGCAACAACAACAAAAAGGTGATTTCATTAGCAAGGAGGGGTCAAGCTCAAGTCCCTTTGTTGGGTAGCTACAACACCCAGACTCAAATCAGCGTTGCTGGCTCAGCATCATGGACTGCTCACACAGTAAAAATGCAGCTGGGCTACTGACTAACCCTGTCTCCACCCGGCTCCTCACCTGACCTCCAGGAAGTCGTTGTCACCCACACGTTTCCGAACAAGGTAGTCGCGCACCTTGCCCCCTGCCTCCTGGTGCTCCCGCAGGAGGATCACATCTGCCTCAATCTGCTCTGCCATGCTCTTCAACGTGGCATAGGATGCTTCCATGTCTGCCTCGCTCAGACCATATTCAGTCCCATCTAGTATGATGTTGAAGAGACAAAGGACAGTCAGTGAGCACCACCTTGCAACAGTTAGCAGCAGTGTCATTCTGCCTGGGACTTTCACACCAGTCGCGATTTATATGTGGACTGGGGAAGTCAGACATGTAAAGAGAATAAGCAGCCTTTGCCCAAAATAAAAAAGGATGGTCTTCACTCTAAGTCTTAGAAGATATTAGATAAGCACCATTTTTCACCTAGAGGGGTTTTCTTCACAATTTCTACAAGCAAATACTTAGGGATTGGCAAGAAAGACACATTTCTGTCTCATCCCCTTACTGAAGGTGATGAGTGAAGGTGATTTGCGTGCAGTTTCCTTCAGTCAGATAAAACATCTCCTCTCCCATTGCAATAAAGGGGAAAGCATTAACAAAAGGAAAGCTCTGACTGAAATATCACCACAATTAACCAGTGAACGTGGGACCAATTTAAACAATCAGCTTATTTTATAAAACCACATCCCAAGAGCAAATTTTCTGCAAGTCTGGCCTGCACAGCAATTTCTTTAGCCCCCACGTAGTCCAGTTAAAACAATGTTTTTGGCATGTCTCACTGCTTTCATCCCAGCACTTGAAAGAAATGCTGACAGCACATGAGGCCAGAAAAAGCCAAGGAGGTATTGCTGCCTCTGAACAGCCCACCCAAGCAAAGAGCTGACAGTCAGAGCAAGCCAGTGGCAACCATCTAGACAGTTTCAAGCCACCACAGCTCTCAGCTTCTCTCCTAACCCAGATACTGTGAGGCTGCACAGATTTCAGGCCAGAATCTCCTCTGTGGGTAAAAATTAAAACAAAGAAACCAATCAACAAAGGTGCAGAGACACATTACACCTGGATGACCAAAGCTATTGCTGTGTGTGCATTCATAAGCACGGCTGACTCATCAGCTGGTAAGCCATAACTGCAGTTTGCATGAACTAATCAGCATTTTAACTACTGCACAGCTCTACGACAAGTAGAGTTGCTGCGTGACTTCCAGCCTAGCTCATAAGCTGGCTGAGCAGCTGTTGAGACGGTGGGGAAAACAAAAAGTACCACGGCTGGTGTCTTGGATCATAGAATAATGAGAAGCAGGGGACAGGAGAGGCTAAGAGCCAAGAGAAGACATGAAGGCTCACTACTGATGAAGTGGTACACCTGCCAGTCTTCACTCGCTCGCAGTCAGCTGGGTTGGGTATCCTTGATGATCAAAATCATAGATACTCAAAGTGAATAAGAAGGAGGGACAGTGGCAGGGATGTCAAGATTTATTTTCAGCTGGCTATTTTTTCCAACTTACAGAAAAGATCCCCATGTGCCTTGACTACGCAGTAATCCAGAATGAAGTCAGAAGCTCATATTTTAAGAAAGAAATGCCTGCTTTTAAGTACATCATTGCAACAACCATCACTTAACACCCTCACAAGGTATCCTAGAAGAGAAAGCAGTTACTAGCCCTACGAGCTAGATCTCCCCTGCAGATGTGGTTATCCCAAACACCAAGGATTCAGACTACACATGGGAAGCTCACTTGGACACAAGAGCATTATGCCCATGATACTGGCTGCATGACAACTGGTCACCTAATCCTGGCTTCTCTTCTGTGTCGGCTGCTTCTCAGGATACCGAGAAAACCTAAAAAGCACACACTTCTGAGGTAACGCAACTCTCCCTCCATTATCTCAGCCAACCCTGGCACTGACGACATGGGTTTTATATTCTTCCTCAAACGTAGTAACTAGTAGAATGTCCGATCATAACAATTTGATATCCAGCAGATATCCGATATATTTGAAACATGCCTTTAGCCTTATGATAGCCATAGATAATTCTTTTTGTATTGAGAAATTTCAATTTCAAAGCAAGGACGTGTTCAATATTATTTTACCAGCATCAGATGCAAATATTCAGATTGTGAAAAAGAACAAAAAGGGAACCCATGCTAACTGCTAAAATCTGCAAAGGCAAATGACTGCAGTCACACCTGAATTAATGTGACAATGTGTCCCTTCACGCTGAGAACAGGAAAAGCTTTCTCTCCATAGTACAGACACACACTAACAAAGAAAGACAGCAGCATATATTTTGGCTATCTGAAGTATCTCCAATACATTCCTGTGGGGTAAAAATATTGTTATTTACAATGGAGAAGTGAACAAAACCAGACAGAACAAGACCTCTGTCAGACACTGAGGACATTTGTACTAAAACTGTTGTTATAATTTGAGATCCTTCGTCTTTTCCTGGTGTGCCCAGACAACTTATGCTTTATTTCCAAAAAGAACTTGTACGATTTTATACAAAAAAATATGTTTAGCTCCACTACATAAGACAGTTGCTGGCAGGAATAAAATAAAAGAATCTGTCCCACATGTTTGGCTATACTTTATGGAGGTTTCCAAGTTACTCCGGAGAAATAAGTACTACCTTCATCAGCAGCCCAGTGAGACGAACTATGTTTTTCTTATAATGTTTTTTGGTGTTTTCCTGAGGAAGCTACACTCACCTGATCCTTGACCAATGACATAGATGGTCTCCCCACATCCCTCATCAATTCTCTCTGACATCTGACGGAGCAAACTGTCGTACTGCTCTGAAGATGGACTCACCATCACCAGCTGGAAAAAAGATTTAAATATCCATTTGCAGACATCAAGCAAACAATTTCAAAACCAGCTTCAGTTATAAGGACAATCAATCTGTACGCTTTATTGAAAGAGAAGGGCTCTTTTTCAAGGACCACTTCCTGATGTGTTGTTTTTTTTTTTTTAAACCAGCTTTGCTGACAGCTATTTCCTTGTGACACCGTACAAGGTTATTTGTCTGACCTCAGAGTTCATTTATGTTGGAAGATATACTTCAAAGCAAGTAAGAATACCAAGCATCTCATTTTGAAGTAACAAATTATTAAAGGCCGCATTTAAGTGAACATCCAACTTCCACTTCTGCGTAATACATGTTTCTGAGCAAGGAAAACAGAAAGGGGAAGAGATATTTTCTCCAAAGAAATTCCTTAGCTGGGTACTCCACAGTCCCTGCTGCACAGAGTGCTACGGCTCCCCCAGAGTATGTATGACGGGACAGCCAGAGGAACCAGCCAGCCAGACCTCACTGCAGAGCACACCCAAGCATCAAAACCTAGAGCATCTCGTAAGTGTTTTGCATATTTGATCTCCCCCTTTGTTTTCTAATAGGGCAGAGGGGAAGGAGAGAACACAAATAAGCATTCTTTCCAAGCTCGTAACAAAACTTTAGGTACTTTACGCTACAGTGCTGAGAGGCAGACACACAAAGCAATTTGTACAAGCATATTTGGACATTTCACCAGTGGAGAGCTGCAGTTTTGCAAGCCCGCAGCTGTATTACCAACAAGCTTTGACTGCAGTTACTGCAAAAACCACAATTTCTTTTGCCCTTCCCTGAAGAGGCATCAAGAGAAGGAAAAAGTGGACAGAAACAAAGCGGAAAACGAGGACAACAAGACAGTGCTTCAGGAAGGATTTTTCTCAGAACAGAATAGTGTAGCACCATTTCTGGTAAAAACCCATGTCTCTCATACAGTACAGCTGAGGACACTCGCACAGAGCGGTCACAATGGTGGCGTGGCAGTGGCAGACCAAGGAGACCTTCATCACCCATTCAGGACCAACTGGCTACCTGCTCTCTGGTCACCTCCATGCTTACACATCTGTTGGCGGCCAAGCATGCTGGTACAGTCGCTCAATAGCTGTTGCAATCAAGATATGCATTTCTGTTAAAAAGGCACTTCTAGCAGGAGTTGTAAAGGCTATCACCTACCGATAGCCCTATGGGTAGGCACGCCTGTGCCATGCTACAACTCAATGAAATCCATACTTCCACTAGCCGTCCTTACATACACGTTCCAAAATCATGCCCAGAAAGATGTACTTCCCTTCACTATGCACTAAGACCAGTCTGAAATCTGTACTAGATTTGCCTAAAACGTATAGTTTAAAGCAGTTCACAATGATTACAGTCTTCAAGCCTGCCCAACATTCTTTGCTACCACAGCTTGAATTGCTACCACAGCTAACACAATGTACATTCAAGGAGGAACTACCTTTACCACATACATCAGCTGTGTAGTAGTAGAAGACCTTTATTAGAAATCTAAAGTGTTAGGGAACCCAAAACCCCACAAATAACACTTAAGCAGCTTTCAAAACTATAGTGATACATGCATCTGGAAAAGCTGAAGCACAGACAGCAAGTGCTGGTTAGAAGGTTTAAGGCAGCCTAAGCAATGCTTTCCTCAAATGTTAAGGGTCACACAGAGCATATGTATGTGTCTGTAAAAGCCAGACAGCTACGAGAGAGACAATCGCCTTCATGTGCCTACTTTAGATGCATGCCCTACCTAAGGCTTTGAACTACTTGGCATAGTCTGCAAAGGGTAGCAAAGCACTCTGCTCTGGAAGGCCACATAGTCTTTCTATTTCATGCTACAAAGGACTGAGTTTTGCCTTTATCAGTTGTTCTTTTGGTTTTCTTCTTAAAGGAGACCACTGGGTGTAAATGTATTGAGAGGGAAATCAGCAACAGTTCAGAGGCTCGATCGGGACATGAATGGAAGGCTGTGTGATGATGTGTAGGGCTTGTTTTGCCCATCGAGCACTTTCAGGAATTCCTGGAAGCACAGCAGACAGGCTCACTGTTCAGGCCAGTGCACCAGTAGAGGTCAGGGACTCAGGAAGATCTCTCAAACACACTGTTACACATATAAAGATCAATAAAATAACAGGCCACCAGCGCAGAGGTACACGAACTTCAGTTTCTTCAGGCCTCATCATCAGTTTAATTCTTCTGTGAGTTCAAATCCTTCAGCAGTGTGAGTGGGCAGGGTGTCGTCTAAAGTACCAGGGGACATTTCAGCTGAGCAGCTCACTGCAGCCTTTCTTCATGGTGCCAGGCAGGAGGGCTGGGGGCTCAAACAGCATGGTACCTGCACACATCAGCTTAAAACACTCTTCCCCCACCCTGCTGCTTTCACTACCATGCAAAGGTGCTGCTGAAGGGTCTTCCAGTGGTAGATAGCCTCCAAAGCCTACCCTGGGGCCAATGAAGCTTACAGCTGATATGATACAGAAGGACATCAAGAGAAGGATGTGTAGAACAAATAGCAGCTTTCATGGATCACACCTTCCAATGGCGTTCAGTATTTCTAATGGCTGCTTCTACAGCCCACAGCCCCCGGCCAGTTCTGCAGTTTACTAGGTCACTGTAAGACTTTACTTGCTGTTTTGAAGATCTCTTTAGCTAGTTTCCTGGACAGAGGGAGCCTGTTCTTTGCCATCTCCTTGGTCGGAAAGAGGCACTCCATCTTGGCCTCTCTGCTTTTTTTGCTTTTCACCTTTGAACAATCCCCTCCACGCTTGCACTACATATTCATGTTTTTCAGAGGTTTTCACAAAGCTAAAATTTTCACTTGTGTTCCTTCCACTTTGCCAGGCATTGAGCAGTTAACAGTAGGAGCCGCATGGGTCTAGCAACCTCAGATTTCCTATGGGGCAAAAAAGTAACAACCAGTTATTTTTTTTTATTATTCTCATGATAGCATGAGGAAATATAACTCACAGGTTTGAGGTGCCATCTCTAAAGTCCCTTCCCGATCTCTGGGGAGAGGTGGCTTCTCCCACCTTTCCTCTGATCAGTTTTGAGAAAACGTACACCAGAGGTGGGTAATGGCTACAGGTGTCTGAACTTACTCTAGGGGGACAAGTTGGACTGTGCCATTCTGCACTGCCCACAGCAAGCAAGAGGCCATAGCATTAATTAACAGCAAGGTCAAGACACCAGTGAGACTGAGCTGAGGTTATATCAGCACTACTATGGGCAGTCCTTACAAAAGACGCATTCCATATCCATGAGGCGGACAAACTATAAAGATTAAGGGCAAACCAAATACTATATGATATGTAGTGCTGCTCTTTATTGGAATAACACAGCCTGACATTTTGCATGGCTGGAAGGCTACCACCAGCCATTCGGAAGTTAGGGGAAAGGCACCTTCTGTAATGCCATATTTTGCTGTCTATTTCCTGTGGACATACATAGTTCAAGTACTATTAATGTTCTGCTGCCAGCTGATATAAGTACCGGCTTAATTAATACTACTACATATCACTTGCGTGACGTTTTTTGATCTGAAAGATGATTACTTCTGCAGTGTGTTAGTACCGAAGGGAAAACAAACACTTAAGATCGACATCCTAATGAATTTGTGCTGATGAACGGAACTGTTTGCTTGACCAGCTGACAAGGTGCACCTGATAACAGAATCCCAAAGTGTCCCCCTCTAAAAAGAGCACACTTTACAATGAACACACTGGGGGAGGACTGGGAGAAAAGTATGTAACACAGTGAGGGGGTGGGTCAGACCAGGACAGAAGTAGCGACTAGCAAACAAATTGACTGCGGTGGGAATCACCATTTTAAGCAGGAATTGGAGGGCAGCAATTCAGCTGGGAAGACAGAAAAGGTGGGGGGATTGGGGAGGGGGGCAGGTTAGCTACTGCGTTCTCACGGTATGGGATTGCTATTCCGAGCACGTAGCAGGAGACTAACTTGGAGGGATGGGGCAGAGCTTGTAGTCTTACCTCTCATCCAAGATGGGGATGAAAGAAAAGTCTAGGGAAAAGGTAGCAGGCGTATATACACTGCTGTACAGAACAGTAACTTGTAATAAAGGCCAAAAAAATGCTTACCTATCGCTTCCATAGTGCCTGCAGATTTCTAGGAATGGAAGACAGGCTATCAACACAAATGGAGGTTGTGGAAGAAAAACATTCCTTTCCCTTCGTCAGAGTTTTGGTCAGGTTCCTGGCTGTCAAGAATCAGTGACGCAGCCCTTGGCATCCTCCTGGGCCCTCTTCCACATCAGCCACGTCCAAGACATAGCACAGATCAATATTGGCATCCTGTATCAAAATCTTGTCCAGCTCATTATTGAGCCACCTGTTCGTGCCGTAGATACTGCAGGTTTGATTTCTGTTCTTTACTATCTTACAAGACATCTTCATAACATCCACTTTAATACAGTACCACATTGTAAAATATCCAGTCATCCCCTCAAAAACAAACGTTTCCACATCCACACACCACAATTCCTCTCTCCCCATTTCTCCACAAAGGGCAAGGAAATCCAGGATTTTGGAACAATTCCAGCTGGAAGCACGAAGAGGAGAGATGGCAGAAAAACAGGAGGAAACACCAGCTATGCTGACTTCTGAATCACATAATTACAAGCAGACCGAACCAAGTTTTCAGGAGACTTTAGAGTGGGAGATGGCATCACGACACATCAAATCCTTGGCAGCAAAAGGAATATGGTTAAAGAGATCAGCCAATTGGGAAAAAATTAGAAGATGGTGTGGAAAAGCAGCTGATGTAGTCTGTGGCGGGCTCTGGCACGCACATATTACTACAACGTACCCTCCTGCAAGATGGAAGTGAGGACCGATTCTGACAGAAATAAGACCACCCCACGGTTTTGACACTTGGATCCTAGAAAGGAACTGCACAAGCTGAAAAAAACCTTTCTGTGCTGACTTAACCCAGTTTGCAAGAGCAAAGCACCCTTGTCGCTGAGCCCTCGTGCTCAAAAGTTACAAGCTCCAACCTGCTTTTAAGATTGCAAAGAAAGCCCCATGAACTAGTACGACTGGCAGCAGAGATAAGTACAGAGGATAACTACAGCGCAGAGCAAAAACGTTAGCGAGACGTTAAAGCAGCTGTCAGCTTCAAACCCTGCGCTGACCCAGAGGATGCAACACCGGCTGCCGGCGCTTCCCCGGGGAAGCCGAGGAGGGGAGGGAGGGCGGACAAGGCTGCCAGCTTTCCCGGCCGGGGCACAGCTCCCTCTCAGCTCTTTGCAGGCCGACTTCACCGTGCTCCTGCTGGCCGCCGCCCCATAGTACAGGGGCTCTGCCAGAGCGCGGCCCCCCGCGCCCGGGGACGGGTGATGTTGGGGTCGGTGGCGGGGGGAAGACCCGGGATGACACCCCCCACCCGGGCTGAGGCAGGCGGCCCCTCCAGCCCCTCGCTCCCCTGAGGTGAGGGGAGCGGCGGGGAGGAGGGGGGGCTGGCCCCGGCCGGCGGGGTGATGATGGGCCCCGGCGGGGTGATGGCGCCCGCCGCCGCCGCCACCCGTCCCCCCGCCGGGCCTACCTTACTGGTGAGGTCAATCTCCGGCTCGCCATTGAGTGCCTCGCCGTCCTCGGCGTCGAAGGAGGCGCGGAGGGGACAGGCGGCCGACGGTACGCGAGGCCGCCCGCCCGGGGAGCCGGGCTCCGGGGCGAACATACAGGCCGGCACGGGGGAGCCCCCCACCGGGGATCGGCTCCGCTCCGCCGCCGCCATCTTCCCTGCCCCGGCCCTCCCCCTCCTCCTCCTCCCCTCGCCCGCCCCTCCGCCCCGGGAGGAGCGGCAGCCCCGCCCCCAGCCCGCCAAGGCGGTGCCAGCCAATTACGGGCGGAGGAGCGGGGCGATTAGCCTGTAGCCATGACGACGGCGGGAGGAGTAGTTGTTATTCATGAAGGGAGAGCCACGCCCCCGCGAAGAGCGCGAAGCCAATGGGAGAATCACTGCCAGCTCGACTCGTTTTCCATATATACACACACAACAGAGCCCGCTCGACGTGGCCGGTGCTTTCTACCCAATGGAAGAGTCGGTCCTCGTGACAAACAACCCTAAGGACCAATCGAATAAGAAGAGTCCAGGGATTGGGTGGGACTAAGCCGCTGCCATAAGATGAGCAGGGCCCGCCCCGGTGGGTGGGTACTCTCTCGGGCTAGCTAATGAGAAAGAGGGGATGTTTTTACGGATAGTAGCGTAAGCCAATGGAAAGGGGGGGAGGGTGCTGGGTGTCCCTCGGAGCAGCAGGCGCGGTTGCTCCGGCCGGGCGCTCCGCTGAGGTGAGGGTGAGGTGAGGCCCCGGGGCCCCGGCAGCTGTCACGCCTCTTTGATGAAGCCACCGGTTCCCGGGGTCGGTTGGGGATCGGCAAAGGTGCCCGCCGCCCCCTCAGGCCGTGGGACGCCGAGGAAATAAAATATCCCGCCCCGCTGAGGGGCTTTGCGGGCTGGCGGGCGGCCCCGAAGCGGGCGAGGGCCGAAGCCGCCCGTCGCCCTTCCCCTGCCGGGTCACGCACTCGCTCCTCAACCGCCACAAGCCCCAGCTTGGCACGGCGCCGAGGCGGGGAGGGTTTATGTTTATTAACCGGGCGGTAAAAACCACTTCAGTTGTCCCGGCTTATTTATGGCGGCGCGAGACTCGATGCTTTTATTAATTAAGCGGGCGAGAAAGGGGAAATTGAAGCTCAGGGAAAATTAACTCGCGGGAGTTAATTTCCGAGAGAAAAAAAACACCGAGGGAGCCCCATCCCGCCGCCACCGCCCCCCTCACGGCCGCTGACGTTAGGGGGCGGGGGCGCGCGGCGCCGGCGCGTGCGGGGCGGACCGCGGGGCACGCGCCCGGGCGGGGAGGGGGGAGCGGGTCACGGGGCGCGAGGGGCGCGCGCGCGCGCGTCGCTTAAGAGCGCAGTGAGCGGGCCCTGTCGCGCATGCGCGGGTGGCCGTCGGTGCGGGGCGGTCGGGGCCGAGGAGCGGGTGAGGCGGCGGCGGCGCCCGGCCCGGCCCGGCCCGGCCCGGCCGTTCCCCTCGTCTCCCTCCTGAGGGGAAGGGCCGGGCGCCTCGGCCCGGCAGTGAGCGCTGAGGGGCAGGGAGGCTGCCAGGCGGGGGCCGCTCTCCAGCGCGGGGGGGGACCTGTGGGGGTGCTGCGGGGCCGGGCCTTGCCTGCGGGAAGGGGCTGCCGCACGGGGTGGGGGCGGGAGGAGTCCCCCGGGTTTCCTGGTGGTGGTGGTCGTTGTGCGAGCGCGGGGTGGAGAGGCCTGGGGTCGGAAAGGTGCGAGGTAGGCCCTGGGGCTGGTGCCGCCTGCTGCCTGCCCGCCTCGGGCTCCCGCGGGCTTTGTGCTGCCTCTCCCCGTTGCTAATGGTGGCTTCTCTTTGTCGGAGTGCAGGGTGACTTGTGAGGAGTTGCTTTCCCCGGAGCCTGGACCTGGGGGGTTGTTGTGTGGCCTAGCAAGAAGTGGTTTCTTTTCCCGAGCTGTTGGCATCGTCTTGCTTGGATTCAGTCGTTCCCAGAGGAATGGAGGAATGCAGCTGATGAGTCCTTAACTACCCTGTGCTCCCATAGGCAGCACCAGAAGCTGGCTTCATCTTCTCCATTTTGGCCCTTCAGGGGTGGGCCTCTCATTGTTACCTGTTCTGGGTACCTTTTCAGTGGTGCTACAGACCAAAGGAGATGGAAGAAAAGGAGCGATGTGATAAATTCCAGCTGGTACCTTGAGACTAAGGGGATTCATATCTTTTGACATTTTCTTTTCCTAGGTGGGGAGGGGGGGAGGGAAGTATTACATTTTATGGGGTATGGGAGGAAGGAGGAAAAATGTGTTGCAGATCTTTATGTGGTTTTTAAAGCCAGCGATCAGAGGCAATTACTGAATAAACTGAAGCATAACAGGAGGGTTTGTGAGCTGGAAGCAGTGCTACCCTGCAAAAGAAAGGGGCAGTGGGCGGCTGTTGTGACTGTGGAGGAAGAAACTTCAGCCTCCTTCGTTTCTCGCCACCTACTCTCCATCCACCCTACGTGAAAATGAGTTGTGTGCCATGGAAAGGTGACAAGACCAAATCAGAATCACCGGAGCCACCCCAGCTGCCACCACTGCATATCTACCATGAGAAGCAGCGTAGGGAGCTGTGTGCCCTCCATGCCCTCAACAATGTCTTCCAGGACAGCAATGCCTTCACTAGGGAAACCCTGCAGGAGATTTTTCAGAGGTAGGATACTCTCTGCACTGATGTTAGCTTCCCCATGTCCTCTGTTGCTCAGAGGAGTTCTCGGATCTTGTTTGGTGGGAAAAAAGAGAGCAAAGGAGGGGATTCAGGGTATGCCACTGCTTTGAACTGAATGTAGCTTCTTTATATTCCGTCCCTCTCCTTTTTGATTTCTCTCTCCATGCAGAAATCCTCTGTCGTTTTACTTGTTTCTTAAACTATTCTGGTCTGCAGTTTTGAGCCCAAGGGCTTTATTGCAGATGCTGTCATGTGGTTGGGCTGCTGTCTTCTCCCCCACCCACCTTAATGCATCTTCTACCTGTCATATATTTCTGCCCCTGCCATGTGTAGATATGTTATCTTGATGTTAATAATGGATTTTGGGATTGCCTTGGGAGAGTGAAGGCGGCAGGAATGCCAAATGGGTCATTGTAAAAACTTCTTGATTTAGTACTGTAACACTTCTAAGTTTGTTGTTTTTTTTTAATTGGGAGCTTTGCCAAATGAGTGACTCCAAGCAGTTAAGTGAAGTTCTTTAAATATTATGGGTTTTTTTCCATGCAGCCGGACCCTGTGTACTCTGTCAAACTGGATTTAATTTCAGTAGCTAGATCCCCATTTTCTTTGGCATTGCTAAATGTTTCCCAGCAGCTTCAGATAATAAAACTGTTTTTGAGTATTACTGGGATAAAAGTAAGTTATTGGTGTGGCCTGTACAATAGCTCATATTTTGCTCAGTGTTTATTTTAAGCTGTTTTGATGCTTTGTGGAAATTCTCCTCTGTGTGCTTTTGAAAATTCTGGTGACCTTTTATTGATGAAGCTAAGTAATCAATTCAGAAAAGGTGTTTCCTGTGATAATCTGCAGATGTTGTAAACGTCATGTAAGTTACACTTGAATACCTGCTACCAGTGGTGGACAGCATCTTGTGTTTATGACAGGTAGGAAATAATGCCTCATGGCAGTGGTTATGCAGGTATGGTTGGACAAGGTGGTCATGGTGCCCTGCGCTAGGGGAGCACACACCTGTTGCTGCTGTCCTGAAAACCAGATTTATGGAACTGGTGCTTGACTCATCAAACATGTGCCTGTCTTTGGCAAAAGAAATGTGGTGATGGACAACAGCAAATACTGGATTGAAATGCTATTTACAATAGCCTTGTAAACAAAACTCCTGTTGGTGAAGTGGAACTGGTCCGTGGCAGGCTCAAGGCACTCTTTATCCAGTGTAAAGATGCTGTGGTTTTGTCCCAGAGCAGTGATTGTCAGAATCTTAATCACAGATGGATTGCTATTGGCCTGAAGCAAACAAAGGCATTTCATGTGGTAGGAGTGTGATGATCTAATTAGTTGGCTTTCATTGGGTCTGGTGAGAGAGAAGTAGTGTGCGGCATGAAACCTCCCAGAAAGAGCTGGGATGTTAATCTTGTCTGACCGCTTGCCCTAGAAGGTCTCTGACTCCAGCCTGGTATTGTTCCATCCTAATATTTGGATCAAGATACTCAGATTGATTCAGCCCCATTTAAGTATGGAAATGTGTGTGAAAAATCCTCTCAGAAAAGGATGAGCTATAAGCTATGCATAAGAACTGCTGCTACCTTTGCCTCTGTTAGGTTGCAACTCATGTCTAACTCTTTGACTTGTCTTTAAGAAGTATGAATATAGTTGCCCTTTATACGTTGCTTTTCCGTATGCCTTTCCTGTGTCTAGACATATTCTGTGTTGGCGGCTCTGAGAAAGGACTGAGGAATATTTTCAATAAGCTACAAAAATTTTGCAAGGTGTGATTTTTAAACCTGGTGTTGACAAGGTAACGAAATCACAGATAAGCTTAAGCTTTCTGTAGCTTTTACCACATCCCTTGAAGAATGATTGAACCACATTGCTTCGTTATTAGTTTCCCTTTTGCTGCATCCCATTGCATAAGGCCAGCGTGGTCTGATGATTGTAGTCTCAAATGTGTGCCAAAACTTGCTCCAAGCTCCCCTCTGATTCTGTAGGCATTCCTCTCTTCTTTCCTCTAGCACAAGAAATAGCTTTCTGATGTTCCTTTGGCTTTTGTTGCAGGAAGTAAGATTGCATGTTCCAAATGTTCCATGGAGATACAAACAAAATCTCTTCACTTCACTGGAGTCTGAGTATCGAGACCTGATCAGGAAAAACAACTGTGTACAGGAATCTTGGAGCCTGCTGAGTTAAGGCAACATGTTGATAGAAAGCTCAGGAGAATTATTACCTGGATTTCTGTCCAGCTTTGCCAGTATTCCTCAGCTTAGTGTCTAGATAAAGAAAAAAAAATTAACTTTGGGGAGGCAACTTAATTCCTTGTCTAATCAGAATCCTTCAGCTGATGTTTGTGGACCCTGTTTAGGTGTGTCTGAGTAGAGATGTTGAGGCGATTCTCAGTGAAAGTTTGCCCATGGGTACCAGTTCTTGGAGTGTGTTGCCTCTTTTGGTCTCTCCATCTCATTTCTGGGGCTCTGGAAGTTACGGGAAGGAACAAAGATAGATGTATTCTTTCACCTCTTAAATAAGCTTGTCTCTAGAAAACGGTGCCACCAGAGGGTGCTTGTGCAACCCAAAGGGCTCTGTTAATTGGAAGGCTTTCCAAGCTCTGCTGGCACTAGTGAGAGCTAATAGGTTGAAGCAATGATCTTGAGGAATTAGTTGTAGCCAAGTGATCTTGCTTTATGGAGATGCTGGAAAAGATGTGACAAGCCACAGTAGCCTCTCTGTGATTAGTAAAATAAAGCAGAGCTTTGGGGACTGGAAGCCATGGTTCTCTGAAAATGTCACTGCCTTGCTTGGAAGTGCCTGGTGGTGGGTATTAATAGCTTTTCCTATTACTACGCTGTTTCAGACTCTTTTTCCCTTCTGTAGTTAAGTCACTTCCCAGGCTGTTCTGCTGCAGTCTGCTCCACTGCAAGAAAAATCACAGCTGATGCAAAAGGCTACCTGTCTGTAGCCTCTCTAGCTTTGGTTGATCTGAAACTCCCAGCTCAATCCACTGCTTTCTTGTCAAATAGTTTGTGTTGTATGGGGAGGAAGGTAGAAGGGCTGAGGGATTTTCACTGGATGAAATATGCCTGCACAACTCATGCTGTGCTAAAGGCTGAGTGAATAACACGCAGGAATATCAGGAGCTTTGGGGAACGGAGTTGATGTGCGGGAGGGGTGGGTGAAACAGAATCACAGAACTGTTGGGGTTTGAACGGACCTCTGGAGATCATCTCATCCAACCCCCCTGCTTGAGCAGGGACACCTAGAGCAGGGGGCATAGGACTGCATCCAGGTGGGTTTTGAATGTCTCCAGGGAAGGAGACTCCACAACCTCCCTGAGCAGCCTGTTCCAGTGCTCCATCACCCTCACAGTAAAGTAGTTTTTCCTCATATTGAGGTGGAACTTCCTGTGTTCCAACTTGTGCTCATTGCCCCTTGTCCTGTTGTTGGGCACCACTGAAGAGTCCAGTCCCATCCTCTTGACACCCACCCTTTAGATATTTATAAGTATTGATGAGATCCCCCCTCACTCTTCTCTTCCCCAGGCTAAACAAACCCAGGTGTCTCAGACTTTCCTCATAAGGGAGATGCTCCAGTCCCCAGATCACCTTTGTAGCTCTCTGCTGGACTCTCCCCAATAGTTCCCTGTCTTTCCTGAACTGGGGAGCCCAGAACCGAACACAGTACTCCAGATGTGGCCTCACTAGAGTGGAGTAGAGGGGGATGATAACCTCTCCTCGACCTGCTGGCCATGCTCCTTTTTATGCACCCCAGGATACCATTGGCCACCTTGGCCACAACGGCACAGTGCTGGCTCAGAGTCAGCCTGCTGCCCACCAGCACTCCCAGGTCCTTAGCGGAGCCACTTTCCAGCACGCCAACCCCCAGCCTGTACTGGTGCATGGGGTTGTTCCTTCCCAGGAACAGGACCTTACACTTGCTTTTGTTGAAACATGGGTGTTTAGATGATATGAAGCATCTGAACCTTGTGCCAGCAGAGCTAATGGGGTCCCTACCAATCAAAAGAGCAACCCATCACAACAGAATTGGTCTCAGACTTGACTTACTTTCATTTGGCATGAGAGCCTTGCTGTTACCTGCTCCCAGTTTCCCCCTGTGGTTGCTCTTTCAGCTGTTGAAGCCCGTCTGTCACCTTCATAATAATTGACTCCCTTGTGATTTCCCCTCCTTACAAAATTGCTTGGGGGGGAAAAACATAAAACAATAAGTGTCTAACTGTTTTGGTTTTTTTTTCCACTTGTCTCCATGTTTTATGCCTTGCATCTGTTACCTGCATTTGTGGAGAGGCTGTCTTATATTTTTGCGTGTAACATGATGGGGACTGTGATTCTGGATTTTTAGATGCTATAGAAATGCAAGTGATGCTTAGGCAAGCTTATGGATTAAAGCTGAGATTTGTTTGCAACAAGGTTAGCTGTTACCTACAGCAACAGATTTTTGTTTTTTATCCTATAGCAACGGCAATGCTTTAGAAAGCTTCCAAACCCAAGTATCTTCACAGCTTTGTGTCTGAATATTTCTCTCATCTACCACTGGGGGGTGAGGAAGAACAACTGTTTCTGCAGCCAACCCACCCTGCCTCCTGTTATCTCATCCAGTCTTCGAGACTCGTGTTGGCTGTTGAGCTCTTGAAATTGTGATAGCTGTTGTTCTAAATGGCAAACCAGCATCTACTCCGACCATGAATTGAGGAAAAAGTAATTGAAGCATTCCTTCAGGAGTACTGGTTCAAGGGGGGGGGGGGGAAGAAGAGCTTCCTGCTTTGAGATCTCTTTCATGTCAAAGCTAGGATCTTTGGAGGCTTTGTACATCAAAGTTACTCTTAATGCACTATTTAGCCTTCTCAGCCCCTCTGAGTGATAAGGGGGAACAGAATAGAATCAGAGAATAGTTTGGGTTGGAAGGGACCTTTTGTGTTTAAACACAAAACCCCTGAAAGCAGGCTTCAAGTTATATGGCACGTAGCCCTTTCCAGCTGCGGAATATAGGTTCTGCAAATGCCTGCTAGAGCAGTGTCCTTTTCTATTGGCAGGCTGTCTCCCAACACCATGGTGACACCCCACAAGAAGAGCATGCTGGGGAACGGAAACTATGATGTGAATGTGATCATGGCAGCGCTTCAGACCAAAGGCTATGAGGCGGTTTGGTGGGACAAGCGCAGGTACTGAGAAGTCGGGTAATCCTGGAGATGGCTGCTCTTTGTAAAAATGAGAAAGAGATGAAGTTAAAGTATCAGAATATCATCTTACTGCTGTCTTTTCTGCACTCTTTCAGGGATGTTAATGTCATTGCCCTATCTAACGTGATGGGCTTCATCATGAATCTGCCCTCCAGCCTTTGCTGGGGCCCCTTGAAGCTCCCCCTCAAGCGACAGCACTGGATCTGCGTCCGGGAGGTGGGAGGCACCTACTACAACCTTGACTCCAAACTCAAGGTGCCCGAGTGGATTGGAGGTGAAAGTGAGCTCAGGTAGGATTTTTTTATTGTGTTCCTCCTCAAATCCTTCCCTCTTGGACATGAGGAATCTGTCCTTGAACAGCTCATGGTTAAAACATTCATGGTTGACCTTCAATAGCAAAGATTTGAGAGTAATGAGGTTCTTGTGCCTTCGCTTAGATTTATACCCCGTTTCTGCAAAGCTAGGAAAATGCTTTCGCCACAGGTGATATCTGTGAGCTCAGGAAAGCCCGACTCTGTCTCTTATGTGGCTGGCTCTGTCACTAGTGATGAAGGTAGGGGCCAAATGTGGTATTAGTGGGTGACACCTGCAATGAGAGGTGCTGTGCCTCACCTTCTCCTCAAATGAGAGAGTATCAGCATTCCTTTGCCTCTTTAGTAGCGATCTATATGCACGTTCCCAACAAAAGGCTTTCCAGATTAGAAGTGCAGCCTTTTTCCAGCAAGCAGCTTTCACTGCTGTCAGGGAATCACCTGCCTGGATAAGCGTACGCTGTGCTTCTGGCTCGACTCCCCTCTTCAATCTTAATGCGAAGTAGTTGGTGTAATTACTTTGACTGTAAAGTCTCACATGCTCTTAGTTGCCGTTCAGCTTCCATTCCATCCTGTTCTAAAGCATACTAGCAGCTTTGCTGTCTCAGCTAGGCTTGTTCTGAGGTAGGGATTGCACATGAAGGGTATTTGGAGAGCCTACCGTGCTGTTAAAGCCTTGATAAAGTGAATGTCAGCCTTTTGTGAACTTCTGGGATAAAGTAACACAGTTCTGGAACTGCTGTGCAGAGCTTCTGGTGGATTTTATCCTAGGTGTGCTGTTCTTCAGCAATAAATAAGGGCTTCCTATGTAGGGAATTTTGGAAGTCTGGGCTGAAAGATATCAGAGAAAACATTGATTTGACTTTCATAGTTACTAGAGATAATGCAAGTTTGATACTAGAAAAAGCTTATGGGCAGAAAGGGGCTGCAGAACCATGTCGAATGACCAGGCGGTACACTGCTCCTACAACCTGTGATAAGGATGTTGAAACCATGTTAGTTTTGTGGTTTTTTTTCTGGTTTGTTTTTTTTTTTTACAAGTATTCCAGATTTGTTGGAATTATTTTAAAACACAGTGGGATTCTTGATCTCTGAGATCTGAAGAAACTGAACTTGGTCTTAATTCTATTTTTGCCACCTTGGAAAGTGTTACCTACAAAGACATCTCTGCTGAGGTTAAGATCACGCTTATCCCATTCTGCAATAACTTGCACTGTTAGAGGTGCGATAAATCTCATGGGGGAAGTTTAATATTTGGGCCTTTTGTGTTGGTTTTTTTTAGTCAGAAAATAACTGAAGATGGTGTGCCTGGGTTTCCCAGCCATTCCTTGTTGTGTTTGCAGATTTAGTTGTGTTTAGTTGTTGCAGAAGATGACAAAGTCCTATCTTCAGTAGTGCTTATTTCTGTTTCTTTTGTATGATAGGAAATTTTTGAAACACCAGCTGAGAGGAAAGAACTGTGAACTCCTGCTGGTGGTGCCAGAGGAGGTGGAAGCACATCAGAGCTGGAGAGCTGACGTGTGACCCGCACAGTCTCTGTCCTCCCACTACAGCTCTTCCCCTTTACTGAACTCCCGATGTCCCGAAACCTGGATAACGGGTGCCCCGACTCTTCTTGTCCGGAAACTTCCTTCGTTAGGCTCTTCTCTTCCTTCCTTGGTGCAATAGGGCAACAGTGTAGGACACTGCAGGGCAGGGGGGGAAGAATTGAGGGCAGAGTGGAGGAAACTGGAAGCCAATCACTTTAACTGCAGAGGTGGGTGAGCCATGTGCCCTTCGGCCAGCTAGAAGGCATTGTGCTCTTCAAAACTGGGCTTTGGGACTAGGGTGTCAGGAAGCCTCTGGCCTCCCTTTCCCCACACTGGTCAGGGCTGCATGTGTTGGGATGCTTCTCCCTCTGGGGAGGAGCAGGGGCCGAGCATGCTGCCGCTTCTTTGGGAGTGTCTCCCTCCAAAACACGTCGTCCTGAAGACGTTTGCAGTTCCTAAGGGTCTCTCAGGACACTCAAACACTAGGAATGGTACGGTGCTCAGCATGACCCTCTGCTTCCTAGGGATGGTTTGTGCCAGGAATAAAAAATTATAATAGTGTCATTTTTCAATAAATCCTTTGGGTAGCTAGAGGATTCTTCCCCAGTGTCTCCAGGGATTTATGCACGTGGCAAGCAGTTCTTTGGCAGCATGTGGCTGGCTAGGGTGATGTGGAAACAGCAAGCACAGGCTAATTGAGGAGTTTCTTGACTGGAGAGGGGCCATAATCTGCTTTTGTTTCTTTGTGCTGTGTTGGGGTTTTTTTCTTAATATCTGTGTTGGTTTTCTGCATGGTCACCCAGTAGTTCAGGGGCTGCTCAGAGAGAGGAAGAAAATTGAAGGGGTTTTGAAATGAATTCATTCCCTTTTATTTTCCTTTTTCCAGAAGCCTAGCCCACAGTAACGAACGTCATGCAAAATGTTCCAGAAAAGAGGTAAAGTTACAAAGCAGGAATTGGCTGAGAAGGAAGCCTTTGTAGTAGTCAGGTTTTGCCCCTTTTCATAGTTACTAGGTGATAGGGTGGGAGATGCAGAGGGTCTACCAGAGCCTTCAGGTGCTAGGGAGACCCTGGCCTGGAAGTTGAATCAATGTCTCTTAGTGTTGGCCAACAAACATTCCGTTATGGACAAATCACTTTGTCCTCCCTTCCCTTCCACGGGGAAAAGAGTGACTAGGCACAGAGGTGCTAAGAGGAACCTGTACTGGCTGTTTCCTGGTCACCTGGGTGAGCCATAGCTCTGTCATGCCTTCCACAGCAGGAGGAGGAAATGCTGAATTTGGAAGAGACTCTTGCATTTGGCTCTTCCTGGCTGAGCTGCCATTTGCTTCTCTGTTACGCATGGGATGTCTCAGTAAAACAGCCATCTCTGGGACATGATGGAGCTTGAAGGATCCTGCTCCATCATGCTGGGAAGTCTCATTACTGGCATTTGAGCTTGTGAAAGGAGGGGGCTTGTAACTACCTTTTCTCAGTTATTTTTCTCTTGAGAGCTCCACGGAGCGCAAGTGGGTGTTTGAAGTCGAGAGACCACCACACTTGCACCTTCCCAACAGCAAACACAGGCCATGTGGCAACAGGATGACTATGTTCACTGCCCCCGGACACCTGGCCAGCAGCATTTCAGAGTCTTTTGAGCACAGCCTCCCCCAGTCAAGGGCAAATGGCTCTTAGGTTTTAAAGACCCAACATTTCTATAAAGTCCTATTTCATAACACATTCCACTGACTGATACCAGCTGGCGGAGTTTTTAAACACTTTACAGGCAGGAGGCGCAGCCTGCAGGCGCTCTGCTTGTGACTTGAAGCCATTTCTTCAAGGTGGGGTGGGTGGGAGGGTGGGAACAAATCTCAACAGCAATGTTTTCTGTGCTGATTGAAGTCGCACTTTGGAGAAACCCTGTTTGCATGGAAACTGCAAGCCAACAGCTCAGTGCACAATATGCAAAGATGTTTTAAAACATTTTTGGGGCTACTTTACTCTCCTTGTATGTCAGCAGCTTTCCCATGGCGGGAAGGCCAGGGGGAAACAGCGTGATCCGGCTGTTCAGGTAACAGGAAAGCGCACTATTGTGCCCCCACGGGAGGTGAGGCTGCTGTGCCCGAGAGGGTGGGTGAGCTGGTCCAGTCCCACCGCTTGGGAGTGGGGAAGCCTGCATTTGTTTTCTTGCCTGGTTGGTTTTTGTTAGAGACTTGTCTTGGGTTTGTTTACAGAGATGTATTTTGTTTAACCAAATATTAAAAATGGAAGAAAAAATTTCCATATAAATGTCCTCTTACTTCTCTATGTTCAGCTGAATTGTTCTGTAACAAAGTATGTAAAGGAAAAATAAAAATTTTTTTTCTTTGGTTATAAAACTGCAACCTTTCTCAGAGTTAAGAACTTTGGAAGTTAGTTGCTGGTGCTGAGGTAGAATCACCTTTCCCAGAGCTGCTGTAAGCCAGCTGTGCTTTGTCAGCCACCTGCAGGTGCCAAAACCTGTCCATCCCTTCCCCTGCAGCCACGCAGGGGCTCTCCCTGCAAAGCCCCCAACAGCTCTGAAAGGCAGGCTCACTTCTAAAGGATGTCTATTAAAACCACACTGCTCAGGTTGGATTTATTTAATATTCAATACAAAAAAATATGCAGCTGATATATCTGAGTTCTACTTTATGAGGCAGAGGTTCTGTGTGGAGGTGATCGTCTTGAACCTGGCCTGCTGCTCCCTCTCTACTCACAAATGTGAAGTTGCAGGGACCGTGTTTTTGCACATGTCTTCCCAAAGAGCACGTTCTGCAGGGTACAGCTACCTGCACCCCTCCTTCCTTTGCTTTGCCTGCTGGGAAAGTTGCTCCTCCTCCCATTACTGGTATCCTTCGGCTCCAAGTCGGGTGGGAAGGGATTTGTTTAGTTTGGCCAGTGCCTTCCAAAGCCTGACTTGTGCCCCAGGGTGGGCGCGCGGGGGGCAAGGAGCTTCCCCCAGTTCAAGTCCTCGTAACTGGTGGTGGCACACTGAATGAAAGGAAAGACTCGCGACTTCTACAGGGAGAGGGTGCAGACAGGACCTTTCATCGGGTCTGGAGAGGGGACTTCCCCCACCTCATTATGAACAGGTCAATGTCCCAAAGGAGAACCAAAAATAAAAACAAACAACCAAAAAAAAATGCCCTGACCCAACAAATCAACAGTTCAATATATCATAATCTCAAGGTCTTCCCACATGATACGAATCCAACGCAACTCCTGCAAAATTAGATTTTTCCGGACAGTGGAGGCAGGGCCCCTGGCATTCCCCCCGACAGCCCTGTGTTGGGTCCGAGGAGGATCTGGAAGGAAAACGGTCAGTTGAGGGGCCGCAAGGACACAGGGTGTCTGCCCTGCACGGCCCTCCCTCCCCCCCCCCGCCCATTTGCACGGTGGGACACTGATGCTTCCACCACCTTTCAGCAGCATTGGCTCCCCGCCCCGCTATGACAACCAAGTTTAATGCTTGACCTCAGCAAACACCACCGGAGGGGGTTTGGCGGTTGCTGCCTCAGGCCTGTGTGCGGTCCTCACCACTTATTTCAGCCCAGCAAAAGCTGGGCTGCGTTTGCTGGAGTTTGCTGCCAGCCTGTTAGCAGGAATCAGCGAGGCCGCCCCATTGGAACACCCGACCAGAGCATCTGGTGGGATGAACAAGGCCAGAACGTGTAACAACCTGCACTTTGTTCCCTCAGCTCCTTTGACAGCTGGTAACCGGGAGTGGGTACAGGCACCCTGAGCCAGCTCCGAGGGGCTGGCAGAGCAGTCCAGGGCACCCCCGCCTCACCTGTCGCTGCTGCAGCTGTTGCTGTTGCTCCATCTGCAGTTTTTCAGTTTCAAAAACGACAGGAAGAACCAGAATCATGAAGGAGGTGGTCCCAATCCACAGAGCTGCCCTGGAGAACCTAGGGAGGAGAAAGCATATTAGGAATCAGAAACGGTTCCTTAGCTGCTTCTCAGGGACACTAGGCTTCTCCCACGTTTCCCTTTCTGTGCCTTAGACAACAGCCTTCCCCCAGTTCCACCCTCGAGCCCATTTTCCCGAAAAGCGTGTCCATTCGCCCAGCGTGCAAAACACCGAATTACGCACAAAGCAGAGGTATTTCATTCAAATAACTTTTGTGCAGAGGCGGGTGCTAGGCGGTAACCCCACAACGCCAGCATGCCGCACCGAGGCACACAATGTATTCACAGTTAAATGTGTCAGTCACAGCCAATATTCCCGCCCCCCCCAGCTGATCATTGGGTAGTTTCTCTCTCGTTTCACCTTAAAGGCACAGCTCCCTTTAAATTTACCACGCATGCGCAGAAATTGAGTGGCTTATTGAAGTAGGGGGTTTTCCAGCCTGTGGGCGTGATTTTTAGTATTACAATGAGGATGGTTCACCTAAAGGACGCTTAGTTTTAGCTCTTACCAACATCCCGATTAGTTGTTCTCCTGGACTATACACTTATCACCCAGCTCTCGGCGTCTTCTGAGGCGGGATGTTCCCTGCTATCAGTCTCTCAGCTCTCAAGGATATAGCCGTAAAACAAACGCTTCCCTACCTCCCGGCTCCCTTCTCTGGCCGCCACGTTCTCTTTCACCAGGCTCACGCGGTGCATTCTTATTACTTAGCAGAAAAACTCCATTTCCCTCGGGACACCGTCCGCCGCACCGCCCCCCGCCCGGCCCTGCCCCGCCGCCCCGGAGCAAAGGCCGGTTCCCCGCCGCCCCCTCACCGGTACATCTTCTGCGCTACCGTCAGCGACAGGTCGAAGGTGGCTCCGGCCGCCGAGCGGAGGCTCTCGGGGAACATCTCCGTCAGCCCCCACAGCCGCTCCGCCAGCGTCTCCTCCAGCTGCGGGCGGCACGGCGTCAGGCACGGCGTCAGGCCCCGCGCCCCGGCACGGGCCCCGCGCGCCCCCGCCCGCCCCGCCCCGCTACCTCCTCCTCGTCATCCTCCTCCTCCTCCAGTTCGTCCTCCAGCTCCTCGGCCTTGCCCGGACCGCCCTTGGGCAGCAGCTCCTCCGGGGACAGGGACGCAGCGGCCGCCATTGCCGTCAGCCAGGGACAGAGGGGCGGAGGGGGGGTGGAAGGCCGCCGGAAGCGGGGCCCTGCTTCCGCCGCCCGGCCTTGGTGGGGGGCAGGGGCCAGCGCCCCTGGCGGCCAGGAGGAGCTCAACCCGTCCCCCCGCTAGCCCCCTCCCTAGCCCGACGCTGTACATAACAACAAACGCTCCCAGAATCTTGTTTTTCAACGCAAATTTTTATATCAAGTATGCAAAACCCCTAGCTAACGCGCAGCTCCAGCATCCTGCTCGCCAAAGATGAGCCGGGAAACTTGTACGAGCCCCTCCAGGCTCCCTTGAGGGGACGGGGATCTCCCTGCATTTGTAAGTGCAGAAAGCAGCGAGGAGCCCACCCAGAGGAGGGATCTTCTCCATCGCCTGTTTTCAGGCTGCCTTAGGAAAGTGGGTACCAACTGCTGAGCTGCAGTGAGGAAACAGCAAGGCAAAGTGCTCCTGAGAGAAAATGTGAGTGTGAATTAAGTGTTGCGGCGAGGAAACGTACCAAGGGAAAGTGCTCTTTGAGAGAAAACGTGAGTGTGAATTGTGGCGGCATGACTCGCTGGGGCACCGTTACACAGTACCTACAGCACCGCATGATGCTGGAGGCACTTTGTTACTCATGGTCCCATGGAAGGAAGTACCTGCACACAGTACCAGGGTGGCCAGGAGGCCTGAGCCAGACCCAGCATCCCACATGCAGGGGCAGCCTCCTCGCTCCCCTCATCCTCCAGCCACCTCCTCTCCTTCACTTCCTCCTCCGGCTGTGGTTCTTCAGCTCCTCCAGCTCCTTCTCCATCAGATGGGACTCAGCAGTGGTCTCAGAGAGCTGCAACACACAGTGAACAACAAGAGTGAGCTACTCCTGCCACGGCTACCCTGTGGCTGCGGGGCCAGCGCCGGACCTGCCATCTCAGGTGCGTGTGCAGGGACACGAGAGCCCCTAAGAGGGATCAGAGATCGCTCTCCCTCTGGAGAAGCGCCCTGTGTCGCGGCAGAGCAGGCTGCGAGACACTTGCGCCTTGGGAGCTTTTCTGATTTCATGCCACAACCTTTCCTGAGTCATCGCCGAGATTTACAGTCACAGGCCAGCACACCCATGTGAGGGAATCTGTTCCCGTTGGAGCGAGACGGAAGCTGAAATTTCACTGAAATTGCCTGGAAAACCTGGAGGGCAGCCGGGGCTCCTCTCACCTGCTCCAGCTACACAAGCCACTTGCCAGTTTTAAAACATGGGAAGGACGTAAGGAAGGACAATGATGAAGGAACAAGTAAGTGTTTGTTCAGACTGACATAAACGTTAAATCACTTAACAGACTGAGAATACACAGGTATTCTATGCCACTGAAAATACCTTCAGATTTTAAGCATGAAAGCTGTGATCTCCAGGTAATTTCGGTTGATTTAGGGCTGATTTGGGAATTCTTTCATCCATAGGTTTACATACAGAAGAGATGTCACACCACTTGTCACAGCAGATGGAAGCTTTAATCTTCTGTGACTAGAAAGGGTGGCTCTAACTTGCTTTCACAGTTAGGGGAGAGGCCAGAGGGTCAAGAAAATGGTGCACTCCGTGCAGACAGGGGAGGAGGAGGTGCAGCACAGCCAGGGGCTCCTCTCTAACCAGCTCACAAAAGGCAAGATCTGCTGTGGGGGGAACCTTCCCCTCTTCTCGCAGAGATCAGACTTTACTTCCACAGTCACTTCACCATTAGAGTTGTCTGGCATAGCAGGGTAAAGCAGAAGAGAGTAGGGCGCGGCGAAAACAGCCTCCTTTGGGGGTCCCAGCACCCTTTGCTGGGGCACTTCTGCTGCTATGGGCAGATGGCAGTTCAGCAAAGACTCACCATGTCCAGCAGAATATCCACTTTCAGCCGAAGGAGGTTGTTTTCTTCCTCTAGCTGCTGGTTCCGTTTGCGCAAGCGCTGCATTTCCCTGCGATCCCCCGTGAAGCTTCCCGATTCTGGAAGGAAAGAAAGACGTCAAAATACAGATCGTCAGCCAATGGCGGCTACCAAAGCAAGCCGAGCCACGCTCTACCTGCCACCCACTGGCCATTTTCAAACTTGAGGCTCTGGCCAGCGAGGTTCATGGTGGGGATGCCGTACTCCAGGCCCAGCTCAATCTCACGGGTCGATCTATCCAGCTGCAGGGAGGAGGAAATCACACTCAGCGTTTTGCAGAAATCCAAAGCCACCCCCCACTCTCCAATTTCTTAGTGACTGGTGTTCCAATGGAAGCTGCTGGTCCGACTGGCCCTGGAGGAGCCTGAAACCCTACTTTTAGTCACGTGCTACTGCAGGAGAGGAAACATACAGTCATCTCCCCAGGCTTAGACCGTTGGTGAGAAGCTTTAGGTCAAACAGTTCTGGGCTGCGGGTGGGGTGACGACAACCCTACCCCGAGCTGTTCCATTTTTAACTTTGTTATGTGTCATCAAAGGCAAGAGGCACAGCTGGGAGCTCTTGTAAGGGTCACGTCGCTCATAGTAGGAGACACCCACCCCTCACCTCCGAGCAAGCGTTCCTGCAGGCGAGCCACAGACGATGGGACTCACCGAGTGCAGGTTGGAGAGAGAGGCGCATTTCCTGGGGGGGGTCTTCTTGGGGCTGAAGGTGTTCCCGAAGAGAGGCATCGTACACTGCTGGCCGGGGGTGCGGGTGGTCCCGACAGCCTCGCACTGCTCCCTGAGCTAGGAGCGGACGGGTACAATGGGCTGGTCCAAAGCCGTAGGCCAACAGCAGTGACAAGAGATGGTGACGTCGGCCGGGAGGGGGCTTCCTCTAGCAGCCTGTTTCCCAGCACTTTCACTGATGATACCTGGTTTCCACCTAAAACCAGACCCCTTCTCCTCACACCCTGTGTCCCCTCCCCGCCAGCACGCGCCTCCCTCACACCTCCGCCGCCACGTGATGGTGTGGGGCCGCCTCTGACGTCACACCTCACACACCACCACCGTCAGAGCGGCGGACGCCCCCGCCACCGCCCCCCCCCCGCGCAGGCGCAATGGGCGGCTCTCCCCAGCGCCACGCGGGCCGGTACCGGGCGTGGGGTATGAGCCGTACCACCCAGCGGGAGCGCTGAGGAGAAGGGCGCAGAGGAGAGCCTTATTCCCTGCACCGGGCCGCCGCCGCCACCACCGGGATGGTCCCTCGTACTGTTTTCCCTGCCGGCATCTTAGTGGGGAAATCAGCGGCCTCGGAGAGGGCCGAATCACCCCCCCGCCCCAGAGTGGTAGGGTCAGCCCCGCGGTGCGGGGGCGGCCGGGCCGGGTTGTTCCATCGCGGTTCGCCTTAATTATGGGGGGGTTGTGGCGGGGTTGGAAGAGCACCTCTCCGGCGAGCCGCGTCCTCTCCCGGCGCTCCCCTCCCGTCACCGCGCCGGTGGGCTCAGCCGCTGCCGCGTGCCCCGGGAGCGGTTTGCGGCCGTTACGTTGCCATAGTGACGGCGGGGCTCCGCCGCTCCTCCCTCCCCCCCCCCCCCCCCCCCCCCCGCCGTCGCGGCGGCACCTCAGTCGGGTACGAACGTGAGCTCCGTCCCGCCGGCCCGGACCCGGTTTCCTTTGCAGTTAAACAACGAAACGGCATTAGGCAGCGAATCCTTCTCATTTGGGAACAGGGAAGCGGGGGAGGTCTGGGGTCCCGCACTCCCCGCGGGCAGGAGCTGGAGGGGCAGGAACAGGCAGCTCTTTAACGAACTGCCCATGAAGCAGCGCCAGTGTCCTAATTTTTCTGCACACGTTATGAATTCCTCCCTTCTCAGCGCTTGCTGGGATAAATTTAGTCTTAATGTCTTAACTTGCTGGCTTGTATTCCCTGGGAGGTGGCTTTGGAAGTTGGTTTGGATATTTTGAACGGACAGCAGGGGTATGTAGCGGATATCACCAACGTTTTTTGTATTGCAGAGACAAAATACCACTCCTTTCCTAAAACTTAAAGTAATTCTCCAGTCTGTTAGAACTTGGTGGTCTGAAATTACTTGCTTCATTGTTAGAAAAGCTGCCATTGAGGACTTTGTGAGGCTTTCCTGAAAATTTTACATAAATGGGATATTAGGATGCTGACTTTAGTTAAAGGGGAATGATAAAGAAAAGGAGGGGGAAAAAAGGGAGGGGGGCAAATAAACAGAAGAGGAGAAACTAAGAGAATCACCAACAGTGTAATTTGGTTTGTATGTGTATTAATACTCCACAAAAAAAGTTCTTTAAGAGTCATTCTCAGAGTGCTTAATTGGTGCTCTGCCTGAAGGGAACCAGAAAATCGCTCACTTGGAATGAGAATTGGAAAGATACCACCGTATCAACCCACTGACTATAGGCATGAAAAATCTCTGGTGCTGCAGAATCTTCTGATAGTCCATTTAAGCCATACCGGATTCTTCCTGGACGAGTGCTATAAAACAGTGGCCTTCTGACCCCCTGTAATACAGTCTGGGCACTGGAAATCAATGTTTTCTTTTTTCTTTTTTTTTTAATAAGGGAAGGTATTATGGGGGAGGGGGACCCAACACCCTTAAAAGTAGAACAATATCTTGCAGTTCTGAACAAGGGCTTTGTGAAGTCGTTTGTGGCTCCTGTCAGCATTTAACATCCGTATGTGTGTGTGTGTGCATATATTGCATAAGGAAGATGAAAAGAAGGGCCAGAAGGGAAACGAGGGCAAGAACTGTGGAATAAAAGCAGGGAGAATGTAGAATTACAATTTTGAACTGAAAAAAACCTGTAGCTAACCTAGGTGCTTTAGAGTCAAAGACCATACAGGATAGCGAGGAACTGAGCTCCTAATGCTCATACATATGATTCCTTAATAAATACTTCAGGGGTTTGTTACT
Source organism: Phalacrocorax aristotelis (assembly GCF_949628215.1). Taxonomy (NCBI): domain Eukaryota; kingdom Metazoa; phylum Chordata; class Aves; order Suliformes; family Phalacrocoracidae; genus Phalacrocorax; species Phalacrocorax aristotelis. Next base: position 161,764,295 of record NC_134276.1, on the reverse strand, counting down.
GAGGGGGGAAAACACAGATGTGAAGAAGCTCTGGTCAGGATGTGCCCCGCCGGTAACACGGGTAGTGACGTTCACCTTCCTGGAAGAAACCTGTATGTTCAGCACAGCTGCGTGCCGAGTTCTCCTTGCGCTAAGTAGGATGAGTATTGTAGTAAAAGTTGCTCTTGGGGAGATTCCAACTGGACACGAGGGAAATTTTTCACAGTGAGGACAGTCAACCATTGGAATAATCTCCCCAGGTTGACTCGGCCACATTGGACACTTTTAAGAGTCGCCTGGACAGGGTGCTGGGCCATCTTGTCTAGACTCTGCTCTTCCTAGAAAGGTTGGACTAGATGATCCCTGAGGTCCCTTCCAACCTGTGATTCTGTGGTTACAATTATTGTAAGACTAAACTATTCAGGGTCTCAAGGTGATTCTCTGACAGCTTCTTTCTCCAAGGCAGAGACTCAGAAAAAGCCCATCGCCTCCAGCTCGCCACCTGAGGGTGAACGCCAATGTCTGTGTGCCTGATGGCTGTGTGCACTGGTGCTAGTATGTATGAGAATAGCTTCACAGCTGGTAGGGCTTGTGAATGAGAGTTCAGAAAGCTGCTCCAGAAGTTTGAGAGCAAGAAAAAGAAGTTCAATGTCTTATTTCTGGTGTGATTTGCTTCAGGAATCTTTATTCCTTTGCATGGTTTACTAAATTTCATTTCTTCCCAGACTCTATCTCCTCATAAAAATGCTGTGGAATTTCCTTGCTGCACCACCCCCCCAGGCTGTTCTGGCAGGAGCTGTTGGTGGTTATTTTTCCACTTACATCAGGTAGATATTGAGATAAGAGCCAACCATTGCTGTTTCTAGGATTGCCTCTCAGTACATTGTATTGTCCTCCTGCCAGTGGGTAGTTTGATGTATGACTTTAAGTGATGCTAAAAGCATTATGGTGCAGCACTGTGCATCCTCCTGTGCCTGCCACTTTGTGGGGAAGTGAACACCTAGCGCGCTCTCTCTTTCCCAGTACAACACCTAGAGATATCACTTAGGACCTGCAAAAGCTCATTAAACAGTGAGGAACCTGCATATTGCAGTCATTGTGTAAGGAAACCGTGTGTCTTTTTATGAAGGCATCTTTGGGAACACTGGTGGAAGGCGGAGAGAGTGACAGGACAAAAGATAGGGCTGTAGCGCATGACAGTGTGGACATTTTGGAATAGGCCCAAGCTGTTCTTGGGAGCCTGATTTGGAGCATCTTCTTTGGCTTTTTCGGTGCACGAGTGATACAGGATCTGTAGCTTAGGTGGTTTCAGAGCTGCTTTTAACTCCATAGTGTTTCTCTTGCCTTTTTCATATATGCTGTGGGATTATTATTGTTTGCTGTTATATCAATAATTATAAGGAAACGCTGCTGACTGGTGAATTCAGTAGACTTACTCCAGGCTTACTCTGATATCAAAGAGAATATTTACTGTAATTACTGCTGCTTGAAACTTGCTACATTGATTGGTGGGCTAAATGAAACTGAGTTTAAAACCTACAAAATAATTTTTTTGGCATATTGAAATTAATTCCATGCCTAATTAATTTTTTCAGTGGTGAGATAATTCCTGTCGCCTCAGTGCTCTGCAGTTAATTATGTCCCTTCTTTTAGTGTCCTAGACATTAGAAATATCTCACCTATGTTTTATTGACAAAGCAAACACGTCTTTTTTCTCTATTTGTTTCTTCTTTTCATTGTAGTCAACTCAAGAGATAGAAGAACAGCTGTTTCACCGCATTGCAAAGAATTATGCTTTCCTCCTGCTTGACTGTCACTTATCCCACCACCAGGAGGCCCTCATTAAGGTGCTGGTAGCTAGGCCAAGAAAACACAAGAGTAGTGAAATGAGATGGAGAAATCCATCCCCACAGGGGTAATCTGAAACTAATACTTATCCCATAAATAGAGATTTTCAGAGTGCTGCGCAGACATCTATTAAATGATTCTTGCAGGAATCTTAATATCCAGCCATCAGTTGTACTGTAACTTTTGAGGATGCTGGGGTGTCATGGGTGGTATTTCTGCGTTGAATCACTAAGTGACAGCCAAGAAAGTTCATGCCTTTGTCTTCTGGACAGTAAAGCTCTTAGTAATGTAAATAAAACAATAAAAGGGGGTAACGCATGGTTTTGATTTCTAGTGACTCACATCTGCTCTCTATCTTCCACCCAAGGAATATGCCTTCACCTAATTCACCTCTGCCTTATTTACTTATTCCCAGGTTCTTAATTTTCTTTTACTTGTCACAGCAGGCTTTTATTGTCTCCTGAAAGTTCTAAATAACAGTCTGTCTCATTGTTCCCTTTTGCTAACATGACCTTCTTTAAAGAAAGGGGGAAGGAGAAATGTCTTAATCCTTTTTTTGCCAAATTGTGCACTTCTTTCCTTAATTACTGGCTCTTGAAAGCTGCAGTCATTGCTTCGGCTGAAATGTAGACTTTGTTATTCAAAAGAACAGTTTGTCCATGATCTCTTAAGTAAAAAGTATATAGAGTTGTCATTTTTCTTTCTTAAACCCTAGTTTATTCTCTCCACTGCTGAGTCCAGCCTTGTATGTCTGCTTCTGTTCCGGTTTCCTAAGATCATGTTTCAGTACTGATGAGTCCAAGACACAGCTCTGCAATGCAGTTTCAGAATGGATGATAGGTCAGAGTGGCTTTGCTCCAGTCAGGAAATGCAGCTTAATTGGAAATTGCAGGCTGCAAATTGAGTTACCCTGTCTTTCAAACTCTGTTTCTGCCCTCCTTCCCTGAATTCACAGATACACATTCTGCATGTTTATGTTTGTTTACTTGGGTCTTTCTTACATGTACTAACGCGGAAAAAATGTATCTTCTGCTCTGAGAAGCAGAAAAAGTGTACATGAAGCCACAATGTTGTGTACAAAGTTCCTAGGCCTCTGAAGAAGTTTTCCAGTTGTTGTTTACCATTCTGGCCACACTGTTGACCTTAAAGAGTTTAAGCAAATATACAGGGCAGTTCTACCACTGACATGCTCTGGATGGAATCCATCACTTCCTGATGGAGTTTGCCACGAGGCTGTCCTTGGTGACCGCGAGGCCGAAAGTTCAGAGGACACGTGCAGTCCACACAGCAGCGAAAGCTTGTGTTAAGCTCTGTTTCATTCTGTTCCTGTTACCTGGCTACTCCTTGCTCACTTCCATGTCTGTCTTTTCATTCTTCTCTTTGTCTCTTACTTTCACAGCCATCTGTTTCTGTGGGTCACTTAAGATACCCTTTGCAAGAAATGAGGAAATATTAAGCCTCCGGTCTGTAGATTCCTGATTAGCAGATGCGGGGAGGCTGTACCCGGGAGAGGGTCTCACAGTATGGGTTGGTTTCTCGTGCTCTGTTGTAACCCTCCACAGCTGACAGCTGCTGGAGACAAGATGTTAGGTCTTTGGGCTGATCTGCTGTGTTGTTTATAAGGGAGAGCAAATGGGGCCTGTGTTCTACATCCCCTTCTAAGCTTATTTTGTCTCATGTCTTAGATGAGCATCAACTGTGCTTTGTCCGAAAAAACAAGTGATACTGCATCATGAGAAAATTAGAAGCTTAGTGTGTATAGCACACTATGAAGGTAGGGGAAAAGTGCTAAGTATTCTTTTCTCTTCCGTGTTCTTTCACCAACCCTTCCTCCTCTCCACTTACGTACACTACCAACCCCAAGAAGCTACACTAACTAGGACTATTCCCAGTTGGAACCAGAGAAATTCAAGATGAACAATCTGCTGTCACCAAAAGGAAAGCAGAATAGTAAGAACACTGACATAAGCAGTTTTCCCTAGTCTCTGCTACTCTAAATAAGAGTTTTGTATCCAAGCTGGGTGGTCATTTTTCTCCCCAGGATGCCTTGATCTACAGGTCTTACTCTGTACTGGTTCTTTCTGTTAGAAGGGTATGCCTGGGGATGGCCTTTGATCAAAGGCAAAAACTGGAAATAACGTGGGCTTTAGATGATGCAGTGTCTGCAGTAGCACGAGAGTCGACTCTATGGTCCAAAATGTCCTTTCCAGCCCGGCATACCTGCTGCAGGCTCATGTGCAGATGAGGTAGCTTTTCTGGCTTTTGGGGAATGCGGATGACTGCTCACCCACAGCCTGAACTAGCCTGGGGTAAAAGCTGTTCAGGAAACGTGCAGGAGATTTAGAATCCATTCCTATGAGACCTGTGAAGGCCAGGGACTGTAGTGCAGTAAATGGGAGATCCGGTTGTTTTGTTTTGTTTTCCCATCTTAATTTTGCGTTTTCCGCTGGGGCAGCAAGGGATGGAAATAGGAGACCTGCTAGGACCAGGTAGAAGGGGGTCTTGATAGCTCAACAGTTGTCATACAAATAGCTGGATGGTGTCAGTGTGTTCAGCAGCAGTAAAGCAGGATCTTCATTGGTTCACAAGGGAAAGAGAACGCTGAAAACAGGGATTTTGAATTGACATTGAATGTCCAAGCATGGAGGGTGCTTTCTTTGTATAAACTTGTTCTAAGTCTTGGATTCTAAACTTATGAAGGGTGTATTTCATTCTGCCTCCCTTCCCCAGATCCCTTCAAAATGATAAGCAGCTCAGAGAAGGCTGCTAAGCACTCCGTACGAGAATGTAAGATAAAAATATGTTCACAAAGGTATGTGGCCAGCAAGTGGATGTGTCACAGAAGCCAAGGCTTTCATTAAAAGTATCCATTGCTGACCTCTTCATCTTGTTCCTATTGCTCATAAGTTTGTTGGTTTGGGTTTTTTTTTTTCTTTGATCAGTTTGTCAGATGGCATGAAAATGGAGCTTTTCCTGAACAGCTTAGAAAGAATTCCTTGAAGTCATCAGCAGCCTTCTTATTTTCTAAGTTGGATCTTACTAATTTCAATCACATGTCCCTTGTTGTTTAGGGATTCTCGCTTGTTGCAGGTCGTCATTCCACAGGCAACACCCGTTGCCTCTGTTGTACTCTCCATCCAAGATACAGCAGATGTTTCCTTTAGAAAAGAAGTAAGCAAAGAATCTGGCACAGGGAAGATGATACTTAACTTTGACTTATGCACCAAGTGCTTAAATGTTGCAAAAAATCTTGTATTTTTAATGTTACTGGGAGGGAAGGGGTGTCTTATTTAGGAACTGGTTCCCAGCTCACTTGTTGATGTCATTTGATTCATTTTAGAAATAAAAGCAGATGAAAATCTGAGTCTGAAGATTTAAATATTGTCAGTCTGAAAGAAAGCTAAATTGTTTTCATGGGTCAACAGAGAGGCTGTTCTCACAATTCATTCATTCATTTACTGCTGAATAATATGCTACCTCAGTTCCAAGATTAAACAACTGGTGGTGATAACTTCTTGTCAGGGTTTGTGTCAGTATGTCAAGGCTTATGTAGAACACGGGAAGGCTTGTAATTGAAGTTGAGGCAGGTGAGCCAGTGTTCAACAGGCTGCAAATACAGATAATCAAGTCAGTATAAAATGGGGGTTGCAGTTTCCAAAACAAATGTCCTGATTGTTATTTAGTCACCTGGACAAGTAGTGACACTTTCCAAAATGCTCCATAGTAAGCATTTATTTTGCAGTCAATGGGAGCTGCAGTTGCCTAGCACTGAAGCTTTTGCTGTTTAATTATGAGCCTCTGATTTAAGTCCTGTTTTGAAATCTTGGGATGTGAATGAATGGGAAGATGGACTAATGCAAGAGCGCTACCACTGTACTCAGATACAGAGTAGCAAATTACTTTGAAATATCTAATAGAAATTAATTGGGGTTTTAGACATGTTTTTTGTTAGTGGTTTAGGAGGAAGGAAAAGATGGTTATTTGTCACACAAAGAAGGAAAAAGTTCTAAGCACAGAGAGCAAACAAAGCAAGGCCAAAGGAAAAAAGCAAGGGAAGGTTATTTGGGCAAAGTAGCACGGAAAAAAGTATTAACGGTGGAAGGAATGGCAGTGGTAAATGTCCATGGAGGCTGCACTGAATAGGAGGCTGGGAACACTGAACCTGATACAGAGGCCAGCAAGAATTTTCGGAGTCAGTACTGATAGAGTTGGTCATTTATTTCCCTACAAATGCTTTGGAAATAAATTGAATTATATTGTTCTTAAATTAAAGCTAAGAACAATGTGTGTGGTGTTATACACTATGCAATTTTTTTTTCCTGGATTGTACATTGGAGAGGGGGAAAGGAAAGAGGTGGTCACTCGTAAGGTCTGCCCATTCCGTTAAAATCTAGAGCCCTGGAAAACAAGCTGGCAAGGGAGTAAGCTATTCTCCTTAAAAACTGAAGTTAGGTATATCAAGCATTTTCTTTTATATTTCCTCCTATTGCAGAAGACTTCTTTCGGCATAACAGACAATTTACTCAGCTTGCATCTTGCTGATTTCTACGCATTTTTGTAATGAAAATTTGTGCTGTCACATGTCTGTCAACAAGTGGAAGCAACAACTTCTGTTTCTCTTGACCAAGCTAAATAGAGCTTGATGTGTTTTTTTCTTTTAATATATACTATTAGAGCAATCCTGCCAGGCTCCAGATCACTTTTATTTGGAATCCCTGTCTTGCTTATATGTAAATATCATCAAAGAGATACTGCCATGCTGCCAGCACATCAACTTCTCTCACCACAGTCAGGGTCTTGCCATTACAGAGTGTTAGAAAAAGCCCCCTTACCAGTGCTGCTTTGTCACTGTGGAGTGGCAAGGGGGAAACATATTTCACCGAGTAATTATGCAGGGAGTGGATATTTGGAAGAGATTGGTTTGCTTACAAAACTGACTTGGAGCAATGCAGTAACCATGTGATGTTAGTGCCATTTTTACCTGGATACACACGCTGAAACACACGAGTGTGTTGTGCTTTATTAATTTTGTTATAGCAATTTATGGAGTCAATGAATCTTGAAGGAGGAAATCTTCCAAACTTGCTTCTGTTGGAGACAGCTGACTTGACTGGGCAAATTTTATGGAACAGTTCCATCTGTTAGTTTTTACATGATAAGGATATTACCCTGGTGTCATAGCTATTTTGCAAGCCTGTAATTGCCTTCTATGACCCTGAAATTTCTCCTGCCATTTCAGCAGGAGAGGATGTTTTTATTCCTTTTCTCATGCCTGCAATGTGGTGCTGCCAGCACTAGCGGCTGCTGTGTTTTGCCCTAGAAACAGTTACCTTTTGCTTGTGGATGGGCTAGACTGTTTAAAGAGAATACATGAGAATTAAGGCATTAATCCTACTGACATGGTAAATTACTCAAAGTTTTTCTGCCTTTCACTTTTTTGGAAGGAACTGAGACATGGACAAGCTTCTAGCAAGTGCCAACCTCATCAAACAAGCAAAGTCTTCCAAGTCCAAACAGGTAAAATATAAACCAGTGACTTACAGGCATAGAATGGGAAAGAAAAGGTAAAGTATTATTTATTTTACTAAGACTTTGCAGGCTTGTTTTCTGAAGGCCTTTGCTATGCTATAATATGTGCTCCCATAGGAGAAGCAGGAGAGTGTGTGTACATATATGTGTATATATTTGTCAATTCTAGACAGCTGGAACCCATTAAAGCTGCTTGTGTGTGTATCCTCTTGTGTGTGCCTAATTAGTGCAAATACTTCCTTAGGTATTGGATTCATGGACCTGTGCTAGGCAAGGGGAACCTGACTGCTAATCTTTCAGACCTCCAGACCCAAGATGGAAAGCTTGAAAAGGATAAGAAGGGGGTGTTGGGAAGTAATCTCAACATATGCTTAAAACTAGCAGACTAAAAATAGCACCTCATGCAAGAGAGGTGATGCAGTGTTTGGAGAAGGATGGAAGATGATGTGATAGATGGAGTTTTTCACTCTCCTGCTGACATAGCTGATCTTGTTAGCATCCACATATGCCCTGCAATACAGAAAAGATTCTTAAGGGCAGTTGCTTGTGTAAAGGGGGTGTGGAAGTGAGATTGCTTTGCACTTCTTAGTGTTGGGGTTTTTTGTCAATTTTTCTCCACAGATTCTGTCTGTAAGCCAGTAAGGTCCCTTCCCTGTCCTCTGTTAAAACCTTTAGTCTTCCTGAGAAGAATGGGTTGAGACGACTTTACTCCTTTCTCTGGAAGCAGGACCGCTAAGAGAGTTGAGACAACAACTTCTGTTGTGTTGAACTATTGACAAGTACGGCTTCCAAACCTCAGTGCTTTGGATATATTTTTAGTCTCATAATGATGACAGTTCTGAAGTCTGTAGCATTGTGTGCTTCTGACAGGCTTCCTTTAGCAGTTGCTCTTTAGGAACTTTAATATAGTGTTGGTGACAAACTATGTACTGTGAACTTATTCTACCTGTGTGCAGAATTTCATTCCCTGCTTTTTTTTCCCCCCCATCAAATATACTTGAATTCCTCCTGAACCAACACCCAGATAGTTCGGACTGCTGAGCTGATTCACAGACACTTTTGCTTTAGAGAGAATTACTTCATGGCCACTCAGTCATTCCTTACAAATGCGTGGAATGAAAGATGGTTCTTATTCTCGTGCGCTTCTTATCTCCAGTTTGCTTTTGCTGCATTAGCACTGTGATAGCTGAGGGTGAGGAACAGTGGCTGGTCAGTTAGGAACATCTCATGGCTGCAGTTCAATACTGAATACTACTTTGAAATCAAAGATTTGAGCATCATGTGATCTCCTACTTGCCTCATACTCATTGCCCTAAGAACAGAGGTCATGCGTGAAACTTGGTCTCAGAAACTCTGACCTATTCCTCTGTCTTGGATTGCCTGGCCATTAAAGCAGGAAGTGCTGCCTTAATAATCCGAATGGAAAATAACAGCAGGGACAGACAAAACAGGAAGAAAGACTGTGGTAGGAAGTATGGGCGTATATTGAACTGAGCAGGAGTTGTGCACCTGCGCTGAGTTTCAGAGGCACCAATATGTCATTTATAATCACCAATTCAGCAAAAACATGAGGAGGAGAGATTAAAAGCTTTCTTCAGATACAGGCAGAGGAAATGTTTAAGAAATAGACACACTTCTAGTAAGGCTGGTCCTGTTTTCAGCTGGGATGGAGTTAAATTTCTTCATAGTAGCTAGTATGGGGCTGTTTTGGATTTGTGCTGGAAACAGTGGTGATAATGTGGAAATGTTTTAGTTGTTGCTAAGTAGCACTTACACCAGTGAAGGACTTTTCAGCTCCCCGTGCTCTGCCAGGTGCACAAGAAGCTGGGAGGGGACACAGCCGGGACAGCTGACCCCAACTGGCTAAAGGGATATTCCATTCCATATGACGTCATGCTCAGCATATAAAGCTGGGGGAAGAAGGAGGAGGGGGGGGACATTTGGAGCAACGGCGTTTGTCTTCCCAAGTAACCGTTATATGTGATGGAGCCCTGCTTTCCTGGGGATGGCTGAGCACCTGCCTGCCCATGGGAAGTAGTGAATGAATTCTTTGTTTTGCTTTGCTTCTGCACGCAACTTTTGCTTTACCTATTAAACTGTCTTTATCTCAATCCATGAGTTGCCTATCTTTTACTCTTCCCAATTCTCTCCCCTGTCCCACCAGGAGGGAGTGAGCGAGCAGCTGCGTGGTGCTTGGTTGCTGACTGGGGCTAAACCATGACAGCTGATAAAGAAGCCGTGATAATCCAAGGAAGGGGAACAACGGATAAAACAAGAATAAGCAGGCTAATGAATCTCTGAAGTTTAAAGGTGTAAGAATGAAGACAATTATTAGCTGGGCCATTACTGAAAATTAAGGCTCTGTGTGTAGCAAAATCAAGGAAACGCAGTGTTTTAAAGCTAATTACAATTCCTGAGAGCTGTAAATATTATTCTAAGCTAAAAATAACTGTGTGATGATGCAGTCAATGCCTATTCAAGCTTTAGGGTTTGAAAAACAAACTGCTTGTGATCTCTTCTGGCCACTAGCCTGGCAAACATATGGAATACAAATGGAGCAAGGTTGTTTTCGTTTTTTTTCCTGTGGTTTACATACAAACTCACTGGCAGAAGCAGCAGGCAAAGCCAAGAGTAGAAAACTGGCCGAAAGAAGAGCATGTTCAGTTCTGCAGCATGGCTGGTTTAACAGAAAAGCTGCTGCCAACCAAGAGACTGAGCCAGAAAGCCTTAACTTTTCCAAACTCATAAGGTATGTGGAAACACTGTGAAAATTATTAGTTTTTTGAGTAGAGGCTCTTCAAAGTTTGGGTTTTGTTTTTTTTTTTAAATAAGAAATGTCTCAAATACCAGTGCTGAACCTCTTCCAAGTGTGAATTTAAAAATGTTTTTCTTGTAAAATGCTGTTCTTTGATGTGACCAGTGAATTCTGCTGTGACCTGGAAAATAAAAATTTTCTATTGGTTGCACTTTAAATACATTCTTCTTTCTGAAGCAGGCCAATGAAAATGCTGTCCTGAGTGCAAAACAGAGCAGTGTACTCAACGTCATTATTCAACCTACTTGACAACAGAAGCACTCGGCTACTGTGAGCTGGAATGTATTGGAGGGGGAAAAAACAAACCATTCCATGAATTATGCTTTTTCCAGCTGTAATGTTTAAAACTCTGCTCTCCTGTGGATAAAGCTGCTTTGATTTGTGTCTTTTTTCAGATTAATTTTCAATGCTGGTGTGTGAATAAATTAGAGAAGCATTGACTCTTTTGGCCATAACAGTTAAGATGATATTTGCAGTACTTCCACCTTGTTTGTGTTAGGAGTCAGAATTTCTCTGGTGTGAAGAATAGACACACGGTTCCGTGTTCTGCAGCATGGGAGATGCATCCATAAGCAATTTTATTGTTTAAACTCCCTTTCTGATGAGTTGTTGTGGTTAAATTGAGTTTTCTGCCTCAGCTTCCTCCTAAAGCAATAATCCCCGTTGCTTCTCTCTTTTCCTGTCTCAGGCAGTAGTGTGTACAGCTGCCGCCAGGCAAATTCTACCTCCTGTATTTGCATTCAGTCCCAGGGAAGTTCCTCCGTCTGCAGGAACGGTGGGAGTCCACCAAATGGCAAAACTGATCCAATGCCTTGCTGAGGCGGTCTTCTCCTGTCTCCCCCATCCCCCAGCTGCCTGATCCCACCTTTTCTTTTTTACTGTTCAGATCAGCACCCAAGCGAATACAAATAGGAGAAATATAAAGCCATTTAGATAAGGGAGAACATAATGCCCTCCTGGCTCAAACCAAAGCTTTGGCTAACTCTGAGAGCTGCAACAGGAGATGTTAGTTGGGGGGGGCAGGTGAGCCTGTCCATGCTCTCTAGTCCAATCTGGCCTAGCCCTAGTGCCCAACTGGCCATATGGTGTTCTTGATTCCTGTGGGTGGTGGCTTCCTGTTTTATCTGTGAACAGAGGAGTATTTAGTCAGTTCTTCTGGTTTACTTAGTGAAATGAAGATAATTCACCCATGGACTTTAACCGGCCTGTGACTGAGCTTTAATACAAATGCAAGCTTGTCAGGGGCACTGACACCGACTTTGAAGACTGACAACAGTTCCATAGCAAATAAATTTTACTCATGCTTTCTTCATCCTACTTTTATCTGACCTTGGAGGTCTATTCAAATGAACAAAGACACATGTAACTGCAATTACTAGTCCCACTCAGCTACAGATGTGGGCACCCTTCTTTCATAATTAGTCTGTTATTCCTGTTTATCATAAAGTTGATTAAGCTAAAGTAGAACAAGGTGCACTTATTCCAGAACAAAAATCTATTTATGTGGAGTTAGTTAAGAACAGTTATTTTGGAATTTGCAAAAGGTATTTAGAAAGCTCTCCCAGCTCAGAAAAGTCCCATATCTCCCAAAGTATATATTTCATGATTCAAAGTAAGGTATTTCCTCAACTGCTTTTCATTTCTTGCAATAGAGATTTTTGTGCAGATTGATAAACTGCCAAAGGTCACAGCAACCAACCTCCAAAGCAGGAGGAATTCTTTTGTTACAAATGAAAGCGCTGCTTTAAAATAGATTTTTTAAATATCTATTAGCATAAGTTAGAAATGTGCTCAGTGATAAATTTTTAGAGGACTGAATTTTAGCTACAAGCAAGATATGCACTTAATCCATGTCTGTCCATTTTGCTACTGGTCTGCTTGCTAGCTCAGGCAATCATCGAGTTTCTTCTAATTTATCAGCTACCAGTGAAATGAAGAAGTGGGTGTGTCAGCCACTCGTTAGTGACATGCCGCTACACTCAAAAGCTTATTTATAGGCAAAGAGGGAGCACACCTTGTGCATAATTAAAGCCAAGAATTTATTGTTAGTATAACTGAAATCTTGAGAGTCTAATGATTATTGGACCAGATATAACCTACAGAAAGACTAATAACGCAGGGAGAGTACTTCTGTAAAATGGTAACACATACGCTTCTTGGCTTCTACCCCTTTTCCATGCATTTCACTCACCCTCCCACTGCTCCTGTGGGTCGTGAGGCTGGTAGTTTCATTCTGGTGTGTGTGGGGGGGGTAATGTTGCAAGTTGTCAGCATCTGGAGTCCTTTGCTGGAAGAATATGATTGTGGTGTCAATGGTTTCTCCTTCCTTGCCCTAGGATCCACTTGCTGTCATTTTTATATGTTTGCTAGCACGCATTTACACCTTTCTTCATTGGTCTGCAGCACCACACTACAACTGATTTTCCAGTATGTGGCGCCTATTACACATCAGTTACTATTTGTTCTCTTTGTTACCCCTAAAGTTCTCTCTGTTACCCCTAAAATCAGCTTAATCCAGCTCCAGGTCAGCATTTCCTTGACTGATCACTGGTGAGTTGTTTATGGGCATCAGGTCTCCAGCGCCAAGCCTGTGCCTCGCCTGTTACCTCCGCCTGCCTGTACTCTGTGCCACGTCTTGCATGCCCACTTCTCAAGGCCTCTGCTGTTGCACCAGGCCCGTATTTTTCTACGCTGCATCCTTGTGCTAGCCGTAAATCTATCATTCTACATAGAATAACTGTTTATTACTGCTGTTTATATAAAATGATGGCTGTACCACACACAGATAAACAAAAGTAAAACAAATCGGCCGTAGACCTGGCTAATTATGGAAACTGCTGTCACAGCTAACCAAGTAAAACAAAGGTACGGAAGAGTTGGAAGAAGTTCAGGCAGAGGAAGCCTGACAAGCCTCAGTCCTGAGGCCTTGCAAATTCAGTGCAAAGGTTATGGCAAATTACTGAGGAGAATCCTGTATTACAGGGCTATTGGTTACAGCCCCAAGAGCCGTGAGCAGGTAAGCAAAGCTGTACATGCTACCAGATAATCCATCAGGTTTGAGCAATTCTTTTAGAACTGGGTATGCTGGCGGTTTTTTTTTTCTTTTGGGGTAGAAAACACAAGAACACAAGAATTAGAGTCCCAGTTACTGAACCTTTTAAAACTAGAAGCTAGCTTGAAGTATATTGCATATTTTTACAAACAAAACTGAATGACATAGAGAATGGTAGAAAACAAGCATAACATCAAGGATAGTCAAGCACTGAAATTGTCTGGTTCTTTGTCAAAAAAACTGATAAAATCCACAGTCTCCCCAAGCAAACAAACATCTGCCAAATTCATCTGATTCTGCTTTAAGCTAGATAATCTCTTGAAGTCCCTTTCAGTCCTATTATTCTCTCTTACTAGTTTGCTTTTTTTACATTAAATAAAAAATTCCTTGTGCATTCTCAAAAGGGATTGCTTTTCTTGCCTCCTTTATCTTTTTGATAGACTCTGCATATGATATACTGATGCATGTCTCTAGAAAGTCTCTTAACCAGGTTTAGGTTTTGCAAAGCTTAGAAGTAGCCTTGTTTATTCCAGTCTTTTTTTTTTTTTTAATCATGTCATCCTTTATTATCTAGAAAGAATTACTTATTTCACAATCACCTATTAAAATGATCACAAAGAAAATGAAGCTCATGGTGCTTGGACTGCTATCGCGTACTGTATTTGTATAGTTGACATACTTAGAGATTATTTATTTTTCATTTAGAAAAATACCCATGCCTGAATTCTCTAGTCTGTGTTTTGATCCTATTAAGTTGTCTTTGGCACCTTTTCTTCTCCAGTCACATGCAGCCTGTTGTGATTCTGACTTGACCTGGCACCTCTGTAATATCAATAGGCACAGACCTCAAATTCATTATTTCCTCCAGAGTTGCAATGTTGAACCGTGGTCTGGACAGGACATCTTGATGCACAGAAGGGAGATCTCTAATCCTATACCCTATCCTTAATGATTAACTCAAGGTACATTAGCAATCGCAAAATCTGTGTCTTTTTAATGCAGGATCACTCCCAACAATGTAGGATCGAGTTATTTTGTCAGGGCTTTGCCTAAGGACCTCAAGACTAGGACAGAGACATCACTCGGCCTTACAGTACCATCTCCGTTCCTTCCAGTAGTTCCAATTTAACAACGGAGCCCTCTTGTTACTCCAGTCTGAACTATGAAGCTTGGCTGGTCTGATATTTTGCCAGTCCTACCCGGAGACCCACTGTCTGCATAGAGCTTTTGCAGTTCATCTTAGTTCTGACCAAAGAGATGGAAAACATAGGCAAGGTTTTTTGCTTTATGTAAAACTCAGCCTGCCCCAACATATGCACAGTTTCAGGCACGATCACAAGTTGGACATAGCATTCAAAGAAGCGTACCAGAAACACTGCAGATAAATGAGGGATTTGGACCAGAAGTGGCAAAACGATAAGCAGGAATTCCTTAAGTACAAAAAAAAAAATATTGTGTGGATTCATCCTACCGTGTTCTGATAACCTGAACTGGATTCTGATATTCTTTTCTTTTGCTAGAGGTATAAGCCATTACCTAACTATGGTTTTCAGAAGAGCTTTCAGATGTAGAGAAAGAGGAGGGAGCTGTGACATGTCGAGTTCGTTAGTACAGATTCCATGGGGCACGTTAAAGCAGCATGGCCTTTTCCTGAGGTTGGCTGAGGTGGAATCCGTTTGCCTGGCCCTTCCTCACAGAAAGGTTTTCGTCAGGTTTTGCTGTGGATGCGGTGATCATTAATTCTGATGTGTCTAAGGGTGTACCTAGAGTGAGACATCTATGCAAGGCTATCACGATTTGTGGATTTGGGTAATTTTGGGGATGTAATAGCTAACATAACTTCCAAAGTGGTGTTGAACTCACTCTGTATATTCTTTTGCTGTAGGAGACAGAAGAAAGTTTCTGTCTTGTTAATACTTGGATTGCCTTTGAAATATTCAGTATTCTTTCTCTCTCTCTCCCCCTTTCACTCCACAACATGTATTTTCAACTTTACGGGGGAAGGGGGAACCACCCAAAAAACAGCAATTGCTGCTAGAGAAGGGAGAGCTGAAGAGTATGAAGAAATTGCTGCATTTTTGCCCAGAAGCATTCTGCAGTTCTGGGAAGATTTCAGGTATGTCACAGTTTTAGTCTGGGACCAGCTGTAAGTGAAATGCATTCCTATGGAAACCAGAAGGCCCAGTTCTTCCAAAACAATGCAGACATAAATGTATGCTCATATCCCAGGCTGAATCTTCATGGGTTAGATTCTGGAAGGCCAAATATCAGATTATTCTGTCCTGGTTAAGAACAGGCAAATGGCCAACTTGAAAGTTGAGAGAAGGCATTAGCCTTTATATTTGACTCTAGTCCATTTGATCCACATAAATCTGAATCAAAACCAAAACCAGCCAACCAAAAAAACACCCACATGACTTCCCTACTGCAACCATGGATTGAAATGGTTAGTGAGGATGAGAAAATCAGCTGGATACTTAGTATTTTTATGGCAGTGGTTTGACCTGGCTCTTGTCTTGTCCAAATTGGGATGAGCTCTCAAGTGAGAAGAAATGCGCAACACAGTGGTATGTCCTTCTGCCAGTGCCTGACTTGCAGCTGGAGGCGCACTGGTCAGCAGCAGAGCCTGTCAGAGGGAAGGAGCAGGCTCTGGGATGCCTCAGCTCCCTTGGCTGGCGTGTAATGTGATGGGGTATGTGGGGTTATTGCATAACGCCATCTGGAAGCCAAATGAGCAGTTAATGATCACACATTTTGAAGATGTAGAACGTAATTTATTGCCCAAAGTAGCACTTTGGGGTGGGAAATGATCTTCGGATTCTGTTCAGTCATTGACCCCTCTGAGAACAATTTCACGAACCAGAAGGATAATGGAGGGAAGGTTGTTTACAGAGGCATTAGCTGCTTCAGAGCCGTTCAGCAGCACCAGAAGGATTACTCTCTGCATGCATATTCTGTTCTGGAATAAAAACATACTTTGGGAAGGAATTTGTCTTTAAAGGACTGTCTGCCTAAGTGCTCTTCTGGAATAGCTCTTGTGGAAAAAAAACGGTTTTCAAAAGCAGCGCCAGCCAGTTCCTTTGTATAGATGAAGCCTTGGGCACCCAGAGTTAGACTTTAGGTACTTAAATAAATTGCTTAATGTCCCAAATGGGAACCCTGTGAGCACTCCTGCTGTGTGCTGACGGCAGTTAGGGGCTGTGGGTTTTGTTGCTTGGTTTCCTTCCACGGGGGGAGGGTGGGGAACTTTTCACAAGCACCTTGAAACAAGCTCAGATGCTGCTCCTATCCCTTAACCCCCCACCCACCAGGGCAGCGACCCCGAGGGGCAGCTGACAACTCCTCCTGCTCACAGGACACCCACGTCTCCTTCCCGTGCAGTCCCATACTGACTGTGCTACCAGAGGCGAGCTAAAAAGGTGTGATTGCTTTCCACATACTGTCTCCAAGAAGACTGCAAACTTGTATAAGTGTTCATATCCTAAAAAGCACCTTTTCCATCCTTTTAAAATGGCAGATTAAGTCATGTGTATGACTCAGCCTCATTTTCTTGTCCTGTGACTTCAGGCAAGTCACTTCTTTTCCAGCTTTTGGAAACAGATGCTCTCCTGATGGGTTTTGACCATCCAATCCAAAAATGCCATGTGCCTTTTTGAGGAAGATGTGCGTGTGGCACCCTGATAAAATAAAGCTGAGCTGCGTTGAACTGAACGCCCTCCAAACCAACACCACTCCACGTTTTTAATTAAGCCTGTCTTTTCCAGCTGTGAAATGAGGCTAATACGATATTCCTTAGAGATGGCAAATATAGTAGTTGATAAATTTTAGAAGGCAAAATAATTGAAGACAATAATTCAACCGCGTGTCAGCGCGGGGGCAGTCCCCGTTCCTGTCAGGAGCCTGCGCGCCGCCCCCACGCTGGCGGCAGGGGGTACTCCAGCGCGAGCGAGCGGGCGGGCGAGCGAGCGAGCGAGCGGGCGGGCGGGCAGCGCGCGGCGGTAAGGCCGCCCCCCTCCCGCTGCGGCGGGAAAAGCCTCGGATCTGTTCCCTCAGGCAGGGGAAGGCGGGCAGGGTTGGGCTGGCTTAGGGAGCTCGGAGCCCTCCGCGCTGGGGTGCTGTAACCACTCGCACTCCCCGAAGTGCCTGCGGATGAGCTAGGTTTTAATTATTGGTGTAAATTTGAGGGGGGAATTTTGGCGCTCCACGGGGGAGGGGAAATTCTGCAGTGCCTCACCCTTTGGGAACAGAAATTTACATCCCCTGAAAAGGCAGCTGGCAAGGAAAAGGCAAATCTGTGTGTTGATACATGATTAATCATTTATTTTCCTCTGAGTCAATAGATGTGAAATTCCACCATGGCGCCCCTCGGGGCAGGTCAGATTGCCTGCTGCCCCAGGGGCAGGGGCCCAAACTCTGCTCCAGTCAAGTCAGCTGAGGTCCTTCTGTCAGTTCAAAGCCAGCTCATTAAACCCAATGCTATGTGCTGGGGCCAGGTCCCTGTCACACCGACAGTCTCTATGTATTAAATGGAGCGCAGCACACAGCTCTTCCTCACTTATCCTAATGAAGAGGTCCCAAGGCGGTAACAGCAGGGTTGGGGCACCTGAGGTGGCACAAAAGTGTTTGTGTTTCCCCACAAATGTCTTTGTTTCTTCATGGATTTGCTCTGTTGTCTCAGACTTCCACCCTTTTATCTCGTTCATTGCAGGCAGCCGTGGCTGAAATCCTCTGGGTCTTTGGTGTGCCAACGTAGCTGCAACAGGAGGACTTTCCACTATACAGGAGGATTTTTTTCATCCCTAAAGCTTGTAGTAGGGTACAGTATAATTTCTCCATTTTGCCTTGTAGCCCGCAGGAAGGCACAGGTCTGGGTCTGCCTCTTTTTTCTGCTGTGAGATGCCAGTTACCTAAGGATGGGGAGTGGGAGAACAATCCCATGACCTGTTCAGCTGTGTATGAAGTGCAGGGTTATGTGCATTTCAGGAGGATATTTTTAATGGAGAAGATGTAATACAATTGTAATGCCTTTTGCATTACTTGTTTTTCTTCCTTCAGTATTTGAAGTAAAGGGGTTTTTAAGATCTCTTCAAGTATTTTTAAATTAATATTTGACTGTAATTATTTTTCTGATTGATATAAAGCATGATGTGAAGACATGATTTCTCATTCCATCATTGTCAGGGTCCTGAAATAGAAGTGAAATATATCCTGACACTAACAGAAACAACTGATTTTAACAGAAGTGACTCCATTGTATTTTCACTCCAAAACCAAATAAGATCATTCTAAAATTATATTTTCTTTCTCACTTCTTGCATCTTCTGTATACACAAGATTCTTGCAAGTAAATTAGGCAGACCTTAAGTATCCACTCAGAAGCTGAAAAAAAGCTATTTGCAGATCTTTAGTCTAAATTATCCCATCCTCTGTTAGACATAGCCCATCTTGTACTTCATACTAAACCCATCTTACCTTTCATGGATTTTATTAACAAGGATGAGCAAGCAAACGTATATAGACACCTGGATGAGGTAGTTTGCAAAAGTTTTGAACAGCCATAGCTAGAACAGTGAAGACAAGCTCACAATTAAGACAGAAGCAACCTATCCATTTACAAAATCACAAAACTGATACAGCAGGTCATAAGGTCATATTTCTAAGGAACTACTTTGTATTCATTTTTTCTTGCATTCATAAAATTTAAGTAGATAATATTTAGGGATTTATTTGACTATATTATAGATAAGTGCCTATTCTGGCTTTAGGCCTTGCTTATAGGAAGTCATATAAAGAGGGCAGTGAGGCTGTAGTGGAGTACAGGCATGGCAAGTTAACCGTGAAAACCCATGAAATAAGCTCTCTGTGTATATTTTTGCATAACAGAAGCCTCAGATTTTTATTACCCTTTTTTAATTCTCTTCATGCAAGCATATATCTTACAGGCGACACTTGCAAATCTTCAGGATTTATTAGGCATTCTGAACTCTAGCAAGAAGTTGAGAACAAATACAGCTTTATAGTCTACTCTCAAGGTACATGACTAAGGAGTTGTAGCCTTCTCAATAGCACTGTATTGTGGGCTTTCTGTCACATAGAGATGGGGAAGCTGAGATGTTGCATTGCCTTTCCACTACCCTGTCTGCAACTCTGCTGATTTTTGTTATAAAAATACAGACTACCTTTAACTTTCTTACCAGAATAAATTCCACTAATGATAAATCATTTAAAAAGTTCCCACCTCCAAACCTGTACTCTGACCCAAGATTCTTGCAAGGGAATGAGATCTCTTTTCCTAATATCTGTTAAACCCTTTCTAGTCAAACTGGTTCATCTGACAGTAATGCAGCAGATTTTCTCCTTTTGGTCTGGTAGACCTGAAAATGAAGAGTTGGAAGCAGAATCCAAGTTTAAATCCATATGTGATGGCATACTTAGAGGTTCAAGGACTTCTTAAAAGTCCTTTTGTAGTCATTTATTCATTTATTGCCACCCCAATACTATCTTTGTTTGCATTTCCCAGTAGCGATCAATACTTTATTGCCTGCTTTTTCACGATGAAGACCATGGAGGATCAAGTAGTCCAAGAAGAACCAGGATACCAGGATGATGAGGTAAATTTATGGTTCATTGAAAACTATGTACAGCAAATCTTGTTTGAAGGCATTTTGACAGTGTTATGAAATCCACGGAGAGACAGGAGGTCCCCAAAGACCATCAAGGAGTTCAGTGCATTTACAATTTTGTTCCAGTCTAATACCAAGAAAATCTCACTCTCCCAGTCCCTGTACAGCCTTGCTGTTCAAGTGCCTGTCATTAACCTTTCAAAAGCTATGCACAGTTTTTAATGGGATTATAATTATTTCTTTATATTTCACACTTCTATCAGTTAATTTTATGCTTCCAAGGAATGGTCATCAGCCTGAAAAGGCTGAGGACCTGTGGTGGAAAAAATCAAGATTATGATGATTGTAACACAGGTTTTGTTAGCACAGTAGAGGATTGCTTGCCTCTGAGGATACACTTTATGAAGAAGGTGATAGGAAATGTGTGGGCCTTCTTGGCTCACTATGGCTTTGCTTATTCGGGTAGTCCAACAAGTTATATGTTATTAGGGAAAATAATTTAAATGTTTACAAATTTTAAAAAGACACATAGTGAGACAGATGTAATTACAAGAAAAAGCAAAATCCTTCTTTTCTGCATTTTTTTTTTTTTAGGAATCCTTTTTTCAGGATATTGACCTGCTACAGAAGCATGGCATTGTAAGTATTAGCAATGACTTTAGCACACAGATTTGCCCACATAAATCTATTTTAAGGTCATTCTTCCAAAAGTGTATACACATCGATACAAATAACTGAAATTCCTCCTTGCAGTAAATTTTAAATCAGTCATGTGAAGACAAATTTTGCCTTTGGTTTTCAGAAAATCTCATTCCCATCAGATTCCTAAATAAAGTGACAAGTTATTCAAAGTATTTAGCACCCAGCACTCTTGAAAAACCAACTACTTGCTAATTTATTTGAAAACTGTGTGATAGATTACTTCCTGTTCCTGCCAATCTTAGTAATTACTCCTGCATTTTTGGTGCCTGTGAAATTACACTGTGACAATTGTTGCTATACTATTTTCAGTATGCTGGTGAAGGGGGTAGAGTGGGAGTGAAGAAAATATTAGTAGTTAGAGAAATAAGTGGTTAGTTTTCTTCATCAAATATGAATTCCTATAATCGTTATCATCATCATTATCACATAAACATCACCTATTTCTTTGAATTACTGTTATTGTATGTTTATCCAGGAGCCTGTCTCATGGATCAGAACACTATTACATTCAGTGTTATAGAAGCAGAACAAAAAGTTGGGTTTGCCCGAAGTAATGTAAGATTTAACTCTAATATAAATGACTACAGACAGATACAGACAGGGAGGACACAGACATAATGAGACAGCATGAGTCCGGACTATAGTTACTGGGCTCAGCATGTCAGCAGCATAATTGTCAACTTTTTTTATTGGCAATTCATTGACAGTTTTAACAAGAGTTCTGAGGAAGGATCATGAGACTGGGAGCTCTAACTAGGGGGCAACATAGAAAAAATACACAAATTCCTGTATTAAAAATTTTACAAGTTGAGCAAAGAGGCTGACTTCATGAGCTGGAAGGGAGCTGTACTAGCCTGTCAGTATTAAATGAGGCATGGTATGCAGAGAACAATAATAAGGTATGAAAGATCTTGAAAATAAAGAATAATGACTTAAGCTGTTCTGGCTTAATGAGGGTAATGACGGTTTCCTGCTCCTTTTTTTTTTTTTTCTTCCAAGTGATTATTCTCATATCCCAGGGGAAGTTTTTGTTCTCAGCTGTGCCAGTTGAAATTTCTGTACAAACATATGATGACCCATATCTGTTAAATTAATTTGCTTAAATAAATAGTTTTTGTGGGTTTAGAATCTTTTTCCTAGGAGTAGAGAGAGACATATTTACTAGATCTGACAGTGTGGCCACAAAGAGAGTCTGATTAGCACAGCCTAGGCTGTGGTTTGATGTTCAAAAGCGTTTGGTAGGAACTAAGGTGCTGAGACCCCGCAGCCTTTGCTGAGTGCTCCTGCCACTGGAGTGTGCTATCCCTTCTTCTGGCACATCTGTTCTTATAGTCACCCTGTGAACTGTATTTGTGAAAGAATTAGTCCCCAAATTATCACAACAAAAAATGTGGTTCAGTTTTTTTGTTTGTAAATTCTCAGTCTGCTCCCTCTTCCACCTCAGAGGCGTACAACCTGGAGGACAGGGCTGCAATGTAAGGGAGAGGATCAGGACAAGCAGCTGGTGTTAGGGGGCAGGTGTGTCAGTATGTTAAGCCAAGAGTACTGCGGAGCACCTCGTAGTATTGAACTACAGTCTAAGAAGGAGTATATCCTAGGACGTTGGTTGGTACATGAGCTGCTGGTGAAAGGTGAATCAGTGACCCCGATCTCTGGATTCGGAGAAACCAGGAACTTCCACAACCAGGTTTACCACACAGAGACTTCTAATGCATAACAGCCTTAAGGCTGATGTGACCAGAAAGACACAGCCACTGGAGAAATGCAGAAGCAGGGTAATGCGTTTAAATTGTTGGTCTAGAAAAAAAGCTCTTTGCAGGAGTAGTCTGTTGTCTTAATAGAAGAACACAATAACCCACCTCAATCCTTTTTATATTTCTGGTTATTACATTCTTTTGGGTAGAAGAGTCATTTTTATTCGTGACCGATTTTACCTCATCCATCTCTATTAATGTAATAATCCAAAACACCTCACAGGATGAGAAATAAGCTTCCCAATGAACATGACTAATTTCTAGCGTAGCTCCCCCCTTCTTACGTCTTATGCACCCACACGATCTAGATAAATAGATGACACATCCAGTTCATAGTTCTTTTCAAGGAAAAAAACTTGGCTGGAGATGGTAAATTGAAGCATTATCCCAAACTTTTTACATGGTATGTTTTCTTGTGAGTAATCTATTGCTTGCCTTTAAGTTTCCAGTGATGCCAGAATCATAAAATGAGGTGAGAGAAGGCAAAATGTGTCAGTAGGGCGAAGTCATGCTGTACCCAATTTATGAAAAACTAATAATCTCATTCCAGCCCAAAGTGTTGGTTGGATCTGGAGGATATATATGTGTGTTAAACCGGACATACTGTGACCATGCAGAAACAGCACAGCAGTTAAGAGTCAGCTTCCAATGGTCCTTGCAATTCAGCTCCCCATTATCCATGACCAGATTATCATCTTTACAGATTATCTGTGTGAAGGGACCAAGGACAGATTAAGTGTCGCAGGCTTTACTAGGTTGGGCTCCACGCTATCTGAAATAATCCGTACTGTTTCTTTACTACCAGCTTGGATCTAGAAAGACTGGCACTGAACAGGGACAAGTAAGTACAACTGGACCTAAGACACCTCTCTCTCAAAAGCACCAGGTTGTCTCTACACCATGATCCTTCATACTGATATTACTCAAAATTTTCTGTTGTTGGTATCATAACAAAGAGTACTGTAAATCTATTTCTTTCTTGGTGAAAACACACACACATATGAATGTATAGCAAAACGTGTTTCAGCTATTTACTTCGCCTTCCAGTTGTTAACTGTCACGGGTACTCAGAGAAAGGTACTTTCTTCACAGAATGTAGCAGATATTAAAAAACTGAAGTCAGTTGGGATCTGCACGATCAAAGGAATCCAGATGACCACAAGACGGGCACTGTGCAACATAAAAGGGCTTTCAGAGGCCAAAGTGGACAAGATTAAAGAAGCCGCAAACAAGCTTATTGTAAGCCAGTCACTTTCCTGATGTTTAAACTTAATGCTGGCCTCTCCAAGATGCTGTGCAACTTTTCTCTTAACAGATCTTTTCACCACATCATCGAGATAATTTTGAAAATTATTCTGCTTGTTATTCTAAAGGAATAATACTTTACAACAACCAGACAAACTCTGTGGTGCTTTTCATACACAACCTGTGTAAATGAGGCTAGGGTGCAGAGAAGATATTTGTGTGGGATATTGCACTTTACCTTCAGGTTAAAGCTAAAACAAACCTCTCATGTTCTCTTTGGTCTTCCTTAGGAACCAGGCTTCCTGACCGCCTTTGAGTACAGTGAAAAACGGAAGATGGTATTTCATATTACTACTGGCAGCCAGGAATTTGAGTAAGCTGATCTCTGCTTAAATCCTTCCTTAGTCCAAATTGTTCCAATAATCACATTTATTGCCTTTAATGAGTCACAAAAATATAAAAGAACAAATATTCAGCTAGGACACATAGGTTACTTTGCATTTGGAGCTAGTGTTGGCTCAAAGATGCCTGCATCAGTAAGCAACAAAACCAACCCGTTTTCTGAGGGGAAACTGGACTTTGTACAGTCATTGTAAATAAACAGTGTTTGCATCCAGAAATCCTGAACGTACCATAATTTTTTCACCTAGTCAAAACAACCTGCAGGCCTCAGATCAAAATTATAAGACTTCAAGACCTCCCTTGAGATATTTTTATGGAATGTTATATTTTCAAAGGTATTTTCTCTTTTCTTTCTTTCCAGTAATGATTTCTATACATCTTTTTCTTGCACCGAGAAAAGAAGGATGAGACAGAGTTAATTCTTTATGAATCAGTGACCATTTAGTGCCCTGCACTTAATGCATCAAGTGAAGGCCTTTAAGGCAGAAATAATTTTTCTTAAAGTAGCAAAAATTTCTCTTTTTTGCTTTCCTCTTGTGATTTTGTGGGTTTAACTATATCATAATCCTCTCCCTTTCTCCAGTAAACTTCTGGGTGGTGGGATTGAAAGCATGGCAATCACTGAGGCCTTTGGAGGTGAGAAACCCATGTTAAATGAGTATTACTGAACAAAGAATTGCAACTGAGTTTAGATTTTAAATCAAGCTGGATTACTTCTATCAAATTTATCACACTCTAGTCATAAAGACCGGTACCTGCATGAGGGTAAGAAGAAAGAATTCACTTTGCTTAGTGTTTTCCCTTTTTTCCTCTTCATTTGCTTGCAGACTAAGTTTGAGCTGAGTAATCATTAGACTTGGGGCATGCTGACTCAGTACAACATAGCATTATTAACGTTATTAGTAACATGTCATATAGGAAAGATTTCCCTGATGCAGTCTGTGTTCCTTTCCGGTAACAAAACTGCCACAAAAGTTATTTCATTTATGCACACTTAGGACACATTGCATTTTGTATAAGATTTTGAAATCACAGATAAGCTACTATTATAGTAAATTTGATCAGTTAGTGGTTAACACTTCAATAACAGTAAGAGTTCATAAAGCACAGTACTCTTCCCTTTAGAAAAGATAAATGGCAGACTGACGTAATTTGATATAATGAGATGAGTAAACTCATAAGCTTCTCCATGATCATTTTACTGAATATGAAATGGGCCAGGTCAGTGGAATCGACCATTTCTTACCCCGCCTCCCCCCCTTAACGCTTTTACATAGGTGCCATGTGGTTTTAACTTCTACACAGAAAAGAATAAATGACCTCAGCAGTGCAGTATGATCAAATTAAAGCATTTCAGATTTTGTTATTCATGTAACACATTTCTACTGTACAGAATATGATTTATAAATTGGGGTTAAATGATTTAAAAAGGTAGAGATAGAGGTGAATTTGGTAAGTAAGAGTGTTCCTAACTGCAGTAACTCCTGAATCTGGGAAACTCAGAAAAATAAACCCTGACTTTTTTCTTTATTTAACAGAGTTCAGGACAGGCAAAACCCAGCTATCTCACACCCTTTGTGGTAGGTGTACTCCCTTGAAACAGACAGCCGTTTCTTCTCCATTCTTTACAACTGTATCAGAATTAAACACATAGAGATAAGTCAGGATCTTTAGAAATACAGTGAAGCAGACCTTGGTGACTCTTATCTCCATTAATTATCTTTGAGTAGGGAACTTATAAATTATTACTTTTTAATACTGCTTACCTGACATCGAGGTAAGTTTTGCCATAAGGAGAGAGACGATCATAGACTGTCTTGGAGAAACCAGTGAAACACACCATCTGGAAAAGCAGAGCACAAATACAGGTTACAGGCAGACAGGGGCATTGTTCAGAATAGGGCAAAGGCAAGGTTCTTTCTTAGCAACTCTTAATTTCCTGGTTTCAAGAGGTTTTCTTGAATATGACATTCTGAAAGGGCACTGAAGGGTACTTCTGCCTGACTGTAACTGGATAAACAAAGACTTTGGCAATCATTGTATTTGGGCAGTGCCAAATACAGCAAATATCGCTGATTTCCCAGCGATAGATATCTCTAAATGTGTAAACAGTAATAAATAATAACACATCTATTAATGCTGCTGGAATATAGTTACCAGAGACTGGGTTGGCAAACATTCCCTTAAATTAACCCTATACTATAACAGGAATTATGGCAACTTCTGGAAAAATAAGGCCTCTTCCATTTAGTACAGTCTAACGGTCAGCAGAGTCATTCCCTTTTGCATGAGTACAACTGAATTGCGTATTTTAGCTTATTCACTCCAAAGAGACTAAACCCACCATCAATAACTATTCACATATCAGGAAAAATTCATATCCAAAGAATTTTTGATCGTATGAGTTACAGCTGGAAAAAAAGCCTAAGTCACTACCATTCCTTTGGGCAGAGGATTAAGAGGACACTTTGTGCGTAAGAACCTATTAATAATGCCCTAACCTATATTCAATTAAAAATATACAGATTTGGTGGTGGTACTGAGTAAAGCACAATTCTGACACCATTAATTAAGTCTCATCTGATCCCCGGTCCAGAAAAGTGAGCTGCTTGAGTTGCTTCTCAGGCTGGCAGTACGTCTTGAGATGCTCATGATTTCCACATTGATTAAAACTGGTGGTTCTTTGTGATACGGATAAGTAGTTGTATTTTATTAAAAAATAATAATAAAGGGAGTCAGAAAATATTTTCCCCTGCTTCTTCATTTTGATCGTCTATGATTCACTGTAGTGACAGCTCAGCTTCCAGGACCAAATGGCTACACGGGTGGAAAGATTATCTTCATCGATACTGAAAACACTTTGTATCTTTTGGACTGTTGAAAGCTACAGGTACGATGAACTGGAAAGCCATTTCGTTTTGTTCTGAGCAAGTAGGAGGCTCCAGATAGCTTCATACAGGTAAAACATTATGACTGACACAGAAAGCCTGTAGAGCAGAGTGTGTGTCACAGGTGGTGGCTTTTTTCTCTGTCGTTTGATGAAATCCAACCTAGAAAAATTAGAGTTAGGATGCAGATTTTATTCTGTTTTTTCTGAGATCTAATATGCCTTCTTGATAATGATACAAGTGATAGAAGCTTTTCTGTTTACTTCAAGAGAAGTTCATACAAGTACTAAACACTATTTTTAACACTTCGTATCTGTGGTAGACTGTGTATAAATAGGTTTTGCTCACAGCTAAATTCCTAGAACACAGATATCCATATGTCAACCAACCCTCCCTGCCTCAAACCCTAAACACAAAACAATTATCATCATGAGCCCTAAACTATCTTTAGGGTACGTGGGACAGTGTGAAGAGAAAAAGTCAGTCTTCTCTAGGATCAAAATAAATATTCTTCCTTATTTTTCCATAGCTGTGTTTTGGAACAGAGTTTTATTATTTTCAGAGCATGGTTTGTACAAAGAGAAATCCTTAACTTTGACTAATGTCAGCCGACCAGACCGTCTTCGTGACATTGCTGATCGCTTCGATGTTGACCACGACGCAGTACTTGACAACGTGCTGTACGCACGTGCATATACTAGTAAGACCATTATTGCAACTGGCATGGTATCTGTGTTTTTTCTCTAAGGCTCCCATTTTAATAGTTCTCAGTTTATGAACTGAGATTGCCCACTGAGGATCATAAAGAATGTTTTGTTGCTAACAAAAGAAGTTAGGAGCTTGCTTCCATTTTCTGTTTCTGGTGTCGTACACTGAGCAGACCTGCTCCCTGTAAGTATTCCAGCTCAGCTGCACTACATAAACAATAAAATTTTGCAGTTTGCCACAACATTAAGTGAACTCTGCCATGTCTATGACGGGTGTCAGCATAGCATCTCAGTAAGAGACGCACCAATTAATGTAACCACGATTTCTTGAATGTACGCTAATTCTATAAATGCTGTTGAGAAATTCTCTATGATCTTTTGAATGGAACTTTGTCGGGACAGCTCCAACACACTCCGTCACAAGACATTGCATTAAAACTTCAAGGAAGTTTTAAATGGGACTTTTACTTTGAGAGTACAATATGAACATGAATAATATCATTAACACGATTTCTGTGTGTCATTTGATTCAACATTAAATTCAAATGTTTATATTGATTTTCAGTTCCTAACACAACAAAAAAGTTGTCTTCATGCATAGTTTTGTCGTGAAGCTTTTCACAAATAAGTTTTATTAGTTAGGCAAGTGGAAACTGGAACCGGCAGAAGTGCAGGCACTGCTGGTTATTGTAAAGGTAGCGTGTTACTGGGCACTGGATTTGAAACTGCTGGCAGTGAAAATATAAACAGTGCCGATGTTTAAAGTGAATTTTAAAATTCAGGCTTTTGTTGCTTCAGAACTCTTTCTGCTCCTAATTTAATTTGGCAACGGTACTTCCTACCAGGTGAACACCAGATGGAATTGCTTGACTATGTAGCAGCCAAGTTCCATGAGGAAGCTGGTATCTTCAAGCTATTGGTACAAGACTAATTTTTTTTTGTATGCTTACTGCCTTCAGAATACGTTTTCCTATTTTCTTTCACTATATTTACTTATCTAGAATAATTGCAACGCAGATCATTGACTCCATAATGGCACTTTTCCGTGTGGATTTCAGTGGTCGTGGAGAGTTGGCTGAACGACAACAGAAACTGGCTCAGATGCTGTCAAGGCTCCAAAAAATATCAGAAGGTAAGGGAGACATTGCAAAAACTGGAAAACGTGGACTGGAGTTACTGAAACGGTAGGTGTTGGTAGCACAACCACCTCATAGTCCGAGTGTACCATCAAGTCAGGCACTGTCCCAGGAATCATTCCTCACTTCACACCTCTGTCAGTTACAAAAATATCAAACATATATTATTTCAGGATGACAGGTTAAGGAATCTTTAGAACCATTGAACATTTAAACTTTTCCTAGAAATATTGTTAAGAGAGTCCTAAATGAGAGAATAAGTTGTAGAACAGGACAAATATCCAGTAAGAGAAATTGTCTTCCCCAAATTTTGAGTCTAAATACATGAGAAACATGAAGGGCAGAAAAAAGGATGACGGCACAGAGAGATAAAAAAGCCGTGCCCATTGCCATGCTCCCAGTACTTTGCAATGCTCTGAGGGATGATGACAGGATGAATAGGGATCCTCCTCATTGGAATGTCTCAGAAATATCAATAAGGAATGAGTAAATGTTTTTTTACGCAGTAAATAAAAAAAAAGGGGCAAACGGACAAAGGAGGGGAGGGGGCTGAGGGGAGGGAGCCAACAGAGAAGATGGGAACTGAGAAAGATTTGGTCAGTGGGATTCTGAAAAGCGCTCATTTTTTGCATAAGTACTACAGTTGAAGTCACGCAGGAGGAAATTCAGGCTGTCTGCTGATTAACTGCAGCCATCAGACATAAAGAATATTTGCTTCTCTTTCATTTGAAATGTGAAGTGCTTCAGCTGCAGCCTTGCTTTTACCATGGATGGGAGAATATTTTGGAATTCTAACTGGATATAGTCCACCTTCTTTGCATTGTGTTCTATTGCAGAATATAACGTGGCTGTGTTTGTGACCAACCAGATGACTGCTGATCCAGGAGCAACTATGACGTAAGATACCTTTTCTCTTTTTTTCCATTTCTTCTCTTTTGTATTACATATGTAACAGAGATGAGAACTGAGATTGTGTGGAGTAAGAGGCTCCAAGACGAAGGTTCACATTGGTCATTGGTCCCTCTGATATGGTGAATCATTCACTGATGACACCTTTAGGTTTCTCTTGTTTTTTGTAATGAGTTTTTTTTTACATTTATCTGCTGCCTGGTGTGATGGCTTCTTTCACTGTGACTTGAATGAAGAGAAACAGCCATAAAAAGTAGTAATAAAGTACCCCATTTTATTTTGGAGCAGCTTTTATATAAAGTTTAAGGTGTGTATTTCTTGAGCCTCTTGAATTCAATGAGAGGAGAATTATGCCAGCATCGAACACCTGAACATCCTATCTTGAGGCAAGGGTGTTAAAGACCCTTTTTGATATATTTACCTATTTATTATTCATTACTGAGTTCAATATGCCTCATCTGACAGCTAATTGAATTTGCACAGTGAATCATCACAATTTTCTTGCTAATTTAGCTTTCAGGCAGACCCCAAAAAGCCCATTGGGGGCCACATCCTTGCTCATGCTTCAACAACCAGGATTAGCTTGAGGAAAGGGAGAGGGGAGCTGCGTATTGCAAAGATATACGACAGGTAAATCACCTTTCCTTCACAGGAAGGAAGCTGTGTTATAAGCAACTGTAAGGTGACAAAGTTCATAGTCCTGAAACTTAATAACTTGATGGCTGATTCATGGTTTCAAACTAACCCTGTTTTGGGATGGTAAGTTGAGAGAAAATCTGAAAAGACAAGCTAATTAACAGACTTAAAGGTGTCTTGCATATTGCATACACTAAATTATGTAACCTTTCATCAAAAATCCTCCTAGATGCTCATCTCTTGAAGAAGACCATCAAATAGTTCAGTAAGACTGGTGGTCCCTTGGCAGGAAAATTCCCAAGCTGTTAATCACTAAGTTTTGCTGACCCAATTAGTATCACTTTACCTGGTAAGCTGTGGCAGACGCAAGTCATTAAAAATTGTCCCAGTGGAACTGCATGGGGAGACCGCTGTTCCTGCTCAG
This sequence comes from Phalacrocorax aristotelis, assembly GCF_949628215.1. Taxonomy (NCBI): domain Eukaryota; kingdom Metazoa; phylum Chordata; class Aves; order Suliformes; family Phalacrocoracidae; genus Phalacrocorax; species Phalacrocorax aristotelis. The sequence continues at coordinate 161,733,646 of NC_134276.1, read as the reverse complement.
GAACTAAGAAATTGAAATGAGAGTTTGCACAGACAGAATCCTTCCTTCTCCGTTCCACTCCCTGGTGTTTGTCATCTTCCAAGACGTGGATTTCATATTTTCTGATCTTGATAATATCGATCACGTTCTACAGTTTGCACCTATGTATAAAGATGTTGAAATGTTCCAGGTTGCTTACACTTGCAACGTTTTGGGGAATGTTTCACAACTGCATTTGATGTGGGGAAACCCACAAGTTCCTTGCTTCTGATTTCTTTTTTCCCCCAGCCCTGAGATGCCTGAAAATGAAGCCACATTTGCAATAACTGCTGGAGGGATTGGGGACTCCAAAGAATAGGCAGGAAACCAATGTCATTGTACCGCTGAAAACCACCTGGGTGGTTGGGATGAAGATTTGTGCAAGGTCACCGACTGCCTGGCTGCATTTTTATCTTCTTGGAACCGTTTGAGATATTTTGGGAGGACATTGGGACAAACTCTGTACAGTTCAGTTTAATTGATCTTAATAGAATTTGGTTCAGCTAGGGTCTTCATTTTTCAGTTGAACTTTCAGCAGACAAAAGTTTAAGAAATATGCTTGTGAATTGTTCAAAGAATCCTTTTCCTATATTCTGTGAAAATCAAAGCTGTCCTTTCACATGAGATTAATATACTCTTTTTTTTTTTAGTTTCTTTCAAAAAAAGCATCTATGTGGTAGAATTTAATAGTGTAAAGTGGAAAAGGATTGGAATAAGCTCGATTATAAAATTGACATAAATAGATGGAAAAGGCAGGGGCAGGAGGAACAGCCCAAGAACTTGACGGACTCTCATGTACTGTAGACAAACAAGTTACTTTAAAAATACATTTTTGGGTATTTTTATCTCGACTAGGTAATTTTTGTATTTTTATTTAGCATTTTCTACTTTTTGAAGAGAATGTGTTAAAACCGTGAAGTTAAAAATAAAGATGATGAATTAGAACAGCGCTCCCCTTATGTTTGGTGCTTTGAATCAAACCCTGCTCTCAGTATTCTCACTGATCCTTCAGGAGAGAAGTCAGATGGATGAGACCCAGCATTTTAAAATCTTTTCTCTAGTTCTCTAAAGAAAAAAATTTTGTGTAATTGCCCTGTCAGTCTCCTAATATAAGCAAGAATATTAATGATGGTTATTAAGTAGTGGAAGAAAACAAAAACAGTGGCTAGATAGGGGGGAGAGGCTGACACCTGTACTTGCACCAAGGGAAAGGCACTTAGACTTGGCTTGGGAGAGCGTGCCCACAGGCCGGCCAGCACAGGTGTGGCTCCAAACTAGCCAGAGATGTGTGCCATGGGGGGCAAACCAAGAAGCCGGAGGAAAAAGAGAAATGGGAGATCAGGGGACAACATACCAATTCAGTTTGCATTACCTTCAATGCTCATGGAATTACTTGTTTTGAAATAAATTCAACAATTTGTATATTAGATGCTTTAAGGGAAGGCCTTAGTTTGTCCTCGTGAATAAAAATGCTAATTAGAATGGGTCTAACTTTGGTGTCTGGTTAGAGAGCTGGTCCTCACCAATATAATAATTTTTAAATTTAGATTTACTATTGCATGTAAGATAACATGAAGTAAAAAGGCATTGATGATCAGGAATTCATCCAAGAAAAGCCTGATGCTCTAGCCAGCGTTCATCTTGTGACAGAGCTAGAGAGTTTGCCTTCCTCAAGTAGCTTCTTAACATATCTGATATTTTTCCACTATTTTTAACTGTGGAGAGAAGTCTAGAGAGACGAAAGCAGGGAGCTTGGTTGATCTGAGAGGGCCAGGAATGGATCAGCTGTTGTTATTTCATGTAACATCTAGTTCTTTTCATGTACCAGTCTTTCCCACAGCAGGCATCCATACCGAACGGCCAAGCACCAGGCGTCTACACGGTCACTCCACTACCTTCCACCCACTTAGAAAGGTCCAAGCCTCTTCCAGTATTTTATTTTAAGCACCAAGGTTGCTTTTCACTTTGTCACATATACCATACATATACACAGCAAGTAAAACTAAAATGGTAAACAGTTTTCATCTTGTTCCAGGCTGTTATTTGTTTCAAGGGTCTGAAAGTAAAAAGGACTTGCTTTCTCTTCTGCCAAGGAACTGATTTTTGATAATCTGATAGCCCAGAAAGCACTGCCAATAGTGTGGCTGTGGTTTGGGCCAGGGCTGGGTTTGGCTAGAGCATGCAGACCACCCGCCAGACATGGCTTCTTGTGCCAGGACCGACCTACCAGCGGCTTGTTGGTAGGCGCTACTAGCAGCACAGCACACAATAACTTAAGGCCTATGCCACCTAATCACCTCATGGCTCGTTTTATTTTTTAGCTAGGAGCCTTGGGTTGATGTGGCAACTCAAACACCAGCAAGCCATAAACACGTGCCATGCCCAGCATCCTTTGAGTACTTCAAAACATTCCACTGATCGTAGGCAGTAACACCAGTGGGCGATGCGGTGAATTAAGCCACCAGTTTATTTTCTGGAGGGGCTGCTATGACCATCCTACAGCTATGGTGAAGGGTGTGTGATGCGGGACTGCCACCATATCCCATTTTGGGCCCCGTTATGCCATTTTGTCCCGGCCTCCTGTCGCTCAGGCGAACACAAACATCATGGCTGCTGTCGCTCCTGGTCCTGCCCCAGAGCCAAGATCCCCCTACTGATCTGCCAGGGGAAAAAAAAACAAGGAGGAAAAAAAAACAAAAGCGGAGGGATAACCCAAACCCACCGGCCCCGTGCGGGCTCGCCGACCCGAGGGGGCCGTTCCCGACCCCCTCCCGGGCGCGCCGTGCCCCTGCCGCCGCCCCCCGCTCCCCGTTCCCGTTATTGTCTCCTCAGCCGCGCCGCCACGCTCCACGGGGCCAGCGGCCGCGTAGGCGAATGGCCGTATTCCCCAAACTCAACTACGCTGCAAAATTAACGTAATCCTCCGACCCTCCGCCAACCCTGCCTGCACAACCCGCGGAAGAATTTTACGCAAAAAGCGCCGGCTCTTCCTGCCCTACGCCAAACTGAATTACGCAACTTGCGTACGCCGTGTACTTACGTAACGTACGCCTCGGCCTAGGTTTTGCCTACTGTCTAGAAGGGGTTACGGAGTTGACTCCTTGCGTAGTAGACTTTGAGGAATAGGGAGAGCGTTATTCCCCTCCCTCCCTTCCTCACGCGGGTGCCCGGCTCAAGTAAAGAACGCTACGCACCTTTCGTAGCCTACCTGCCGCGCGGAGCACTGCTTCGCCAAGCTAATTTACGGCGTAGTTGGCTTCCGGGAATAGGCGTAGGCATTTTCGAGGGCCGCAGTTTGCGCAGCGCCGGGCCGCCCGTAACGTAACTGGAGCGGGTTGGGGCAGCGGCAGCCATTTTGTGCCGGGAGCCCGGAGGAAGAAGACGCTGGTGTCTCCACACTTCACGGGCCCTGGAGCCGACCGAGAGCCCCGCCGTTCCCTCCGCCGACGTCCAGCGGGTCTCTGACCCACTGACCACCTCTTCTCCTTTTGTATCCCACCAAAGAAGCGAGGTGGCGCAAAGCGATTCCTCCGAGACACAGCCACCCCTGGCTGGACCGTCTCCCCGTACCCCCAGTCCCTCGCCGTCCCCACGGCCGGCATTCCGCTGCCTCTCTCCCACCCCTCCGGGTGCGATGAGAGGCTTCGGGGACCGGGGCCGCGACCGAGACCGCGGCGGGTAAGGGGGGTGGGGTGGGGGTGGGTTGGGGGGAGGGGGGAGCTAGGGGGAGGAGGGGGCTTGGCGCGGTGCGGGTCGCCACGGCGTGGGGGCGGCGGGGGAAGCCGTCCCCCCACGTTAGGGGCTTCGGGGGAGGAAGGCCGGGGCGGAGTCGTGGGGACGAGGGGGGAGCGTTTTCCCCCCAGATTCTCATGTGGGGGTGGGCGGGAGCTGGAGTCTTTATTAGGACGGTTCTGGCAGCAATGGGGGGTGGTGGGTTGTTCAGGTTGTTTTTTTTATTATTATTTAGTTTTTCTCTCGTTCATGTGTAGCTGTGTGTGCTTTGCTTACAGTTTTAAGGCCTGCCGTTTCCTCGCCCCTCCCTTTATTTTCTGCCTCTTCTTTACTTCCCTCCCCCCGCCCTGGGCAAGCCACGAAGGTCTTGGTGGCCCTGGCAAGGGTGGTTGGACAGTCTGCCCTTCTGGTTGTCATTGCTCCTTCTGGACTTACTAGAAAGATGGCAGTTGGCGAAGGATCTTTCTCAGTTGCACTCCCAGGCTTATCGTGAGAGGAAAAGAGATTGAACACTGCTGCCGTGCAGGGGACTTGCATACTCGGAAGGGCGATCTCAGTAAACATGGCCCTGGACCACACTTAACGAGCATGACCAAGCTTACGTAGCAGTCAGACAGGAGTTGTCTGTGTGGCACTGCAGAGGCCTAGTGCTTGATATGCTTGATTCTGCTATTTAAAGCAAGATTAGCCTGGAAAAGGTTTTTACAGGTTAGATAAATACAATGGAATAACTACAATGCAGTAAATACAATGGAATGCTATATAGTATATAGCTAGTTTGAGACGAGTTTTTTTAAGGGTTGAAAGTAATAAAACGTTCATTCCAAGCCTTTTTAAAGAGAATGTTAGTTCTAACTTAGGAGACTGGTGTTTGCTGTCCCTTAGATCACAAGTAGTTAGGCCTCAATTCTTAAGCATTAACAGATAAACGTATCATGTGGGTTCTCTTAATATGGCAGACTAGATCTCAGTTAATGAGTCGTCTTGTTTGTTGGATTCCCCCCCCCTTTCCTTTTCTTGTTTTCCATCCCCACTGGGAGATTCAGGAATATTTTCTTTATATGTTGCAATGCATTTTAACATTTAGTTGCTCGCGTCTGTAGAGAGAGATAGTTGTATTCTTGCGTTATCTTACACCCACATTTCACGCTGTGAAATTAAAAGATACTTCAGTTTCTTTCACAGGCAGGAGGGTTCTGGTGTTTTTCTGCTGTGAGATTTCCAGCTCAGTTTAACACAAGGACACCGGAGTAAATGCTTTGGCAAGTCTGAGATAGTTCAGGCTCCAGCTGTTTTTGGAGTTTAGTGAGTGAATTTGAGTATGCAGATTTATATAGTTACTTAAAAGAACACAGTCCAAAGCACTGTCACAACACTTGGCATGCCTTAAAATTCGCGTCAATGATTTTGTGTTAAAACTTTGGTTATAGGTGGGTGTTTTTCTTTTAGATCAGGGGTTTTGCATAAGTGCCTGCATGGTTCTTTGTGAAGTTTTTGGACATTTGCATGGAAAATCGTTTCCTCAGCATATTATCCTGGAAGCTTTAATGCATCTGGATTCAGTTTGTTACATATGTCTATTTAAGTTGTGAAAATGTTTGTAACCACTAATAACCATTGTACTTCATAAATAACCTTTATAAAATTTTGGGCCACCCAGCATGCTGGTTAAGCACCATTTGAAAGTTTATCACCTCGGTGGCGATCCTTCTGTAGGCTAAACAAATACAGGCTTTCTGTTTTCCTCCTGTCAGGAACGAGTTGTAGGTGACTCTTAGAATGGAAAGTTGTACTGTTTTGCTCTGGAATGTAACAAATTTGCTTGGTTCTGTCCCAGAAATGATGGTACCGGTAATATTAGAGAAGAATGTTCTGAGATAGTTTGAATTCACACTTGAAAAGAGAACTGTTGGCAGATCAGTGGAATAATCTTACATGTAAATCAGTTTAACTGGAATTGGAATCTCGTTTAGTCGGAACGCAAAGTGTCAGTTACTGCCAGTTTAGCCGATAAACTTCAGAAGAGACAGGGCTCGAGGACTGCTGCAGGCCTCACTTCTTTCAGGTCAGCATACAGCCGTATTGTGTATTATAATGGAGAACTTAAACTACGTGGCTTCTATGTAAAATACATTGATTCTTCCCTCTGGATAGCTATGCAGCAAATATTCATACTACCCAGCGGTTTCAGTGTCCAGTGTAGTAATCAGTTCTTCCATATGTTTCTGTTCATAAGGAAACTTACTGACCCTTGGCTTAAGTGAGGCTATGGGTTTTGTTAGTTCTCCTTGGATACAGAAATGGTTGTCATCTTGATCTCAAGGTAGCGTGATCAGTAGCAGGCATCTTCACTAAAGGTGGATGTTCCTGTAAATGAAAATCTATACTATAATTTTTTACTTTGTCATGAAAGAAAATGTAATGCTTAAATGAATTTTTGAAGTTGTGTTCCACAGTCTTTTCATATGACAAAAATTGCTGATTATGCAGGCCGTCAGCGGGATCTGGTAGACATACTAGTGAGAAAATAAGGGATATTTCTAGGAGAGGGGACTTAAAGAAACAGTTGCAATAAAGCTAACATTTTAAAACTTAGCAGGTTTTAAGTTAAATTACACCTACCATACTTAGCTTTTCCAACAATGTAACCCCTTCCTGTTAGTATGTTGATTTGAGTTCTGTTTTTTTTGTCTCTTAATCACTATAATTTAGAGTATCTATTGGGAACCGATTTAAAGAACAAATGTAGGTAATGTCTGAACAGATAGTCTTGTACTTATATCAGAAATTTATTTCAGATCTTAATTTTTTTAGTAACTTCCCCCCGCCCCCGTCCCCTCGTTACTAATATAAGAAGATTGCTTTGGGATTTTTGTTGCTTTTGGTTTGTTTCATTAACAGTTTTTTTACTTACTAGTGGACTGCCTGGGTGAGGTGCAGACACTTTGGATTTGCCAGTTAAATAAGTGTCTTGTTTTAAATGGGCATTTCTCATGAATTCATGTTTTGCAAAAAGCTGTAGCTTTATTAGCCAAAATCTGAATTTGACCTGATAGCATTTGGAAAAGTACCTTCTGCTGCATTTGTATGATACTAATGAGAGAGCTGTAACTTTTTCTGTGGAATGTTAAAATATATAATTTATAATATTTACAGTAAAAATGATTTTATGCCACTCAGTTTTCAGTTACTCTTACAAATTATTGATAGAAGTTCATGTTTTGTCTACTGCATCATGTACTCATTACAGTTAGTTCTTAACCTTCTTAAGTGTATTAAATGAACAGGGTGAGCGAGAAAGAGCAGTAACTTCTGAGTAATTCTGCTAGTTGGGAATTTTTTAGCAGAATAAATATTAGCTTCTTACTCTCTTGAGTCTTCATCAAAAGCATTTGAGAGAGGATACGATTTTTCCCAGGTACTCCCCCCCCACCCCGTTAGACTCTTGTTTAAAAAGATTTTTATTTTTAAAATTTCACTTCTTTGGTTCCAGAATTACAGATGGACTTGTGGGCTTGGCTGGACCTGTGTGCTTTCTGTTCTTCACTCTTCTGTTTTTTATTTGAGGCATACTGCTTGATAAGAAAGGAGAGAGACACAGAGGGGGAGACAGGGGAGTAGCTATTTTTGTGTAAAACTAACCTTGAGAGAGATACAATGAACTTGGGTTTTGAGGTTTTTCTCGTCCCTTTCTTTCATCTAACCATGTTTTATGTCTGCTGTCATATCTTTCCTTGAAAATGTGTTATAGCTGTGCCCACAGCTTTGTCCCGAGGGAGGAAACCTTGATGTAGAAACCTAGAGGCAGGAGCTTTAAGGCAGTAACTTACAAATGGCTGTACTGTAAGGAAGATTTAAGATGATTTTGGGTTTAGAACTGACTTAGAGCAGGTTTATGTTATTTCAAAAAGTTGTATGCCATCATAGTGGTTGGAGGAGGGAGAGGCGGAGTGAGTTTTGCTAGGATATTGTGCTCATGTGTGAACTTGGGGAAAAAAAAAAAAAGAGTGGAAGATGCTTAAGAAACCTGCAAATTCCAGAGTAATTAAATACTCTTGTTTGTAACTAACACTGACATTCCCAGGTTTGGAGCAAGTCGTGGAGGTCCTCTTCCTCCAAAGAAATTTGGTAATCCAGGGGAACGTTTACGTAAGAAAAAATGGGATTTAAATGAACTGCCCAAGTTTGAAAAGAATTTTTACGTGGAACATCCGGAAGTGGCTAGGCTTACTCCGGTAAGTTTTCAGATCCTGTCTGTTCCATTTTGTCTAGCACAGAAAATGTCACAGATGGAAAAACTTGTGCTAGGAAGCCTGGGACAGCGTGTAATAGAACTCTCTTTTCATTAAGCTTGTTTAGTATGTGTGTACTCTGCAGGCTACTGGTTCTAGCTGCCTTCAATATTTAACATTAGCTAAGGTGATGCTTCTACTTTTAGCTGTTTTTATGAGATATTTTACATTTGGTCATTTGTAATGTGTCATCATAATGCTTGTCTGTTCTATCTATTTGCCAGTGTAGATAAGACTTAGAGGGCCTGAAGGTTGCAGTAGTGGGGAGGCCCTGGAAGGACCTAAAATAATTAAATAAGTGGCAGAAATATATGAGAAACGTTTGAAAGAATATTTTATTATAATAATAATTCAGGCTAAAAGAGACCATGGGAGATGTCTAGTGTAATTCTCTGCTCAGAGCAGGGCTGACTGCAAAACTAGAGCAGGTTGCTTAGCCCCTTGTCCGTTTGAGTATCCCCAGGGATGGGGAGAGTTTATATCCTCTATGGGTGGCTGTCCCAGGGCTTAGTGTTTCTCACGGTATTCCTGCTGCCCCCCCCCCATTATTGGCAACATCTCTCTACCGACCCATTGGGTAATTCAAAGTAGCAGTTAAATTCCCCTCTTAGCCCTCTCTTTCCCAAGCTAAATAAATCCACCTCTCCCAGTCTTTCTTCGTACAGCCTGTACTCCAGCCTTGCCCCCATAATTGGACATGCCCTGTTAAAGCAGTGTTGTTCCTACACTGGGGGCTCCAAACTGGATGCAGTACTTTGTGTTTACTCTGTAATCTCCCCTTCCTACCCCACTCAAGTTTAGAGTATTTTTTTCTCCTCTTCAATATCTTTTTATATTTAGAAATTGAGATATTTTATTCTTAACATGAGCAAACAAGCCAAAAAAATGTTCTTATCCAATTACATAGACTTACAAATCTTTATGTGAAATATTAATGAGATTTATATGGCATAAAGGAATTGAAGGAGGCATTGGCTTTTTAAAGAGACAACAACTTGAACTACTGAGTCACAGTTAGCGTTAGCTGCTGTAGCTGTCTTTGCCTTAGCCAACTAAAAGAATTTTCATGTTTTTCTCAGAAGTTGTTTTCTTTTTATACCTTTTCATTCAAGCTCAAGAGATTTTCACAAATAGTAAATTTATTACTTTGGATAAAGTGCATGTTTGGTACTTGTATGTGTCTTTCTGTTGATTTTTTTAATAAGCATTATAAGGTCATGAATTGTAGAAGCATGTTGCAAAATGCAGTTGGACTTGCAAGATAACCTAGACAAAGCTAAAACACTTTTTCTAATCCTAAAATTATGCTTATGTAGATACACATTTCAGAAATATTTTAAGACATTCAATTTTTTTTAAAGAATTGTGAGGTCTTAGGGTATCATTACGATGTTGCCTGGGCTGCTTTCATGCAGACAACAAAGAGTACTGGCTCCAAAAAGATTCCAAGCAACATTTCTGAGTTGCAGGTTGTGCAGCAAGAGCTCTGTATTTAACCACCTCTGGAATGTGTTAACTGAAGGAAGGGGGACTGCCCTGCCCTCTGCCTGTTTGTAGTATATTAGGGCCTATTTATTTTCTTTAGTTCTTGGCACTGCCACATAAAACATGTTTCTTATCTGATCCTCTGTGTCTAATCACCTTTGGAGCTGTTGATTACTTCTGGCCTCTAGAAGAAGAGTAAAACTCTTAAAAATACTGTATTAATGCACTTTTTATTAAAAAGGGCTGGTTGGAAGGAGAGAGGGACATTTGTCCTTCTAGACTACTTAGAGAGCTCATACCTCTGAATATTGCAGAAGCTATGTGATAGCTCAATCTCAAGAGAAAATCCTTAGAAAAGCAGTCCTTTTTAGACTGCTGTTTCAGTTCAGTTCTCTAATGAAGCTGTTATCCAGAGGTGTGAAGTGAGTTAGTAGTTAGAAACATGCCCTTTAAGTCTGCCCTGACATTTGACATTTGTGTTTCCTTTTTTTTTTCTTCACATAAATAGTATGAAGTTGAAGAATTGCGAAGAAAGAAAGAGATAACAATTAGAGGAATGGAGGGCTGCCCCAAGCCTGTGTTTGCCTTCCACCAGTGCAGCTTTCCACGTAAGTATTTTGCCATTTATTTTAACTATAATGATGACTACTCAAAAACAATAACTGTTTAGACCTGTTCTGTTTTCTAAAAGGTCTTCTGAAGCTTCAGTTATCCTTTATTCTTTTCTCAAATTCTTAGAGTATGTGATGGATGCCTTGATGGACCAGAACTTCACAGAACCCACTCCGATTCAGTGCCAAGGCTTTCCGCTAGCCCTCAGTGGTCGTGATATGGTGGGCATTGCGCAGACTGGCTCTGGGAAGACCCTAGCAGTATGTATTCTTCCCTTTTATTTATTTGGTTAGTTTTCCTAGTTGCTTTGCAGAAATTATCCTTGGCTACTTGTTAGTCGTTTTGGGCTTGTCAGTACTACAAGCATAAAGTGAGATGATTATATGTTTTTAGAGCTTGCTTTATTGCATCATGGGTGAGACTTAAGTCTCAACTCAACTAGCCTGTCTTATTCACAGGCATGTATTTTTGTGTGTCTTTCTTTTTGGATGCTTAGTCACTTCTCTTTGGCCTATGCTTACATTGTGGTTTAAAAACCAGTGTCTGCTCTTCAGCATATTTGTTGTATTAACTATGCAAGTAAAGGTAAAGAATGGTTGAGTCTTAGAGGCATATTTAGTTTTATCTGCAGTGTTTAAGAAGGAATTTTATCCTTTATGAAAAGCATTGGTTAGAGCCAAAGTTGCTCGATTCTGCTAACTTAGGCTCCAAATTTAAATGAGCCTTCCTTTCAGAGGTGCTGAGCAGCTATATTTTGTGCTCATTGTTATGAGCACATGACATTGCATGTCAGAGCAGGTATGGTTGGTCAGTAGCTCTGAAAATCTTATGTTCTGTTGGATAATAACTATCTGTTTTTGCAGAATCATGATTTTTATATAGCCAAGGCTTCTTGCTGTCTCTCACATCAGGTGTTGGCTTCTTGAAGGGATGTTAGCCTAAAGTGGGCTCTTGCCATGATCCAGTTGTTGTGGCAGGTGATCATTGGCACTGAATATCGAAGTCCTGTGTTTTGACTTCAAGTTCTTCTGTTTTAGTACTTGCTGCCTGCAATTGTTCACATCAACCACCAGCCATATTTGGAGAGAGGGGATGGCCCAATTGTAAGTGCTTATCTGTTCTCTTCCTTTTTGTGTCTATGACATGGCATCGTTAATGAGATGTGTACTTTATTTAATTGGTATAGCAGAATAGTAAGTAGAGAAATGTTTACTGTCACAACATGAACTTCCCACTTGGTTGAAATTCTGTGCAATTGCTGACATAGTCTAAAGATACTTAAATGTTTTAGCTAATAAAGACCAGATGGTCCAACTTTGCTTATGGTATCTGTGCGAAGCCCTTAACTTAAGGATGCTTGTGCAGCTTGGCTATCCTGAATCGATTCCTTTTGCAGTGCCTGGTTCTAGCACCTACTAGAGAGTTGGCTCAGCAAGTGCAGCAGGTGGCTGATGATTATGGCAAATGTTCAAGGCTGAAGAGTACCTGCATATACGGAGGAGCACCCAAAGGGCCCCAAATCAGAGATCTAGAAAGAGGTAATTTAAAAACAGGTGTTTGCAGTTTCTGGGTAAGGCGCTATTGTAAAATCACTGTAAAAACCAAAATGATCTTCTTAAAACCTGTTTGGAGGGGGGTGTGTGTGAATGAGCAGCTGTCTCTTTCTCCAGTTACAATAATGGTGCCTGAAGTATTTATCTTCTTTATTGTGTAGTGACTTACTTGAATATTAGATTCCTTTCCATTTTCTCTTTGAACTTTCGACTTGTGGAGATGATCAGGACATAGGAAAGGGGAACGGAAACTTAGCAAAAAGGAAGAGGTTATTTTGAGGAAATGTAGTAGCAGCAAGTTTAAGGAATGATTTTTCTTAAGCCAGATTGCAAATTTTCTGCCCCAGCTTATTCAAATAATCAAACCTAATTTCTGAATGTATAGAAACTTCTTTAGGCAGTGGCTTTTGGTTTTAGTATTGTTCTTAAGCACTGAGCTCTATTTCCATTCATGCACCCCATAATGTTCTGTAACTGCCTTTCCATACATAGCAAGGGGCTGGAGTTGGGAGGGATGAGGAACCATGGTTCTACAGCAGCCACTGTAACACAGTAGTGCTCAAGTGACCTGACCCTCATATTGAGGGCTAGTTACGTACAATTTCAAATGCAGTAACGTGCTGACGGCTTTCATCTTCACTAGGTTAAAAAAATGTGATAGAATTAGGTGAAAAGAGTTAAGAAGTATTATCAAGGTAAGCTTAGATATACAGATCTACTCAAGAAATCAGAAAAGTGTACTTACTCCAGTTTGCAGAGTCATTATTGAAAACTGCAGTAATGGGATAAAGGCATGTGTGGTAGAAAGCTGTGGGATGGCTCTGTTCAAGAAAATGGTAGTGCATTCCAATTAAAAAGTAGTGTCTTCAATGAAGAGTCAAAGGTTACATGAAAAAATGTTGGGAATTTCAGCTTGGTGGGGTTTTGCACACCTTCCTGGAGTGCTGTAAAATAGGTGTTCTGCTTATGAAGAAAACCACCTGGTTAGAGGATGTGGGCAGGTTCAGCGCTTTTAGTCCTTTCAGGTGTTACTGGCTTTGGAGGATTGCTTAGTATTTTCTGCAGCAAAGATTACTGAGTCCAGAAAACATGTTGGGGTTTGTTCTTTTTTTTTTTCCTCAGTTGTGATTTTTTTTGGTATTTAGTGAATTTACTTTGGAGGAGTACATAACTGACGACAGATTGCAGTTTCTTCAGTCTCCCTGGCAGACTAATGGCTCCATTAGAAATCTGATTCTTGCATGAGCTTTATAGAAGCTAGAAGTATGCCCAGCTTTGACAGCTCTGAGGAACCCAGGTTGACAGAGACAAAAAGATCTGGTTTGCCACAAAATACTCTGCATCTGTAAGTGCAGTATCGAGAAAGCTCTTGAAGTTTAGTTCTTTTTCACCTCACTGCTTACCTAAACTTACTTCTGTGGACATTCCAGTGACACTGAAGGACTCACCAGTAAGATCTGGGAATTGGTGGGAACCATTCTCTCCTTTTAAGGAATGTATAAATTGGCATACCTGATACTAGTTTTTGAATATTTGAATTCTGGTTTTGTGCTAACAGATACGGGTAGGGTGGTTGTCTGTCACTGTTTATGCACAATTACCTGGCATTAAAGCCCATGCTATGGCTTTATATGTATAAAAAAAAGTGGAAGTAATCTGACCTGTATACCAAGAGCAGCACTTCATGTTTGCTTAACGTGAGGAGTTTAGCTGGAGTTCGCTCTTATTTTTCCAGAGAGCTCTTGAGACTGTAATTCTGGGTGAAGGTGGGTCAGGCTTGAGTAGAAGCTTATTTTACTTCTGATTTTTGGACAGCTCTTTACTGGTGTTTTCTGACAGTAAGCTTTTAGCTTCTATACTGCATTTATTATTCTAATGGCACTGTAACAGTAATTTCAGAATGAAAAAAAAATGCTAGAAGAAACTAGGGCTTCTACTGAAATGACTCAATCTTGGGTACGAATGAGGGTGGTGCTTTTTTTTTTAAAACAGTTTTGCTCTGGAAGGTGATTCATTCTGACTAAAAATACCAATTGACATTCAAATGAAGAGCCTTACTCTTTTTCCTCATTCTGTTTTGAAGGTGTGGAGATCTGCATTGCTACACCAGGTCGCTTGATTGATTTCCTTGAGGCAGGAAAGACCAACCTTCGTCGGTGTACGTACCTGGTGCTGGATGAAGCAGACAGGATGTTGGACATGGGGTTTGAACCCCAAATTCGTAAAATTGTTGACCAGATAAGGGTGTGTGAACCTTACAAAAAAGGCAGCCTCCTTTGGTTTCCCATTCAAAGTCCAGTACCTTAACTAAATCCATTTTCCCTTTTTCTTAGCCTGACAGACAGACTCTGATGTGGAGTGCCACCTGGCCAAAAGAAGTGCGCCAGCTTGCCGAGGACTTCCTGCAGGACTATGTTCAGATCAATGTGGGAAATTTGGAGCTGAGTGCCAACCACAATATCCTGCAGATAGTGGATGTATGCATGGAGAGTGAGAAAGACCACAAGTAAGCTGATTATCCTATCATTTCAGGTTTTTTTGTGGTACTTAAAAATCCACGTTGCTTTGAGAGCCAGGTGTGAATTCTGAATAGTGAAGTTAATTGTAGAATTATTTAACCTTTGAGTGTTACCAAATAAGTGAGTCCTGTAACTAACTAGTCCATTGCATATATTTAACCGCACCTTTGTACAACAAATGCAAAATTTTGTGTGATAGTGACTTATGTGGATGTGTGTTGTGTATGTTCTCAATGTGAATTGAGAGTGTGCTCTTATATTCTTGTATATGTGGATACACATCTTGTCTTTCATGTCTATTTTAGACTGATACAACTGATGGAAGAAATCATGGCAGAGAAGGAAAACAAGACTATCATCTTTGTGGAGACAAAGAGGCGATGTGATGATCTCACTCGAAGGATGCGCAGAGATGGGTGATTAGCTTCCCTCTTCCCTCCCCTTGTTTCTAGTGGGAAACAGAAACAGTAATCAAAAGCAGTAAGGTTTAAGTGCTCATGATGCTATTGTTGGGAACAACTTCTCTATTCTTTTCTTGGCTGAATTCAGTCTTAGTTTCCCAGAAGGTTCCAGGCCATCAAAGCAAGATGAGAGGATTTGTCAGCTGGGCAGCTTTTAGCGTATCAGAACACTGATACGGTGGCTGGGACTGTGTCAATATAGCAAATGTGATTTGGCTTAGGTGGTTGTTTATAGACTCATAGAATCATTTAAGTTGGAAAAGACTTAAGATCATCAAGTCTGGGTAGGTAGTGGGTTTAAAATGCAAGCAACAAACCAATATCCATGCTAGGTAGATCCAGGCCAGAGGAGGACAGGGAATAAAATAGTTCTCAAGTCATTTATTGTTTGCCTTTTTACCAAAGATACAATAAAGCTTCCTCTTGCCTTTAATGTATGTACTTTCTGTCTATACTAATGTGCATTTCTGTTTGGCAGTTGGCCAGCTATGTGTATCCATGGAGACAAGAGTCAGCCAGAAAGAGATTGGGTGCTTAATGGTGAGTCCACCACTGAGGGGAGAATAACTCGGGCTGCTGTATGTAATTTACTGAGGCGTGTTTTCCTCCAGTTGTCTTTTTTTTTTTTTTTGTCTCTGTACCCCATAGATGCATTTCAAAAGAACTTCCTTTGCCTTTGTACTTTTAATTTCAGTACTTGTATTTGCCTATTTATTTTTTTTTTTATTTTTGACAAAAACACAGTGGGAAAATTGCTTAACCCAGAGAGTTGGGTTTTGAAAGATAGCTGACACCTTACATCCTGACTTGCTGGGGTTTCTGAAATTGACCCATCTTACACAAGTTCTGGAAAATGAGCATTTAGTGTAAATCAAGATCGGGTAACTTTATCTTTTTGAAAAATCTTACTTCATAGCATGCTTTGTTTTACAGAGTTTCGTTCTGGAAAGGCTCCTATCCTCATTGCTACCGACGTTGCATCTCGTGGGCTAGGTTTGTACACATAGACCGCTCTTGCCTACTGCTGCATATTTTTCTTCTTTGGACTGAAATATGTTTTCTTTTAAAAAAAAAAATCAAAGCGTGATTTTCCCCCACATGTGAAATACGTTTTTTAACATTAATCTTTTTTTTTTCTTTCATATTCAAAGTCTCTTCCTGCTCCTAATGAACAGGCTTTGGTCTGCAGCAAGGCCTAGGCATGACCAATCGATCGCCAAGAGGGAGAAGAGACGTCCAATTATGCAACCCAACCCTTCCACCACACTCACTTCTTCCCCAAGTCCGGCTTTTGTTGCTGGATGATAGGGATGGATTGCTCTCAGTACAGAGCGTGTCAGATAAAGTTCAAGTAGGAAGTTGTGGGAGAGCATTTCAACAGCAAATAGCTAATATTCTCCCCGTATGACACACCACAGATTTGAACATACCAACCCCACTGTACACGCATGTTTACCCCACAGATGTATTCACATCTGAGAAAGCACTGCTCCAGATCTTTGGTCTTGACATGCAACCTTCCCTCCTCTGTGTTCCTTCTAGGCAGGACCACTGAGATGATATATGGCCTTTAGCATCGTGTTACCCAAACATGTAATTGAATCGAAATTGCACAGCTCTGTTTTGGTGGTATGAAAATGATCTGTCTGGATGCGTCAGTTGTGCCCCCTTTTTTAATAAGCATACTTGTATTGTGAAACACGTGTGCTAAGCACAGTCCTTATACACTTGTCCACTCTAGAAGAGGAGGATGACTTCTGAAGTGCTCCGAATTTAATAATGGACATTGAGTATTGCCCCCTCCCTGAGTTTGGTAGAAGATAAACTCCTTGGGGGTTGACGTCTCACTTTAGTAAATTTTAGACAAAATCATTGCAAGCCATTGCAAATAAGCTCAGAAAAATCTCTAGCTGTTAAAAATCTCAGTTGTCTGAGCTATTTTTTTTTTTATATGCTGAAAGGGTGGCTGTGCTGTGCATCATATGGTCACTTTAATACAGGCAGACCATTACTAGACTTGGCAGCCTTTGTTCACACAACCTTCACCCCTCCTTCCCCTCCCCCCTCAAAAAACGTCCGACACTTCCTCAGAGAGGTGATTATATGGACTTCAGTCTCTGCCCTCTAGGGTCATGTCTGGACCTGTGCAGTTAGAACTTGGGCCTGTTGGGAGAAGGGACTGAGGCCTGAAACCAGTTTGTATGAAAGAGAGCTGCTTTCTCTTAGCAGCATTTTTTAAACAGGCTTGCTATGTGCTGGTAGCTTCTTTGTGCATCTTGCCTAGACATTTAAAACAGCCTCACCCCCCTCAAAAAAACACTCCCCCCAAAACTACTCAATTGGATAACACTTCAGAAAACAAGTCTCCCCACTTCCCATCCTCCACTTCACCTGAGCTAAGGGGGAAAGGTAACAGAGTCTGTTTCTTGTTACTGAACAACATCTCTGCTTATTTTGGGGCCCTGAGTTTGCTGCTTCTTAAAATAAGTCACTTAACTGGCAAACTTCTGGACGACTTCCTCCAAGATCCTGGAAAGTGAAGGCTTCTACCTAAATAACATAAAACAGGGGCGCGCGCCTTTTGGCTGAGTCACCAGGGCTTTCCCTCTTCCTAATGGAACATTGGTTTCAAAAAAGCTTCTTCCAGGTAAGTTCTGAGTCCCGTAATGACTTCTTTGTGATAATTCCCTGGAGTGAGGTCCTCTCTCTGCACTGACTTTTTTTTTTTACTTTATTTTTTTTTTGTTCAGTCTATTAAACTAAAAACATTGAATTTGTTTTGTTTTGTTTTCTTTAACAGAAGCTTTGATATCAGCTGCAGATCATTCTCAGTGCAGGGGTGGGGGCACATCTACATTGATGGTCTAAACAGCTCTCTAGACTAGCATGTTTGCTAGCTTATACCTCTCCTGATTAATAATCAGAGACTGTCTGTGCCATAGGGTATTCTGACGGTCTGACAAAGGGAATGTTTCCCAGGTAGCTGTCAAAAATGAATTACAGTTTCAATTCTTGATCCTGCTACATTATCTTCTGAAAGCGCAGGAAGATTGCGAGTGTGCGCAAACACTTTGGAGCATGCTAGACTGGAGAAGCAGAGTCTTGTACTTGCTCTGGTCTTTTCTTCAGCGAGCTGCGTGCTCTACCAGGACCACTTTCTAGTCTGGAAAACACCCTTGCATTTTCCTCTTCCTGCCTTCCCATTCTTCCCACTCCTTCCCAGTCAAGTCAGTTCCGTCTGCATCGGTAGCTGCAGTTCCCTGTGCTTTCTGCCAGGAAAGCAGGTCCTTGTATCCTCCCCGGTAATTCAAGTCACTTTGCTACTGATGGATGTGCAAAACGGAACTGACTGAGGATCATGTAGCCTGCAGCTTGTCAGACTAGTTACACCCTGGCTGTGAAGATGCAATCTGTCATATGTCCTCCTCTTTACTTCACTTTCCCCTTTTTTAAAAAAAAACTGTTGCATCAAGGACCCTAGCTGGAGACTCGCGCAGCCCCCTGTGAAACCTGCCTTCTCACTCCCTTTTTTTGGTGTGATTCAGGACTTTGGAGTCAGCAAAGACTGAGGAGCCCCCCCTTTGCTGTAATAAGAAACAGACATAAAGTCCCCCTCTTGTCACTACAACGCTCTTGTTTTTATTTTTCCTACAACCCCTTCGAAATTGATGCAGTCTGGGCAATAGATGCAGTCTGACCCTTTGGATGTAATTTTTGTATCTTCATTTTTTTGACAATTGCCCCTAAGAGCCCCGAATAGGGGACAAAAAGCGTTGGAGGACCTGAAACTTACCTGAACCCAGGTTCTCCGGCGCTTCACTACCAAATGGGGCTACAGAGAAGCGTCTAAGCCAGTTCACAGAGCGAGCGTGTGTGGGGACTTCTCGCTGCCATGGACCCTTGATGCATGCTCCCCGCGCTCCAGTGGTCCCGTGTCAGAGGGCGGAGTTTTCGAAAGGAGGCCGCCAAAAATAAAAGGCAAAGAGACGGGATCGGCTGCAGCGGTTTCCCACAGGAGGAGGGAGTGTGCATCGGTCTGGTAACAAACAGAGAATGTTTCTCTCTTTAAAACAAAACAAAAAAAAAAAAAACCAACAAAAAAAGGAAAGGAAATCACAAAAATCTGTGTTTTATCTTGGATATTTTCAGAATATTCTACTTAAAATGCAGATTTTTAACTTTTTTTTTTTTTAACGAGCTGTTAGGGCACTTTCTGTAATACCATGCTTTTTAAAGTATTGTATACTATAGCAAATAGGTGTTCTTGGTAATTGAGGTGCTTTCACTGAAGTGTTACGCTAACATTTACTTTGTTTCTGTCCCATAAGTTTATGAAGTCTGACTTTCCAAAAGGCGTGCAGTTCTGATCTCCTAAATTTCAATATTTTGTATACAAAGCAGTTTTGATCATTTCATTTCCTGCTTCCATCTGATGCTGGAAGTAGGGAATTGCTAATGGAATTCAGGATCGTCCAAATTATGAAAGCTTGCCAGAACTGGACAGAACAGCACGGTGAAATGCTAGCGCAATGTATTCTGGTGATAACTACAAAGATGAGTTAAGATGTTCTGGGTCTGGATAATTTTTAATGAGTTGGCTGAATAATACTAATGTAATTGGAGTGTCTTAAGCTTTAGACTAGGGAAAGTAGTTCACTATATTTTATTAGGACTGTAAAAGTGAATATTTTTAAGATTGCGTTTTATTTCATGTTACCAAGTGGAAGGTAAGTGATCTCACTACCGTTGTTATTTGTTAGACTTCTCCCAACAGAGTAAAAGCTTTACTGTGGCAGTTCTGCCCTTCCTCCACCCCAGTTTGCTCTGTCTGATGGTGGCATTTTCACTTTCCAGATTGTGGTTTTTTTTAAAAAAAAAAAGTATGAAATTCAATTAGCTAATTCACAAACGTCAGTGTCTTTGACACATGAAGACAAAGAAATGCATTCCGGGGAGGATGAATTTGAGTGCAGGGCAAAACTGCTTTAAAATTACCACCATTTTTCAGGACACTGATCTTCATTCCTGATGATCTTAAATTTGAGTCTTCTACTCTTTTGGGATGAGTCTGTCTTGTATTTATTCCATGCAATTACTAACTTTGTATTTTTTTTTCTTATTACTGTCACCTGCATTCGTGCTCCCCACCTTTCGTTGGCACGTCCTCTCTTCTTCTCCCCTTTCCTCAACCCCACCCCTTCACTGTGCTTCGCACCTGGGCACTTCACAAGACGTGGAAGATGTTAAATTTGTGATAAACTACGACTATCCGAACAGCTCTGAAGATTATGTGCATCGTATTGGCCGTACTGCACGTAGTACCAACAAAGGTACTGCCTACACGTTCTTCACACCAGGAAACCTGAAACAAGCCAGGGAGCTTATCAAAGTGTTGGAAGAAGCCAATCAAGCCATCAATCCAAAACTGATGCAGCTTGTGGACCACCGAGGAGGAGGAGGTGGTGGTGGAGGTAAAGGCACATGGGGAAAGGGCTACACGGGGAATAGGTTCCCCATTTTGAGGGAGGAAAGACTGAAAGAGGGTAGGGAAGTAGTAAGCACAAGTCTAAGATAACAAACGGTAGTTTAGTAATAAAGCTGTTTCATACCCAAGAACACATTACATAGATGTAATATTTCCATCCAGAAGAGAGGTAGTCCACTGTTTTACCTTAGCTGTAGTATTCTTTTTCTCCTGAGAAGGTCGTCACAAAGCTAATTTTGCTTGAATTCGTTAATTCCTTGCAGTTCCTAAGCACAGGCAACAGGATGCGTGTGCATGCACATGCGAAATTGAAATCAACAAAGGACTACACTGGCCTTACCTTCAGGGACTGAGACTATTTTTCCTCCCGTTCCCTGAAGGAGTAGTAAGTTTCATTATATTTCCAAGTTAGTCCTGAATTTCTTCTGTTTCTTTGTCTCCAAGCGCATGCATTAAGAACCCTTTTTTAACTTTGTATTTACACCTTGAATAAAATGAAGAGGCGTACACACAGCTGTGCAGGGAAGTTCTAGTCAGTCAAAAGAACTTGCTCCTCGTGGGCAAAATTGTGGATGTAGATGGGGGAGAAAGGGTGGCATAATTGTACCAGTTCATTGTTTAAGACTTGTTCATGGTACTAAATCTTAATATATTCATCGCCAGGAGGTCGTTCTCGTTACCGAACGAGCAGTTCAGTAAACAACCCTAACCTGATGTACCAGGAAGAGTGTGACAGGAGGCTCCGGGGAGTGAAAGAGGGCCGGAGAGACTCAGGTGGCTTCAGAGACCGTGAGCGTGGTGACAGTTATGCCAACGGAGCCAACAAGACCTATGGCAGTGCCTACGGGAGCCCAAATTCCGCTTTTGGGGCAGCACAGAGCCAGTATGGTTACACTCAAGGGAGCTATGGAGCAGCTGCCTATGGCACGAGTGGCTATGGCACTGCAGAGTACAGTGCTAGTGGCTATGGTGCCAGCACCACAGCTGCCACCGCTGGGAGAACCTCACAGAGCACTACCCAACAGCAGTATGCAGGGATGGTGGGGCGCTCGGGCCAGCAGCCACAGCCGCTCATGTCACAACAGTTTCCGCAGCCCCCTGCCACTAACGTGATGGGCTATATGGGACAGACTGCCACCTACCAGTATCCGCCCCCTCCCCCACCCCCTCCCCCGTCCCGCAAATGAGACCACTCGTCCACTGGTGACCAGTGTAGACCTCTTGCATTTAAAGGAACCTTTTCTTTCTCTTCTTTCCCATTGTGATGTCTCTCTCATGCAGGTTAGACTTAGAATTCACCATTCAAATCCCTCGAGCCCATTAAAATGGCCCCCAGTCCACATTACTGACCCTGTCCTCTTTTTTTTTTTTTAATTTTTTTTTAAAAGATATATATAGTTGACTGGAAAAATTATTATTTTTTGTCTTGCATGTTGAGGAAATTGGAAATTTTATTTTCTCTAAAAGAAATGGGTATAAGGCAGATAGGTCCCAGCTCGATCATCTTGGTGTCTAAGGTTTGTGTGAAAACTTGGTTTTGAGGGGAGGAAGTTTCTATTCTGTAACATGTTAATTTAATTCCAGGAAGTATCAAGAGAGGTGGGAAACTTGGGGAGCTAAAAAGCACTTCATTTAAAATGATAAATGCAAGGGAGCAATGCTCACTTCTCCTAATCTTAATTTTTTTTTTTTTTTTTTTTTAAATAGCTCACTATTATTGCTTGTAGTCTACTGTAGGTGACTTTCTATAGGAAAACTCTGCTCATTTGTCTGAGCTGGGCGGTGTTCGGAGTATGGCCCCAGGTACATTGTTGGCATTTTCTGCAGCTCTGGAGGCAGCTGCCCCATCTTCTAATACCTGTAGCAGCCTGCAGTAGGGAAGGTGGGATTGAAACCCCAGTGTCAGAGACCAAACCCATCTTGGATTCAATACCTGAAAACGAGATAAGTCACTGTAGGTACCGCTGCTATAATGTTTAGCCAAGTGAATTCTTCCTGTACGATTGTTTAGTTGCAGCATCACAAATGTGTGGAGCCTGGTTATCCTTCAATGAGTTTCTGCTCTCAGATCCCTGTTGGGTTTCTTGAGAGAAGTCTTACTTGAGATTCCAGAAAGTAGAGGACTGAGATGATGAACAGCATGTCTTGTTTGTCTGTCCTTCGCAAACAAACTACCTTTTGCCACGGGTAATGTTCCGAATGCCGCTATGCTGAATAAAATGTGACAAGAGTTTTCCACACTTAAAATATAAGAGGTTTGAAAAGGGTGGGTTGTGGGGGAGGGCAAGGGGAGGAAGGGAGGAGGAGGAGGAGATTGCCTGGAATCTCCTTTTCATGAGGTAAGCGGTGAGCTGGTTAGTGCATCTTGATTCTGAAGCTTTATTTCTTTTGTACCTTGCTCTGACTATTGCTTTTCCTGGCTTTTGAGTGCGTTTCCCTGCTCCATTGGTCCCTTTGAGCTGAGCTCTCGCAGGTAGGTAGCATTTTAGAAAATGTTAGAGAAGAGTGAAATTTTAGTAAATACGTAATTAAAACTTGTTTATTTTACAGGCTAAGGTGGGTGTGAGGGGGTTTCCCCTTTAGTAAAGCATGTTGTTGATTTGTTATTTCTAATACCAGACGGTTCAGAGACAGTAGATGATAATAGGAGTTGGCTGCTCTTGATCTGATAATATGGCAAAAGAATGGATACATCTCCTGGTTTGTGAGGTATAATCCCTGCATTACGAGAGTGCAGGGTTTGGTTTTTGGTTTTTGGTTTGTTGTTTTTTTTTTTATCTTGGCATTCTTGCATATGGATGAACAAGGCAGCCCACTCCTTCTGTAGCAGAGTTGGAACTTATTATAGCCCAGGAAAGAGCTTGCTTATACAGAAATTTTTTCTTTTAAAATTTAATTTCTTCCCAGAGTAAAATTTTGGGGGATGAATGCACATGTGTTGTTTTTGTGCAGTACACAGGTAGGTTGCTGACACAGAGGGAAAAGGGAGAGATATTCCAGAACCTTGGTTCCCTCGTCCCATGTTCTAATTCCAGTGCTTGGGCAGGAAGTTCCTTTGCTTGTGTTAAGTGAAAGCCAGAAACATTTTGTTTATCCAGGCATTGACTGATTTGTCTTTGGCCTCTCCCTTGCAAGCAAGTGCAGAGCCTTTTTTTTTTTTTTTTTTTTTTTTTTTTAAAATTTGTGAGTTCAATGCAGAAATGTGTTTGAGGGGTGTAGGAGTAGAACATCTCACTGACTGGCTTTAAAAAGGGTCTCTGGACCACCAAAGCTGCCTTACCGTCTGCTATAGCTTTCACTTCTTTTGGGGGGGAACGACTTGTGCATGTGTAAACGTCTATGCCAAGTCGTGCAGTGCGTTACTGCCATTGAGGTCAGCTGAAGTCCAGGGTCTCGGTTCAGTTCAGAGTGTTAACCAGACTGCTGAATGCATAAATGCACCGTGGCATGTGCTGCCCCTGTCCCACCTGGTGCTCGCTGCTCTGTTCCATATACCAGCTGGAGGGCCCTTTTTGATAAAGCGTTAGCGTCTAGTATTGTTTGCCTTGTTTTCAACCTGTAAAAGTTTGTGGGAGTGTCAAATGAGTTGGGTGTCTCCTCCCCTCCCACTTCCCGAAGCAATTTACTGTTTGGACTTCTCTGAACAGCGGAAGGGTTAGTGGCTTTGTGTGGGATCAGCATCTCGTTTCACACACCTGCTGGTCTCTGAACACATTCCTGTTGTATTAATGAAGACTTGAATTGAGAGATTCATAGATCTGTGGTGTTCAGACACAGGATACTAAGAGCTATGTTACTATTCTTAGTTTGTAAATTGTCCTTTTGATACCATCTTGTTTTCTTTTGTAGGTATAAATAAAAACACTGTTGTCAATAAATTGTGAACTTTGTCTTTATTTCTGGAGTGTAAAACTGTCTTTGTCCCTGTTCTTCCCAGTTCTTAAAAAAAAAATAAATGTCAAAATCAAGGAGTTGGAAGCACCTGTTGGCAACCCACTGAATTTTAATTGAAATTATCCCTGTTTGTAGAAGATAAGGAACTGTCAGTGAAGGCGGGTGAGTGGGGGGAATGTTTGAACTCTTGCGGAGTTGGGAGATTGGTGTCACTGAAGGGAATGGGTTTTCCCTGAATGTTACAGGACTTGAACAGAATGGGGGTTGGGCAGAGTTAACTGTTGGGAGGATGTTAAGTTTATACAGAGTTAAAAGTAATAGTTTGTAGCGCCTGCTGTGTCAGATGTGGCCACCCAAGAAATGGGTCAGTGGCCTTAGTATTTGTTATCAGGCTTAATAGTGCTGTGTTCCCTTTAGCACAGGGACCTGTTAAAGGACCGGAGGACTAAAGGTAGTGACAAGTTCCCTTATATTCCCTGTGCTGCCTCAGGGTCAAGGTGGAGGCGAGTTTTGGAGGTAGATGCTGGGAGAAGCCAGGAGAAAATAATTTGCACTACATCAGTATTGGCCAGCACTAGTTACTAGCACCAAATTCAAGTCAGAAGAAATTAAAAAAAAAAAAGAAAAAACAAAAACCAAATTGCAGGAAAGTCTCATACGGATGAAAAGCGTATCGGCTTTCCAGGCCTTGTCTTCCTGGTGCTGGAGTGGGACTTGGCTGAGCCGTCCGTTAGTCAGAAAGGGCTGGGAAAGGAAAGCTGTGATCTTGAAGAGCTTCATCTTTGGAATTTCTTGTGTTGCCTGTGGAAATGTCTTCAAACAGGCACGGGAAGGCTTAGCTTCTTGCCTTTTAGGACTGTGTAAAGAGAAAGAGAAGGTAATGAAGGAACTGCTGTTACAACAATTTTTTTTTTTAACTTGCTACTTAAAGTGCTGGCCGGCGGGTTGCCCGGTTCGCAAACGGCCGTGAGGTTATGGCTGTCGAATAGCCCTTCGCAGGCACCCTCCCTGTGCTACTGTAGGCTAGTGGGGACAGAGCTGTGCTGTCTGCGGGTCATATGACTGTTCGTCCGCAGTCACGGCTCTATGCTGCCAGCTCCCAAGAATCCCATTCATTGCATCTAGGAGAATTTAGCAAGAACGATGAAATTAAGGAATTGTGAGAAGAGGGGAGAACTTGTGATCCTTGATGGGAGACAGCCACTGCAAAATTGCTTCCAAGGGCAGAAACTCCACAACCTATTTATTCTCCTTCATGTTAAAGGAAAAGGTTCTTGTCTTCTTGTCCATGGTTACTTTCTCTTAATGTCCCCTCTTTTTTTTTTCTTGGCGTAGTACGGAGTCTACTGTTCTATCCCCAGTGCTTTCCCCCTCCTTTTAATAGAGAACATGGCCTGAATAAATGGTCTGTGGCCAGACGCCCTGAGCCTGCCCCATCTCATCTGACCTGGAAGCTGGGATGGGAGGTCTCTCCAAGATACCGTGGGCTTAGGTGAGGTAGATGGAGAAGTGGCTCCCCTGCCCGCATGGTGGTCAGTGGTGCAGAGTCCGGCTGTTGGCCTGGTGCTGGCGGTTTACCCTGGGGCTGCGGACGGGTCAGCACTGCCCAACGCCTTTGGTCGGTGCCAGGGGAAGGGCAGAGCAGGTCCTCAGTGGTTTGCCGATGATGCACAATGTAGGGGCACAGCTGATAGACTGGATGGGGTCAGAGGGACCGTGCCAGGTCAGAGAGAGGGGCTGGTGGGGACTTCATGGGGTCAGCAAAGGGAAAGGCCGTGTCCTGCCCCTGGGGCTGAAAAACCCCGTGCAGCAGTATGTGCTGGAAAGCAGCTTGGCAGAAAAGGCCCCGGGTGGGCTGATGGATGTGATGTTGAACATGAGCCACCAACATGCCCTCATGGCAAAGAATGCAAACAGCCTCCTGAGTGACATCGCCGGCAATTCGAGGGAGGTGATCCTTCCTCCCTAGCTGGCCCTGGTGAGGCCGCAGCTGGCGAGGTGGGTCCAGCTCTGGGCTCCCAGTATAAAAAGCAGGGACATACTGGAGCAAGCCCAGAAAGATCAGAAGGATGGTTAAGAAACTAGAGCGTTGGATGTGGGAGCACAGGCTGAGGGGCATCTTCTCCATGTGTATAAGTAAACACCTGATGGGGGGAGTAAAGGAGACAGAGCCAGACTCTGCTCAGTGGTGCCCAGTGACAGGGCAAGGGGCGATGGGAAATTCCACATAAACGTGTGTTACGGTGAGGGTGGTCAGACACTGGCCCAGGTTGTCAGAGAGGCTGTGGTGCCCCCGTCCTGCAGATAAGTCAAAACCTGACTGGACAGGACCTGGAACAACCTGCTCTGGGTGACCCTGCTGTGAGTGGGGGGAGGATTTGATGATCCCCTGAGTTGCTCCTGACCACAGCTGTTCTGTGAAATACAAGCTTTTGGGACCTGAAAGCTTCCTTCCTTAGAATATCTTTCAGGTCCTTGCATTAAATAGAAAGGAGCTCACCTAGTTTTGAAAACATGACAAAGAGAAGTTGTGTTCTATAAAAATCCCTTTACAATGCTTTGGTATAGGCTCTGAAGTCTTATTAAATACATTTCTTTATGTAACATGTCTTTGCTTTTTTTGCAGCATCGCTGCCCTTTTGTCTGAGCTCTACTGTGTCAGGAATGTTTTGAAAAGATGGTTTGGGTTTTTTTTGTTTGTTTGTTTGGTTTTTTTTTTTTTTGCAAGAGTGTGAGAGATGTGCAACCTGCTATAATATTTCTGGTTTTCATAAATGACTGCAAAGCATTTGCATGCCTTCAGTCACCTTTTCTCCCCCATGATCCAGGATATTTATGTAAAAGGAAAAAAAGCAATTCTCTTCCCGCTGTGACATCCCAGGGACAAATGTTTTTTTATTCTGCCTCCTGTAAAATCTAAATTTTGCAGTTTTATCACTAGCAGTGTGAGACTGAAAGCCAGCAGTTGTTTTTTTTTTTTACCCCCTTTTGTTCCACCATCCGGAACTACACAGGGCATACATTTCTCCCAAAATACAGAAGGACACGGGATACACGAATTGAGTGAAGCTAAAATGGGAATTAGGTTTTTTTTAAAAAAAAAAAAAAAAAGGAATTGATGTGGAGCACCTTGATGGCAGTTTAACGAAGTACTGTTCTGGCTACAAAAATGTTTTAATGACAGAAGGAATTAGATTTCATCAAATTCTGTCCTCTTCAATAGAAAAGTATCTAAAAGCATGCTTCAGCCTTAGCAAACCATAGCGTGTCCCACCAAAGTTTATGCCCTTGATGCACTTGTTAGCTCTGGTACGTAGCCATTTACCAAAGCACGTCGCTGAAGTAGAAGGAGCATCTGATTTTGGGAAACGGAAAGAGGGGGGTCTTGTCCGTGCAGATGCCTGTCTTCCTACAGAATCAGTTCTTGAGAACGTTACATCTTTTCCATCAAAGGAAAAAGTAGGCTTAATAATAGCTCCATATGTCTGCAGTTGCTTTCTCAGGTACATTGTCTGCCTACAGCTATTTTTCTCGCCCCTCAAAGTATTTTTTTGCGTGATTCATAATCTTTCAAAATATACATAGAATTGAACATACTTTCATTGTTAACTTCCCAAGGTGGGGTTAAACCAGGCTTAGCTCTGGCTTAGCTTCTGCTGCGTTTCACATGCACATCTAGAGCCTTGTGAGCAGAGATGCCCACATGCATTCAACAGTTTTTTCAACAGTTTTTAAACTGGATTTTAGGTGGGCAATGTGCATCACAAATGCAGCGAAGAATAAAGTCACATAAGGATTAATGCACGGCAAGCTGCGGCTCCACTGCACGTTGCAAGAGTGCTGAATGAACGTTTTGGATTTATACCAACTCCTTTACCTACCTTTGGTAACGTAGAGATAGAAGAAGTCACAGTAGAAGATGGTTTGTACTACCCCAGAAACTACAGCGATCTGGTCATAGAAATTCTCCGTGTAGTAGCGCCAGACCCAGTTGGCGATGTAGAGAGCGCGGTAGAGGCCCAGGAAGAAAAGGTAGTGTGTTGTGATGGTCTCTGCTTCCCCCGTCTTGCTGATCATGAAGAGTTGAGGAAGGATAGCCACGGACTCCAGGTAGATGGAGAAGGTCCAGAGTATCTGTGAGATGCAAAATGAAGGCAGAGGAGAGTCTTGGTGCTGGTTAATACACGTTAAGAGTCAAAGCTTTAATTTGGCAGAGCATTGATGTGCGAGGGGGATGAGTAGCGCTGTTGGAGTTGGAAAAAAAGAGCCTGCTGTCTTAAGACTGAGAGGAGACAGTGCTGAGCAGCTATATAGATGGTATGGTCTTCAAGGCCTGCCAACCTTGCTTTTCCTGCCTGCTTTTGCTGTTAAAAATCTCAACTATTCAACATGTTGCTCCCTCTGCTGCATGGTGCTTCCCCTCCCCTTTCCTGCCTTAGGTTTTCCTTACCTCCAAGGGGGTGAAGCTGTGGTTCTCCAGAAATGACAGGCCTGTGACAGGGACCAGTAGGAACTCAAGGCGAAAGGAGTCATTCTCGCTGTCAAACGTTTTCCGGAATTTCCCATAGATCATGTACACGGTGATGTAGGCACATATCAAAAAAATTACCTGGAGGAGGAAAGGGAGACAGCAAGACCTCACCTGCGGTTACACCTTCTGTGCTTGAAGGGAGGATGGCTTTGCCAAAGTCAAGATCTTTTTTAAGCTAGTTCCGGTGGGGCTGTGCCAGGGTGAGCTACTGGTAAATGCTTTGTCTGCGCTGGTTTGTGGATTGACTTCTGCTGGAGATACTCCAGTAGTCAACTGAAGATTGCCCCACCATGAGGATCACACTTGCTTGAGCCCTCTAGGACTCTGTGTGAAGAGGCTGGTTTGGTGGCAGCCATCTGTTAATGCTCCTGCTGCACAAGGACACCCAGGCCAGTCTTGTTCTGATTTTGGTGGTACTAAATGTGGTGGGCTCAGCTTGCTCCTTGACTCTGCTGAGGGGGTTTTTTGGTCAACAGCGGGCCAGTGACACCAAAGGAAGCATCTTTATCCACCTTTCCCGTGTATAAACCCTGTTGGTGACAAGTGAAGAAGGTGGAATTGCTCCTTCTTCCTGCTGGCTGAAGAACTTAGTGAACGCATACCCTTGCCTCCTTGAGAAACCACGTCAGGTTGAGGGGAACCTCTGCTTCCACCCTGCCCTCTCCTTACCTTCATCACAGTGTTATAGACAGAGATGAAGGTGGTGAACAGGTCCAGATAGCGGGTTGTGAAGACAAGGGCGAAAAGAATCTGACTCTTCCCAGAGATACCTGCATGGCAGGGAGAAGAAAGGAAGGTAAGGCAGATGAGAGGAGGGACCCTTAGGATGGTGGTTTCCCCTTGTGCCTTCTTTGGAAGTGTTTGTATGTAGGCGTTTTGCTTTGTGAGCCTGGTCTGGCCTGTGGGTGCTGTGGTAGCTCTAGACCCACCCCAGGACTGGCCTGAGTCTCCCTAAGTAGCAGGGCAGGCTCCTGCTGACACCCCTGAGCCCTGCCTCGGGTTATAGGGACCAGCGCTCGGTGGGCATGTTCACTCTTTGGCCAATTCAGTCCTTACCGTCATCAAAATGCATTTCTCTTCACTCCCTCACCCCCTTCACCTGCCCACCTCACCAGCAGAGTTGTGCGATGTGACATCTGCTGCATCAGGGAAGAGCTGCAGGATCAGGGACCAGCCCAGGGATGCTGACGGAGCTTAGTCACCCCTGGCGGGGAGACGCAGCCAGACCCGCCCATTTCTCTACCTGTGATAATGGCCACAGTGGTGCAGCCCAACCCCAAAGCCTCCTGGGGACAAAACCATGAGCTCTGAGCAAAATCCTCCTGTGGGAAGGTGCTGCTCTGATTTCCTCACTCAGAGATGGGGCAGCCCCTGGTACCTGCCTGCCTGCTGGCAGGACCTCTGACCTAAAGCAGCTTTCTCTAGAGGTCATCAGTTTTGATGTTCACTTCATCACCCTGACACCAAACCTGCCCAAGGCCATGAGCCTTGCCACATCACATCCTTCCAACGCAGCCCTCTCCTCCTGGCAGGGTGACTTCCCGGAGGAGGATGACTTCCGCCAAAGAGCCCACTGGGGAGGGCTGCCAGCTTGCATGGGCCATCGCTAGCCTTTTCAGCACCCATTTCTCTCACACCCCTCACTGAGCAGCCCTCTGAGAAGGGTCCCCTCCTTCCCCAGGGCGTGGGATCACTCACCGGCACAGGACTTCGACTTTTGGATCTTCAGCAGGAGGATGATGATGGCCAGCAAGTGGGAGATGTCCCCCAGGATGCGGAAGATGTTCATGGTGCTGGGGGGGCTCCGCTGGGACTAAGGGAGCGGGGCACTTCCTGCTGGCAGGGAGGGTGA
Organism: Phalacrocorax aristotelis; assembly: GCF_949628215.1. Lineage (NCBI taxonomy): Eukaryota > Metazoa > Chordata > Aves > Suliformes > Phalacrocoracidae > Phalacrocorax > Phalacrocorax aristotelis. Next base: position 161,703,212 of record NC_134276.1, on the reverse strand, counting down.
GGGCAAGGAGTTTTCACCCCTCCAAGCCTCAACCAAGCAAACGGTCTCCTCCAGCTCAACTTTCCTTTTTTTCCCCAGTACGGAGCCCTCTCTTCTGGCGGAGAAAAGTTCAGGCTTCCCTCTCCCCTGGTTGCAAGTGCCTTTCCCCTGCCGGGTGCTCAGGCTGGACGTCTCCCTTGCTTACTTTTTCCCCAAGGTGGATTTTTCTCTCTGCCCCTCCCCCCCGGCCTTCCTCTCCCTGCTCCAGGCCAAAAGTTGGGGTTTGTCCCCTGGAGAGCCCCAGGCTGAGCCTGCCGAGCAGCCCCAAAACCAGCGCTGGGTGACGGTGACGTGGCTCCTGGCTGGCCGGGGAGGAGAGGGAGGAGGCGATGGAGGCGGGAATAACTGCGCTATTTTTCCCTTTTTTTCCCTTCCTCTTTTTTCTTCCCCAACTTGTCTCAAGTTACATGCGGAAGTGTCGTTAAAGGGGAAAAGGCAGAGGGAAAGGGGTCCCCATCCTCAGGCCTTGGGGACGCAGCCTCCGGCGAGGGCTGGGCTTCCCAGAGACATTCCCTGTGGGTGCATTAACCTGTGTCCTAGTCCCCGCTGGCAGCCTCCTGCCCGCGGCCCTTCCTGGCCCCATCCTGCCTCCAGCACCTTCTCCCTGGTGTTCCACCTTGTCTTCTGGAGCAAATGAAGAAGCAGGGAGAGATCTGCCTTATTGGGTTGCTGCAGCTGTATGTCATATCCCACCAGGACACCCTCCCTCCCATGGCAGGTCATGGACAGCCGTTCCCTGGTGGCCCCCCCACTGGCCACCCCCACATTTAGGTGTCCTGTCTGGAGCAATGTGGATCCCAGAGCCCAGCCCCAGAGGGGGGAAAAAAAAATCCTTCCAAGGTGTGGTTTGAAACCACTGAAAAATATTAATCCTGGATTCCTGCAAGTGGATTACAAGCAATGTAATACATTTGTTGTGTGAAAGAAGCACATAGGTACTGCCATTTTTATAGTTCTAATAGAAATAAGCTTAGTAGTGATGGTTATGAGGTTTTAATATATTCAGAAACAGCCTTGGGTGACCGGCCTGGTTGGGATAAATCCTGTCCACGCAGTTGAGGTTATGCAGGGACATCTCATGGCAGTGCAAGGGGACCTCCGCATCGAGACGGGGCCGTTAGATATTCATTATCTAATCACTAATATAAAGCTGCTTTAATACAAACAAATGGATGTTTTAATTTTTCACCTCATCCCCAGGCAAATCGCAGCTGGCTGTGGGTCTAATTTGGTTCCTCAATGGTTGCATGGCCCCACCTGCTCTTGCCCCGGGGTCGGCTCTGGCGGCTGCCCTCCCTGTCCCCAGCCATCACCCGCAGCCATCTCTTTCATGTCTCCCTCCGTCGGCATATCCTTATGGGCTCGCTTGGAGTAAAATCCTTAATGATTAAAGCGTAAAAATATTATTCCTGGTGCTTATGGAAAGGACTAGTGAGTCTATTAGCATCCCCGGATTCCTTTCTGAATACATTTACATACATTTCCTCTCTGCCCATTAGGCTGGCTGCTGTGTCTTCCCTCTCTGCTGCTCCAGCACCTGCCGCACTGGGCTTTTCCAGCCGCGTTCCCAGGCTGGGCTGGAAAACACCCGCTTGGCCCCGTGAAACCGGCAAGGGCCCTTGCCTGCCCCTGCCAGGGTATTGAGGCAGAGGTCGTTGTGGTGGGAGAAGAGCAGGTTAGAGCAAAGGAGAGCATGAGCAAAGGAGTGACGGGGTAGGGACGGGCTGAAATTGGGTTTGCAGCCGTCAGAGTGGAGCCGCCTGGGATTTCAGCAGGGCTCTGCAAGGCCATGCAAGTGCTGGTGGAAGCCGAGCCCCAGTCCCAGTGGCCCAGCAGGTCCCTGGTGTCCCAGGTCCTTTTGCAGGTGGGCAGAAAGGTTTAAGTTGTGGAGCAGGGGTGGGAGGTTCTGGGGAACAGATTCAGGCTCCTTTAAATGAACAGATCCGCTTCTAAGTCTCCGGGCCTCAATGTTTGAGAGCCCTTGTCATCCTCTGGTTCCTCTGGTCCTCTTCACAGCTTCTTTTCCCACCCAGGGGATGAAGCCTCCTGCAGAGGGGTAAAACCATGGTGGGTTGCAAAAGTTTGTTCTCTTCATCTTGTGCCTTCCCAAGAAGAGCTGGTCGGCCCCAAGCCATAGTGTTATCTCCTGCTGTGTCAGCAGGAACCTCCATGTGAGGTGGCCATCAGAGGGACTTCACAGCAACAGCACAGCCAAGCTCACTCAGCTGGGACATGGTGGTGGGGCTGGGGGTCTCCCCATGGGACATCCCCGTGTGGCATGCAGGAGGGCCATGGGAAGGCTGCCAAGAGGGTGAGGGGCACCTGGACACTTAGAGAAGGAAAAACTGGCACATAAAGTGGGAGCAAGTGAAAACAAACCTTCCCTCCTTGCCACAACACAGAGCACCTTGCACTGGGTGTCTCCCTGCCTCCCGAAATGATTCCGGGCACTGCCACCACCCTGCACGGTGATGTTCTCTCCATGCCTCCTGTTTCCATGGCGACCACAAGGAATGTCACCAGGGTGACAGGGAGGGGAGCGAGCTGGGATTTGGCATTAAAACCGGGAATTTTGGGTTGTTTGGTTTCTTTTTCTTTTTTTTTTTTCCTTTTAGTTCTATTTTTGGTTTTCCCTTTCTGCCTTCACTGATCTGGGAGGCTCCTTCTCCTGCAGAGCCCCTGGGCCAGGTGCAGCAGCTCCGTTGAGGGCCCTGCCCACCTCCGCATGTCCTGCAAGATTATGGCAATGGCATGAGAAGGTGGGAGAAGGGGGGGTTCCTTCTCACTAAACCATTAGTTTCCTGCCACCAGGAAGGCTTCTGTGCTTTTGCCTCTAGAGGTGCTTGGCTGGGAGTCCCCCTCCACTTCTGCTGCAGGCTGTGGCTCAGGATGTATCCAGACCCCCTGGGAGGGCAGGCAGTCCCCACAATTCATCCCAGAGCGGACCCAGAGAGGCAAATGATTCGGCATTCCCAGAGGGGCTGGGGAACGTGGTGGGGTTGAGCATCATGGGCCACCTCCATCTCTCACCACCTCTGACCCTGTGACCAGGACAGCTTGGCCAAGGCAGTCCTGGAGCACTGGGGATAGAGATGGGATGGTCAAAGGAGGATGGCAGAGGGAGCCTATCAGGTGTTAGGGAGTCCAAAACTGTGTTGTCTGGTTTAAACATTCTAAGTCAGACCTGCCCAGGTCAGAGAGGGCTCGAGGACTCATGCTGGCTTAGCTGGTGTTGCAGGGAAGTGGGACCATGTGTGCCCAAAAGGGCTGCTGGCATGGTGGCTGGTGGTCTCACCAGGCAGGGGAGGGGTCAGGCAGCATTTTGCCACCTTCCCAGGAGCTCCTGCTTCCCCTCCACCCATCCCTCCATCCCTCCATCCCTCCATCCCTCCATCCCTTCATCCATCCATCCATCCATCCATCCATCCATCCATCCATCCATCCTTTCACCCCTCTATCCATCCCTCTATCCTTCCTTCCATCCCTCCAAACATTCCTCCATCCCTCTTTGCCTCCTTTCCTCCATCCCTCCATCCATACCCCCACCCTTCCATCCCTCTGTCCCTCTGCCTCCCCCATCCCCACAGCAGCATCGGGAAAGGTTGGCGGAGTGGGGCTATTTTTGGGAGCGTCTCCCTGGCAACGGCTGCCACCACCGTCTGTGGTGGCTTTTCCATAGGTGCTAAAATATTCCACGCTTCTTATTAAAGACGGTGCCGGTGGAGACGGGCGGGGGTGGCGAGTGTGAGCCACCCCGCTGCCGGGGCCGGTGGGCCTGGGGTGCTGGGGTACAGCACCCTGGGGGCACAAGGACAGCAAGGGGCTGGTGATGTCCTCCATGCAATGTCCCCATGTCCTTCCTGATGGCCCCAGCCGTGGCGGCTGCCTCTTGGTCATGCCAGGGTGCCACGCTGTGCACAAGGTGCAGCTATTCATCCTCTTGCTGCGCAGCTGAAGGGAAATATGACGAGGTCTTAGGGGGATCTGGCGATGAGGAGTGAAAGGCAGAGAGCCTGAAACCCAACCTGAAGCCAAGGGGGCTGCAGGGGTGCACAGGTGCCTGGTGGCTTCACCCACCTGAGGAAGGAGCAAGATACCTCAGCAGCATCTTCATCCCTTTACTGCATGGAGGGGAAAGGACTGTTGCGGTGCCAGCAGGCCGATACGCTTTCTGGCAGGGCAACCGTGGAGTTCCCATGTTCTTGGGATGCAGCCCCACGGGCCCTGGGGACAGGTCTTTTAGGAAACCAAGTCACCCCTGAACCTGAACAGGTCCCAGTAGTGATGGCTGCAGAGGGGGTGGAGGGAGCAGGCTGGCACTGCTCCATCCGGGCACCGCAGCTCCCCAGGACCCCCAGTTTGAGCAGTGGGGAGCAGCTGTGGTTGAGCCAGGGCGAGCTGGCTGGTGCATGAGGCTGCCATGCTCCCTGTTTGCAGCTGCTCATCTGTGTGGAGAGCTGCTAAAAATACCCTCTGCTCCCCCTGGGGTGGCTTTGCCAGGTGAGAGCTGGCTGCGCTCGCTGTGGCGCTCGCTGGTGCTGGTGGTGGATGGCAGTCCCTGCAGCATGTTGTGTGAGGGGGCACCCATGTGCCGGGGGATCTTGGGGTGATTTTGGGAAGGAGGGTCACGATTGCTTCAGGATCAGGACCCAGAGGGTGGTCAAAAAGTGGGTTTTTTTGACCTTTTCTGACTTTCCAGCAGAGGCCTTAATGTTGGAGGTGGCAGATGAGACATCAAGATGGAAACCACACCCATAGACCCCAGTGGCCTGGTGCAGGGCTGTCCCTGGAAGCCTGTGCCTACAGCCACTGCCTGCGGGATCATGTTTCCCGGTGAGGTGGCCTGTGCACCACCCTGAAGCCCCAAGGGCTGGTCCCTCCTTGCCCGTGCTGCTCTCCCTGGCATCACCGGTCCCGGCAGGATGGCCCCAGCACTGCAGGGTGGGGATGCCAGGCTTTGGATGCGGGGAGGCAATGTCCTGTGGCAAATGCTCTGCATGAGCTGGGACTGCCTGGTCCTTCCTCGGGGTGAGGTGTCAGCCCAGCACCCCAAATCCATGTGGGAAAAAAACCCCAACAGTGGATATTTCAGCCCCTTGCACTAGCCTGGCGGGATGATTCGCCTCCCCGGGGGCACCTGGCGGCCCTGCCGTCCCCTTCCCGCTGCCGATGGTTGCGCTCTCGTCTCCCCCATGGCGGCTCCGCAGCGGTGCCTCCGCGGCTCTGAGCTCACACGCGAGGATGGGCTAAAGTAGCGGAAAGCTGTTGGATCCTACCACAGAGTTACTGACTTCTCAGCTACAGACTGCATAGCAATCAGCGAGGGGGAGAGGCAGACAGGGAAAGGGAGCAGAGCGCAAAGGGAGGAAGAGTGGAAGGGAGAGGGGGGATTTGGGAACCAAAGCAGGGGGGCAGCAAGGCACACGGGTGAATAACGCCAGGGAAGGAGGGAGCCAGGCAGGAGGGGGAGACCTGAACCCGTCGCCGAGCCACGAAGGCACATCAGCGCTCCGTGGGATGGATGCTCCTGGGAGCGAAAAATGCTGAGGAGAGGCAGAGGCAGGAGGAGAGCACTGGCGTGGGCAGGGCAGAGTTAGGAGAGGAGCAGGTCGTGGCAGAGAACTAGCTCCTAGGGGGAGGGGGGGGAACCCCCAAGCCAGAGGCAAGTGAGGGCTGCAGAGAGACCTCCCTGATTCCTCTGGTCCAGCTGAGACGTTTCATGGTGAGATGGAGAAACCGTCCGCTTTCCCCTTCCTCTGATGTTGGCTCTGCACGGCTGGAGCAGGCGGCAGCCCTCGGCAGGACCCGGGTAAGAAGCAGTGCTGGAGCGCACCGCTCCCTTCACCGGCATGAGACCGGGAAGGGTTTTTTTTCCTTAGGAAAATAACGTATTGTTTCATCTGCGCTCGCTCTGAGGAACAGCTATAAATATAACTTAGGGAGAGATGCGTGGCTTCATGTGAGCGTGCCAGTGAATAATAAAGTTGCTTGTGTGCACGGTGTATGCACATACGGCTACCGGGGCGGCTGCAGGCCGAGGGGCAGGGGTGGGTACCTGCCTGTAAACCTCCCCAACTTCCCTCCCACCCCCCGCTGTCCTGACTTTGGTCGCTTTGCAGGTAACTTCATCATTTTTTTGGCTCCCTGTGTTTCCTTAGTGACTGCTGGGTCTTGCTTGTTGTTTGTTTCTCTTGCTCCGTGTGGGCAGTGATCCCGGCCAGTTCCCTAAGGCAGCCTGGAGGAGAATGGAGCTGGAGACCCTTTCTCCAAGCACTCGGTGCGACTGGGGCCGAAGCGGCCACGTTGGCTCTCCTGCTGCCTGTGGAGCTTTTCGGGCTTCAGATCTGTCCCCCTCTCCCTTGCCTTCAAGCTCTTCTAGTCCCAGCATGGCTGATCCTGCTGGCGGTGGGCCAACATACCCCAGATAGGCAGGGTGCAAAGGCTTTTCTGGATACTGGGTTTGGGTGAAAGAACTCGGGAAGAACTCTGTCCTTCCTCCCTGTTGGCCAGGCCAGTGTCCCTGCCAGGGCAGGAGCCAGCAGGAAGGTTTGTATGGTGCGTGCAGGTCACGTCCAACATCTCTGGTGCCACCTTCAGCCTCTGATGCCATCCCTCCTGGGAAAATTGCTTGGTGACAACCAAATCCCTCTGCCAAGAGCCTGGGCTCTCCCATCCCCACTGCCCATCCCCGGCTCCATCCACAGCAAAGCAAATGGCAGCTCTGGGGCCTCGCTCTTCTCCCCTTCCTCCCTTCACCCCTGCTGGGGGGTGCGCTGCAAAGGGCAGACAGTGACAGTGCACGCAGAGGACGTGTGGGAGAGGTGACATGTCTCTTAGACTACCCTCCACCCCTGCTCCGTGCCCTACTCGGCTTCTCGGGAGAGGGCATCCACAGGAGGTGGGAGGCGTGGAGAGGGACCTGGCGCTTGGGGTGACCCAGGGTGCAGGAGGGACAGGGCGGTGCACAGGGAGCACATCTCACTAAAGATGTGGGGACATGCCTCCTATCCATTTGCCATTGGAAGTGGCACTCACAGATGCCTGAGTCACCCCAGCACATGGCCACCCCTGTTTGTGGTCATTGACAGTAATAATAAATACAGGAGGAATATAGAGTCATAGAATCATTAAGGTTGGAAAAGATCTCTAGGATCATCAAGTCCAACCATCAACCCAACACCACCATGCCTCCTAAACCGTGTCCCGAATATGTGCCTTAGGATGGAAATGTGAGCTTGGTGGGGACAGGGGATGGTGAGGAAGAGGAGGGATGGTAAGGATGGCAACAGACAGGATGAGCTGGAGAGGGCTGATCCAGAGGGAAGTGGGCCTCTCTCTTCTCCACCTTCCTCCTCTTCCATCTCTTCCCTCCTTGGATGCCAAGACCCAGCACCACGATGTGCTCTGCTGGCAGGGGGCTGGAAGTGGTCCTTGCCCCTCGCAGCTCCCTACCATGGTTTGTGAGGAAAGCCAGGAAGCAACGAGGTGGCCAGGGAAGGACTGAGTTAGCTTTCAGAACGGGTGCCTGCTGGCCCCTCTGGCTGGTTGGCCACCCCGAGCTCAGCTGCCGGCCACCACCCTGGGAGCAGCTGTGTTCCTGGGGTCATATTGCCGGTAGGAGGGTGCCAGCAAGGGGGAGGAGGACACAGTGCTGGATACCTGTGCCTGCCGTGCGCTGACATCAGTGCAGACGCAGAGTGGAGCGGTTAATGGCAATCTGCCCTCAGCAAGTTCCCACTGTCCTGTCTCGTTATTGCACTGGGTTGGCTTAACCCGACAACACGGATGGGGATCAATAGATGGATGCTCGTGTCTTAGCGATCGATCCCTTACTCGCACACGCGCAGCTCCCCAGCCTCCCGCTGGTGCTCCTTTTTCTGTGAATGGTAAGGACTGAGTGAAGCCGTCTGCGCTTGCCTCACAGAGCTGCAAAACCGTGTCGGGCTAAATTAATGTTCCTCGATGGCGCTGCTCCCATTCCCCTTACCAGGGTGGAGGAGCATCATGTGGAGCCCCTGGAGGCACTGGCACTCGTTTTCCTCTCCAGACAAGGTCGCTTTACCAGGGACGGTCAGTCTTGAAGCCCCTTGGGAGAAATGCTGATTATCTGGCAGTGGGGGAGCTCAGGATGGGCGGGGGCTGCCCTTGGGCCGGTTCTTGCCCTCAGACCTCTCAGGCTTGTCCTCCAGCAGTGAAAGTGGTTCTGTAGCCCAGGCAGATGAAGGATGGGAGCCAGCTGCAGTGTGACCCTGTCCCAACGGCCCCAAAGACCTGTGCGCCTCCATGCCCATCATCTGGGGAGCCTGGGGGATGGTTTCAGTATTCACCCACGGGTGCATTTGTGGAGGAGATGCCACCTGGGGCTGGCACCAGCCACACTGGTATGGCAGCACCACCACTGCTCTCACTGGACTTGAGGGAGTAGAGAATGGAGGATGAGGTATCCTCCGGCCCGGCACTGCCCCACGCTGCTGGCCAGGGACTCCTGCTGCCCCTCTGCATGTGCCTGCACCAGCCCCTGCCACCATGGCAGCGGGCCTGCCCCTCGCAATCTGGACGGCTGTTTTATTTCTATGGCAACATTTCTCCTGAAACACTTCAGAGGGAGCCTGGTGCTGTGTGAAAATGAGGGAGGCAGCGTCCCCCACTCTGTCCCCTGCAAAAGGCTTGGAGAAAAGACCCCAAAACCTCTCCTGCTTCCCTCCTCACCTCCTTTCCTCCCTCCCAGCGAGTGGTACCAGCACTGGTGCAATGAGCTGCCGGCCTGATTCTGTCTGCCTCTCCGCTGCCTGCTCTCCCGTCCCCTGCCTTCATCTTTACTCACCCCTCTCCTCTCACCCACTCCCTTTCTGCACCAGGCCACAGCATTTGCACCCGTGCAGAGGGGCCAGCCAGAAAGAGACTTATGGAAAGAGGATGTCAAAAATGACTCTGCTATAGAGGAGGGTACGAGAGCTGTATGGATTGGCCCCACCAGCAGCACAGTGATCTTGGGGGCTAAAGGGCAGTGGGAATCCCAGAGGCTGAACAAGCAGCTGCTTCATCCTTCTGAAAAGCTTGATGGCATTACAAGGAATCAAAATCATTTAGGCTAGAAAAGATTTTTAACATCATCAAGTCCAACCATTAACCTAGCACTGCCAAGTCCACTACTAAGCCACGTCCCTAAGCACCATATCTACAGGGCTTTTAAATACCTCCAGGGATGGGAACTCCACCACCTCCCTGGGCAGCCTGTTCCAATGCTTCACAGCCCTTTTGGTGAAGAAATTTTTTCCTAATATCCAATCTAAACCTCCCCTCGTGCAACATGAGGCTATTTCGTCTTGTCCTATTGCTTGTTACTTTAGAGAAGAGACCAACACCCACCTTGCTACGACCTGCTTTCAGGTAGTTGTAGAGAGCGATAAGGTCTCCCCTCAGCCTCCTCTTCCCCAGACTAAACAACCCCAGTTCCCTCAGCTGCTCCTCATAAGACTTGCTCTCCAGACCCTTCACCAGCTTCGTTGCCCTTCTCTGAAGACGCTCCAGCAACTCAATGTCCTTCTCGTACTGAGGGGTCTCAAACTGAACACAGTATTTGAGGTGCGGCCTCACCAGTGCCGAGTACAGGGGCATGATCACTTCCCTACTCCTGCTGGCCACACTGTTCCTGAGACAAGCCAGGATGATGTTGGCCTTCTTGGCCGCCTGGGCACACTGCTGGTCATATTCAGCTGGCTGTCAAGCAACAGCCCCAGGTCCTTTTCCACCGGGCATCTTTCCAGCCACTCTTCCCCAGGCCTGTAGCATTGCATGGGGTTGTTGTGACCCAACAGTAGGACCCGGCATTTAGCCTTGTTAAACCTCATGCACTTGGCCTTGGCCCATCCATCCAGCCTGTCCAGATCCCTCTGCACAGCCTTCCTGCCCTCAAGCGGATCAACATTCCTGCCCAACTTACTGTCGTCTGCAAATTTACTGAGGGTGCACTTGATGAAGGGGTGCTTGCCATGGGCCTAGACCCAGCAGCCCCAGAAGTCCTCTCCTCTTCTGTCCCCATTGCTCCCACCACCAAGAAAGAGCCTTGTATCTGGGTGGAGGTGCTCAGGCAGAAGCTGTGGCAGTACCAAGTGCCAGCAGGCGAGAGGCAGGTGAGCAGGCAGGGCACCAGCAGGAGCAAGCATCGCAGCCCAGAGGAGCAGGGGTCCAACAGCAACCCATAACAATGGTGGGGGGGCTATTGCAGGTGTAGCAGTGTGCAAACACAGCTGCCATGTCCTGCTTTGCACCACTCTCCCCCTGTGCCTGACCCTGTCCATGCTGGCTTCACCTGCCACGTCAGGGAGCCAGGGGACGGGGAAGTAGGGTGGGATGGTCCTCTGTACCACAGGCGTCGGGCAGCACTTAGGCATGATATCTTTCAGGTGCATTTGTTTAACCCGACCAAGCAAGCTGCAGCGATACAAGTCAGCAGACTTGTAGTGACATAGTCAATCCACTCTGTGGGAGTGCACTTTTGCAGCTTACCTGGGATGCTCCCTCCGCTCTGTTTCTGGTGCCCGGCAAGCATGACTGAAAGGGGAGAAGCTGGGACCCTCTCAGAAGGCTGGTGGCTCCACGTTGGAGTAGTGACAAGGGTTTTGGGTGGAAATTTTTTTTCCCTGTCACTGATGGGTTAGCACTGAGCAGCCAGGCCAGGCTGGGGACTCAGCCCTTGTGCAGCAGACAGGTGTGGAGCTGCAGCTGCAGACCCTCTTGGTTGGGGGCTTGGTGCAGAGCAGGCTTTGCCCTGGCTATTGCTTGCCCTTTGCAGCTGTCGCTGTTGTTATCATCATTCATACCCCACTTGCAAGTGCCTGCTTTGCTGGGCGCTTTGCAGAGGCACTGGCAGACCGTCCCTGCCCTGTCAGGAGCACAGCCGCAGTGGGCAGGCAGACAACACTGGCCACCCTCATCCCTCTTTTCCTGCGCACTGGTAGTGATCCTCATTCCAGACTAGCCAAAAGCCATCGAGAGGCCATGTGCAGGCAACCCTCCTGGCCAGGCCGGCATGGGCTCAGCAGGGGGTCTGTGCTGGAGAGACGCTGAGGTACAGGGACACTGCTGGGGATGGCCTTTTGGCAAGGCTCCCACAGGGCAGGATGCTCATTGAGGGGAGATCCTTGGGGTGGGGGGGCTAGGGGAGATGCCCTTTTCACTGATGCAGTTGTGCAGGGAAGCTGGAGGAGGTGACCTGAGCACATCACAGTCACCTGGGATGTGGAGACCTTGGGAACACCCCAGTGCTTTCAGTTTTTCATCTCTTGCGGGTTTTGTACGAACCCTTCGGAGTTCAGTCCATGGTTTTGGCAAGACAGCTGCTGGGGCAGCCGTCAGCCCCAGCACTTCCTCTGGAACAGAGGGGACATGGTCTGTGCCCTGGCTGCCACGAAGCCTAGCTCCTATTTGGTGAAGAACACCACCCAGGGAAGGCCAGGGGCCTTCTGAGCATTTAATTTTCCCTGTGATGCCAGCCATGAAGAATAACACCCACCTACCTCACTTGACAAGAAAAAGCAGGGACTTCTCCCCGGCTGCCACCCCAGCAGCATCCTCTCCTTATGCTCCTGCTCAGCTGCCCCCTCAGCCCCTACCTCTTGCTCCCCCAGCCCTATTTCGGACAGAGGATAGCAGGTGAGCACCCATGGTAGTCCCACCAGCCCCGCCATGGGGCACCCCACCTCTTGGCCAGGATTCCGGGGAGTGGTTGGCTGCTCTTGCAGCACCTTTGCCTGGACAGTGCGGCCGGAGCAGGGATCACTGGGGCGGTGTGCGAGCAGGCAGGAGGTGATGCTGTCACCTTTCTGTGCCTCTTCCTGACTTTGTCATCCCGGGGACCTTTGTGTGGATCCCATTTTTATCTGTGTTTTCTCCCTTTCTCTCTTTCTCTCCTTCTCTCTTGCTTTCTTCTCTCCCCCTCCCATCAGTATGTGGGCTGATCACTGCTCAAACTTTTAATTCAGATGGTAATTGGAATAATAATACGGGCAGAATCCTTCTGGCTCCGTTGCTGCAGCTGGCTTCAGGGAGCTATGAATAGCTCTGAGTCACACACTGAGATGGTTTAACTTCAAATCATTTTGTTTTGTTTTCATATTACCCATCCCCAGGCTCCAGGGCTTCACAGGGGGAAAAAAAAATCCCCCCCCTTCTCACTCCTCCCCAAAATATAAACCGAGCAGAGGCACTTTAATAAAAACCTCTTTTGGAGAGAGAAACTGGTCAGCGGATCATGCCTTGCAGGGCAGATGGGGACTGTTGGCACTTACTCGATCTATTTATAATTATTGAACGAAAAGGCAGAAGTGTGTATATAAAAATGGTATAGAGTTGATTACAGCTTCCTCCCCTCACCTTCCATATGTCACTTGCCTTTTTAATATGGTAAAACTCTCCCGCATGGTGACTGTGCCTTCGCGTGTGCTCGTACAGCGCCTAGCACCCAGCCCTGCCGGCATGGAGGAGCAAGAGCTCAGCCGCTGCCTCTTGCCACAAGACAGCCCCATGGCACTGAGCTGCCCTGTGAGGCCTGGCATGAACCCCAGGAATATTTGTGAGGAAAAGGAGAAGAGGTGGAGTTACAAAGAGAATGGAGAGGACAAACCAAATGCCGTGGGTCTGCGAGGCTCTGCATAAAATCAAAGGGGTCCCCTCTCTGCTGTGGGAGTTTCCACCCTGACTCCCCAGGAGGCGAGAAGATGTCTGCTGTGTTGTCACCATGCTTGAGCCAGCAGGATGGATCTGTGGATGCTGATCTCAAAGCCAGACGGTGCTATGCAGCCGGTAAGAGAAATAAAGGCATGAAGCAGAGCGCAACCAGCGGCTGCGGTATTGACCACAGACAGGAGGGAAGCATTTGCCAGACGACTCCAGATAAAGCAAAGACTAAGAGTGTAAAAATACCCTGGGATTTTTCCATCGTCGTTCACGGTGTACATCCCAGAGCACCAGATATGGTTGTTATAAAAAGAGAAGTGGGGGAGTGCTTCAGCGTGGACTTTTCTGTTTCATGAGACTCTTCAAGTGCAAATTTAAGGAAGGATTGACAAATATGATCCACTCTGGCAGGGGCTGGAGAAAGCCTAGGACGTGCGAGGTGATGCACCATGTACTGGGATGGAGCGATGGAGATATTGCATCAGCACCATGTGCCCTGACGTTATTAGCCTCAGATTCCTCAGAAAGCAATGGCAGCAGCCTGGCCCCACGCATCTGCTCAGGGTCAGAGCAATGCTGGGGTGGCAGCGTGGGCTGATGCAATGGCTTGTGCTGCTGGAGTGCGGTGTCACCCGGGAAGGCGGGGATGACTGCAGCATGGCAGCAGTGTCCCCAGCATCGCTGAATCTAGCATGCAGGAGGGGGAAAGTCGTTGGGAAGGAGGGAAGGGCAGCCCAGGCTGCAGGGCTGGAGGCGGCTGTTTGCCCTGGAGACCCACCTGGCAGTCAGCTTCAATGCTGCAAGACAGGTTGTGATGCCCATGCTGCAGCAGCTTCCTAAAGCACTGAGGGGCTTCCTCAGGCCATGAAATACATGGGTGTTCATATATGCTGGGGACAGGAGGGGTGGAGAGGCATCTCTCAGGACCGCAGCCTCCTGCCCAGCATCTCCCAGGGTGCCCCATGCTGCACCCACTGGTGGGGTTTCACCCCGCTACCCAGGAGTTGCCACTGACTCCCCAGCTTCCTCCGTGTACATGTGGGTCCCAGGAGGCAGAGCAAACTCCAAGAAAGGCCCTCGGGCAAGCTCCAGGATTCCCACCTCTGTCCTCGATCAGGCTTTCCTCCGCCTGGTCTGCACAATAGGCAGCTGCCTGTTCAGGATGGGAATGGCGTCCCCTTTTGCTGGAGGCACCTCTGAGTCTTCCCCCTTCATATCATTTGTGTTTCAGGTTTCCAAGCAGCAACAGGACCTTTTCACAGCCATTTGAACAGAGTTTGCATAGGGTTCAGGCTTCTGGTATGGCCCCTGGCCTTGCCAAGATCGTGGCACCTATTTTGCAGGCAGGGATGTCAGCAGTGGCCCTGGGCCACCAGCTGCTTGAGGAGGGACAGTGACTACATCACCTCCCGGCATGGCTTCTCCAGGGGGCTAATGTGAATGCCAGGCCAATGTGATGGCAGTCCCCAGCCCAGGGCTTCTCGCCTGCCTGTCTGTCTTTCCCATGGTGGCACCGCACGCTGTGGGGGTGTGTTGGGGTGGAAGTGGTAAGTGGGTTTATTTTCGTTCGTCTCCTGGCTCGTGCCGCTCTGAGTTTGTGGCGGTATTACTAACGCTTCCCTGCGCCAGCTGGCAGCCGGGGATGAATCAGATCGGCAGCACCATGTCACAGACCCCTCGCTGGCTGGCCAGCTTGGGGCGATGCCTCTGGCCAAAGCGCTGGTGACATCTCCTGCCTCTGCCCAGGGTGCGTCCTGGCACCAAAACACCAGCAGCTTGACCTTACTGCCAGACATCTCTCAGTCTCGTCTCACCCTCCCGCAATTAACCTGCGGCAGACTGCGTGGCAGGGTTGTCCACTCTGCCCCATGTTGTCGGCTCAGGGCTGGCTGGTCTCTGTCCCTAATGCTTGCTGTGGGTTTCAGGTGGCTTCATGAGCTCCTCTGTGTCCACTGGCAGCACCCCTGAGCTGGGGTTGGTTCTGCAGCCAAGGGGACCTGGCTCATCCTCCTGCTGCTGAAAAAACAGTTTTGCAGTTGATCGATTCCTCGCCCCACTGGTCATGATCTTGCAGCAGTCAGTGAAGTCACACGATGACATCACAGACCTTGGCAATTCTTGTCCCTGCAGCAAAGACACAGAGATGCCTGGTCCCCCGCTCTGCTCCCTCCTGAATACCCTGTGATCTAAATGGAGGGATTTTGGTGACTGCCTCTTTTCCCACAAGCGTTGCTTAGGCTGCAGAAGTTGGCACACTGCTTGTCAGTGTCACCGGCCTGTGTGACCTAGGCTCCAGGAGGATAATTTGGATCCTCCCACTTGCCAAAAGCGTCCTGAAAAATGTCACGGCTGCTTGGCATCCCAGGGACAATGGAGAGGGCCTGCCCAGAATCTCAAGGCTTGGAAGATGATGATGATGGTGATGATGACAATGATGACGAATTCAGCTACCCCTGGCACTTCACACATCCTCTGCCCCAGTGCAAGAGCCATGACAGCTCAGGTGACAGTCAGGTGGAGGATCTGGGGGAACCCATCCTATTGTCCCTAAATTCCAGGCACTCTTACATGGTGAAAGACGAAGGAGTGAAAAATAGGATATATGCCAAGATGTTGGCCAAGCATGCACTGGAGCTTGAGGAGGAAGCTCAGGAGTTACAGGAACCTTTTAACAAAGACATGAAAATGCCTGGCAGCTTGTCTGAAGAAGACCACAGCTGGACCAGAACCTGTCACCTTCCTGTGCATCAAAGGTTGCATGTGTCCCAAGCCGCCAGTACAGCACCGTGCAACCCCTATGACCCTTTCCAGTCTAGCACGGGCAAGCACTTGGGGATGGATGTGTTTGCCAAATGGGCCCACACCAGTGACCCTTATCTGGGGTACCCAGAGTGCACCAAGAGAGCAGAGCCCCACATGCTGCACGAGGAGGCCATCGGGGACAGGGAGTTGCCGTCCCTGCAGCTGACCTACGATGTGCTGAGGGAGGAGAATGCCATGCTCAGGAGGGTAGTCAGGAGCATGCAGAGCTCCTTGGAGAGCCAGGCATGCACGGTGCGGAGGCTGGAGAGGCAGCTGAAGACCAGCCTGGCCAAAGAGAGGAAAGCCCAAGAGCTACAGTCCTTTCTCCAGCGGACTGAGTGGAGTCTCCAGCTAATGACCCAGCGGGCTCTGGAGGCAGAAAGCAACATGGAGAAGCTGAAACAGGAGATCTTTATTCTCCGGGGGGAGCTGGAGAGCTCCAAGGTGGAGAACAAAAACCTGAGAGCAGGCCAAGCAACCAGCCTGGGTGCTGTGAAGCACAACATAGATTTTGCCTTGCAGAACCTCCGCAAGATAATAACGGGTGCAAACTGGTCCATCAGACAGCTCACCTCTGGAGCAGAGTCACTGCATTTTGTTGCTGAGGTTCTTAGATCTACCGGCAAAATTTCCAATGCTGAAGCAGAAAAAGAGCTATGAACTCAGTTCTGTGTGGGTCCTACAGATGAGTATGGACTGAGACCATGGAGCTCCCACTACAGCCTATACTAAAACCATTTTCTCTCACATGCTCGAATGTGTGTGTTCAGATTCATAGCCTTTATTCTTCACGGAAATACTTTTCTTGTGATTAAGTACAAATTGCAGGTAGTGATGTAGTTTTAGCTGCTGATGTTCTGTTTTGGCCCTGCAGAGCCTGCAGCAAATGTTTCCCAGGCTCTGAGGTGCAAGGTCCAGCCGTGGTGCAGGAGGCCATGCCACAGGTCCAGCTGACTTGAGCTCCTGTGTGGGAGCCAGAAGGAAGCACAGCAGCATGGGATGCCGTGCTCTTACACAGTGTACCCATCCCTTCCTGTAGCTGTATCAGCCAGAAGTGGAGATGAGACAGACAGCCCTTGTGGTACCTGCATTTCATCTGCTTCCTTTGCCCTTTCTCTGTGAGGCGGAGAAGGTTAGGAGCAGAGATCTGGGTGCTGCGGAGCATAATTTCAGTGGACAGAAGCTGCTTAGGTCCTCCATCCTCTTCTTTGGGAGGCGGCCACCACCAGGGCTAGAAATCTGAAGTCTTTAGAAATTGTGCATCTATTCCTGCAGCTGGGGAAAGGGGTGGTAATGGTCATCAGAAACCTTTAGGAAGTTGTGAAGTATCCAACCAAGAGCTGTGGCAGTGCCTTTCCTCTGCTATCAGTGTCAGTGCTGGCTAAAGATGAGCTTGGCTTATCCAGGCTGGCTAAGGAAGGTGCCGGTTGGAGAGGATGCCATTCCTCTCCTGGCTGGAGCTGGCATAGAGGGGTATACCCACCCCTCTATATTGCCCACCTTTGTCACCTCCTAAGGACCTGTGGGACCCTGCAGTCCAAACTCTCCATGTAATCATTGAAGATGGGTCTTAGCTTTATCCTAGTGGGACCATCTGTGGGCATAAAGTGACCTTCCTTCATCACCTGGTCATCCCTCAACATTTCTGATGAATTTAGGTTACTGACCCCAGTTTCTGCTGAAGGTTCACCCACCTGCACAACAAAATTTCCCGACCCTCCTTAAAGACTTAGATGCTGTAAGGCGATGAGGGAGTGGGTGCTGCCAGAGTTTAGTGCCAAAGTGCTTTTTCCTGATGGGAACTTTTAGGCAGCTGTTCACTTTTACCCCTGTATGGTGAGTTGTGGACTACAAGGTTGCTGTCTTCTCCTGGTCCCATAATATCCCTGGTCTGAACAACTATGTTTGTGTTGCCACAGGGCTTAAACTGCCTTAGAGTTTAAACTTAGAGAAACTTAAACTGCCTTGGTCTCTGGAGGAGAGACTGCTGGTTAATCTTCATCCCAGATGTGACAACGGCAGTGCTTGCACATCAGAGGTGATATCTGGAGCTCCCTACTTGATGTGTTCTAGTCTGTGCTCCTACCTGGGGAAAGCTGGTGGTCACGTGGTCACCCTTAGCCACATGAAGCCCCATTCGGTAACACTGTTGAGGAGACAAAGATGGTTCTCACCAGCTTTTCTATCCCCGACAACGCTACTTGCTGTTCCTCTCTCCCGCCTGTGCATGACCTCTTGCAAGCAGCTCTAAACCTTGGATTTGACCCAGAAATCCTTGGATTTGTCCCAGATATAGCAACCATTGGTTGCTTGTCGGTGAGGCTGGGAGGAAGCAAACTAGCTGGCTTTGTCTGTGTCCTGCGCTCTGCACAGGTTACAGTGCAGGATTAGCATGGGTGTACAAAGCTCTTCCTAATCTGTGAGTCATTACCACCTCACTGCATTTCACTTCCTAGCAGCTCTAGGCAGGTGGGAGAGGTCGGCTCTTGAGTCTTCGGTTTCCCCTTTCTTCAGTTCAGGGAGGACCAGGCTGGGACGTAACATCTGCTGGACATCCTCCCCAGGGTCCTGCCGCTGAACTGCCCCTTGGATGCTGTATGCAGAGCATGTCACAAGGTCTGTTTGCTCTAACCGTCTTCTCCTCAGCTACCCCTAAGCCCTTCCTTTCCATCAGTTCTCCCTTTTGGCTCCACCCATCACTTTTCTTCTCCTCTTTGAAACAGAGGGATATTTTGCACCCCTTGGAAATCAATCTTCTCTGGGTCAGGCTGGGCTGATGGGGCTTCCCGAGGGCTGCCTTGCATGTCCATGCTTCTTTAGCCCTTGTATGTGAGGTAATTAGCCTGGCTGAGCTCTCATCCTAGTGTAAGCTATGATATTAATATAATGGCTCAGGGCAAGGGCCCTGCAAGCTGCTCAGCTGTTTTGCCCTTCATCTGGAGGGTGGTAAACAGCCGGCCCTGCATCTCTCCTGTTAGTAGATCTTAGGGAGCGTGGGAGCTGTGGGCTGTGCAACCCAGTCCGCATCCATCAGCTTTTCACCTGCCTGAGCCAGGCTGAGGCATGGTGCCCCATGGACACTTCCAGACCCCTCCTAAGCAAAAGGCTGGGAACCCTCGACCCCTTCTCTGGGACTGGGATGGGTGCTGTCAGGGGACGCTCTGACTGGGTTTTGCTTTATCCTTCTCTGCAAGGCACATGCCCAAGAGCAATCGCAATGGCAGCATGGGCCCCAGCTCACCGGAGGTGAAACCCAGAGGAGCCCGGTCCCATGTGAGTGCTGCTGTATGAGATCCCGTGCCCTCCCTGCTCCCACGGCCCCCTGACACCTGATGATACAGTGAGCCATGGGCAGTGTCCGAGTCAACCGGTGAGTAACCCCTTTCTCAAGGACTGCTGCTGCCCAGGGTGGGCTGGGCTCCTCATCTGGCCCCTCAGGCCCTATCTTCATCCTGCCTTTTGGTATATTCTTCTCATATTGTCTGCCAGGGTTTTCCTGCTCCAAGGTATGGCTCCTCTCTCCTTGAATCCAAGACACACCGTACACAGGGGCAGTACTCAGAGGAGGAGTACTACAGAGGAGAAGCAAAGTGCTGCGTGGTGCTGGACCAGAAATTACAGATTCCACTAGTGCTGCATAAGCCCCCTGTCCCCAGGGGTCACAACTCCAGCCACGCGTGCTTCCCCGTTCCCTTTTCCCACGAGAGGAGGATGAGGGTCATGGAGCCCATGCTGGAGGGCTCCAGCAGACATGTCAACACTATGGTGTGGGAGGGAGGCACTGCCAGCCCAACAGGTCCTGGGAAGCCAGGGCTCAGTGGTCTGTGGTGGGTTTGTGCACTCCCTTGATTTCCTCAGTGGTCAGAGCATCTTCTGCCATCACGTCATTAAGGAGTATCTGCAACAGTAGACCCAGCAGCACACAAGGGGTTGTGGTGGTGCTGTCTGCAAGGAAGAGGAGCCAGAGGGGCAAACATATCCCAGAAAGCATGTGGGGAGCTCCTCCCAGGGAGATCTGCCAACACTTGGCTGTTGGTCTCCAAATTACACCTTTGGCTTTGGATGTGGGATGCTGGGAGCCACGCGCGTTGCTGTGGCAACAGAATTGTCCTGAGCACAAGAAGTGTATAAACATTGTCACTGATACACTGTGAAACCAGTGAGGAGAGTGGAGGAGAAAATAGAAACTCATGGCCTTATATAATGTCAGGGCCAAAATGCGGCCAGACTGCGGGTGCTTGCTCCCAGGCTTCCTGGCTGTCCTAGCTGCTGTCAGGTTTCGAAGCCTAGGGTCCCTCACCACAAAGGCTGGAAGGAAGCTCAGCGCTACAAGCTTCTCCTGCTTTTCTGCCCTGTCAGGGCTTTGCTGGATACAACCTCCCAACAGCAAGACTTGCAAATATTGCAACTGAGCTCCACCAATTTGGTCAGCGTGGCACCACAGTGCAATAACCAGGGAAATATGCTCTTCTGAACTTCAATGCCATGCTGACGTAGCCCTGTGAGACACCCACACGTCTCCCACCCTCACTATCTTGGTGCTTATTGTTGTTCTTCACATATTTTTGCTGGAAATGCCTGTTTCTTCTCTTCCAGGTACAGCATCGTCTCGACCGAAGAGGATGGACACAAGGTCTCTGCACTGGGCAGCATGAATGGGCACAGCCGGAATGGGAAGGGCCATGCCCCCCGTCGGAAGCACCGCAACCGCTTTGTGAAGAAGAACGGCCAGTGCAACGTCTACTTTGCCAACCTGAGCAACAAGTCTCAGCGCTACATGGCTGACATCTTCACCACCTGTGTGGACACACGCTGGCGGTACATGCTTATGATCTTCTCCGCCACCTTCCTGGTCTCCTGGCTCTTCTTTGGCTTCCTCTTCTGGTGCATCGCTTTCTTCCATGGTGACCTCAATGCACCGGCAGTGGGAGGTGGTCCCTCTCTCCTCAAGCCCTGCATCATGCACGTGAACAGCTTCCTAGGGGCTTTTCTTTTCTCAGTGGAGACACAGACAACCATTGGGTACGGCTTCCGCTGTGTGACTGAGGAGTGCCCACTGGCCATCATGGCAGTTGTAGTCCAGTCCATTGTGGGGTGTGTTATTGACTCCTTCATGATTGGCACCATCATGGCCAAGATGGCGAGGCCCAAGAAGCGGGCCCAGACCCTCCTTTTCAGTCACCATGCGGTCATCTCTGTGCGGGATGGCAAACTGTGCCTCATGTGGCGGGTGGGCAACCTGAGGAGGAGCCACATTGTAGAGGCCCATGTCCGAGCCCAGCTCATCAAACCCTACATGACAGAGGAAGGGGAATACCTCCCCCTGGACCAGCGGGACCTCAATGTGGGCTATGATGTGGGCCTCGATCGTATATTTTTGGTCTCACCCATTATTATAGTTCATGAGATTGATGAGGAGAGCCCACTCTATGGGATTGGCAAGGAGGAGCTGGAGACAGAGAACTTTGAGATTGTTGTTATCCTGGAGGGGATGGTGGAAGCCACAGCCATGACCACCCAGGCACGAAGCTCTTACCTTGCTAGTGAAATCCTTTGGGGTCACCGTTTTGAACCAGTTGTGTTTGAGGAGAAGAACCACTACAAAGTGGATTATTCGCGCTTTCACAAAACCTATGAAGTAGCCGGCACACCTTGCTGCTCAGCCCGGGAGCTGCAAGAAAGCAAGATGACTATCCTACCTTCTCCCCCACCTCCCAGTGCCTTCTGCTATGAGAATGAGCTGGCTCTTGTCAGTCAAGACGAAGATGAAGATGATGACGAAGTGGGTGTGGTGTTAGGGGGCAGCACTAAAGAAGAGGGAGGTGTTATCCAAATGATGGATTTTGGAAGCCACCTGGACCTGGAGCGGCTCCAGGCAACTCTGCCCCTAGATACAATCTCATACCGCAGGGAGTCAGCCATCTAACTACTCCAGCCTCCCCATTCCACACCCATCGCCCACCGTCTCCTCCTCCATTCTTCACCCGTACATAGCTGGATAAGTCCCCTGCCCACACAAAAATGCCTCCTGTGACTGCCACTCAACCTCTGAGTACATCAAGGCCTGGAGCTGCTCTAATATACTCCCTTTCTCATGAAGTCATACTGCCTGGAAGAGGAGTGAGAATACACTACTCTCCCTGTGTGTGAAGCTTGTGCTAGGATACCTTTCCTGCCCAGAGACAGGAGAGCAGCACGCCTGGTTTCTCATCTCTGGAGAGGTGACAGGAGTCCCTGCCCTCAACACACAGACAGGGACCCACAGCAAGTGTTTCTGCTGCCGAGACAAAAGCAGACTTCCTGTTCCCTCTCGATGTGGGTAGGCCCCATGGCTGTCAAGAGTCATGACCGTCACTAGGAGAGGACCAATACCTAAGCACTGACCAGATGAGGATGGATGGGATGGTTTAGGACTCCTGGAGGGAGTGGGGAAGGATCTCAAGGGAGGGGTTTACTTGCATGTTTATTGCTTGTTGCACATGACTCTTTCTTTGTATATAAAACAGAACAAGAACTGAAATCCATATTCTTCCACTGCAAATGCCAAGCTAGGAGACAAGGACACTCTATGTAGCCTACTCTGTAGTCTCCTTGGCTTTTGGCATCTGTCACCTCCAGAAGAAGCTCGGCTCCATGGACTCAGACCCAGTTCTCCCAGTCCTCTTAAAAATCATGTCCTGCTCCTCTTCTGAGATGCCTGGCAGAGGAGGCAGGGCCCTGTGCTTGCATACTCAGACTGCTCCCTGGCACAGCGCAGCTGGGGTGACAGACAAGTGACCTGACTGGACAGCAAACCCTCTTCTTGCTCCTATCACCTCCTCTGTTCTTCTCCCTGCTGCCATCAGCTGTAAGACTGAATTTGTAACTATTTATTTTTAATAAAGTCTAATATCCCAGGGGGAGGTTTGGAAGCAAAGGAGAGACGCCAAGGATGCAGCCTGGTATAGAGACTGATGAGTGATTAGTACTGGTGTTTGCTGTTTGTATGGCTTTAGCGCCTGGAAGCTCCACCACAAGGGCTCCCCTGTTCTGGGCCTCCCTGGTAAAGACCTACAATAAGAGACGTCAGAGAATTTGCTCGGGGACAAGATCATACAAAATGTATGACGGGAAAGAAGGATTTGCATTAAAATTACCAGTAGGATGGGGTCAAACAATCCTGTTTGCTTTGGAGATAACAAGAGTTTTGCCCAGGGAAGGAAAATAGATATGCTTGATGAAAAGGCAGAGACATGCAAGACACTGCTCTAGACGTGAGGCTCAAAACCAAAAAAACCCAAACCCCCAAACCTCTTTTTTTGCTAGAGGCAAGTAAGAACTAGAGGAATTGAGGGAGGGAGTCAACCAGAGCTAGACCTGTAACGTCAACCTGCTGTCATTTCACAAAAGATGCGAAAACCTAGTGAGGTTTTTCCTTTAGGAGCAGCAGAATCACACCTTCAAAACTGTAGATGAAGACAGAAAGACAAACAGGCAGCTCAGAAAGCTGCTCTGGGTACCCAAAGGTTGTGCTGTAAGGGGAATGGCTGAAGAAACGATGTCCCACCCAACTCCTGATCCACAAAGCAGAGAAACAGCATCTCGATATCAATTTGGAATTGGTTCAAGAAGAGGAAGGGGGGAAGCAGCAGAAGGGGAAGGAAGGAAATAGCAGGAGTGAGAGGAAGAAGCAGGCACAGCAGGCAGGCGGAGGAGGAGGAAGGGAAAAAGAAAAAGAGAAAATGAGGTAATATGTGAGTGCACTTGAGAAAAAGTGGAGGTATACTAACAAGATGTGTCTAGAACCAGATGTGGCCATTTCTGGTCCCAGTGTGCAGGTTCTGCGGGGGAACAGCTGCCCTGCACATGTTTCCTCTGCACCCAGGCAATGATCTGACACCTTTGGGAAGCCTTGCCAAGAAAGGAAAAGGAGCTGTCAGGAGGATGAAAATGAGCAGATAGGTGACAACTGAAGAGCAGAGCATCAGGAGAGGGGAGAGAAAGGAAAGGCATCACTCCTGATGCCTCCCTCTGCTCCTGTCAGGCAGGGTGGGAACAGGAGCTCGTGGATCCCAGCTTTTCCCATGTATGACTTGATACACAGCCTCATTTTTCCACGTGGGTCCCTGTCCCAACTTTCCTCCCCATTGCTAATTAATGAAGTCCCTCCCTCCTTCCTTTTATTACTTATTTATTTTCCCCAGAGGGAATAAGCAGGGGCTGGTATTGACCTGGCTTTTAATACAGCTTTCAGAGCTGGGTGTCTGCCACTGGCCATGGCAGTGGAAACAACCTAATGGACCGAGAGAGGACTCTGTGTGAGAGGACACGGGCATCCAGGACACAGACCGAGGTGGTGGCCTCCAGGAGAGGGGGAACCCGCATGGCTGGGCACACCCCTGCCGAGGTACAGGATCCTTCGGAGGCAGACGGCAGTGCTTGGTGGGTATGATGTACCCATGGCCTGTTAGCTCTTGGGAGGCTCGTCTCCAAGGAGCGAGCTCCCAGGGAGCCCAGGCAAGGATGGAGCAGCTGAGGTGCACCAGGGCCTTGGGCATGCACAGCTGGGCCAGTGGAGGTGGCACACAGGCCAGTGCTGCCACCCCCCACTTCCGATGGCAGGACTCTGGGGAAAAATGGGAAAAGGTTATGGGAATGGAATAAGGCTATGGGAATGGAATATGGAGTAAGGCTAAGGGAACAAGCATGGGATCCTAGTCCCCTCTGTATGTTTGAACCTGCTGGCCCTTTTCATGTCATGTTTGGCATCACTGGGGAGAAGACACCAATTTGTTGAGGAAAACCCAGCTAAACCCCTGCTGTTCACAATAAAACTGGGAGAAAGATACAACGTTCTCACATTGTTAGAGAGGGGAAAGACCTGAGGAGGACCCAAGGGAGAGAAAGGGGCTGAAGGGAGGGGGCAGGGGGAAGGAGAGGAACAGCCACAGTGTGGGAGAACAGAGGTGATGGGTAAACCTCTGTCCACCAGGTACTTTGCCTACAGCTGTGCTTATGTTGCCAAAATGGCACATTCCTTGGGCACACATAGCCCATCCAATGGCTTGGTGCAGTCACTTCTCCCAGTAAAAAGTACTCTTCTGCCTCTGCAAGCTGCCAATGGCTTGGTGCAGTCACTCCTCCCAGTAAAAAGTACTCTTCTGCCTCTGCAAGCTGCATGCATGCCCACAGGCCTTGCTGACACACAGTGGTACGTACATCTTTCTGCAGAGGTACTTCTGTACCTGCACGCTTGAATCACAGAGTACTCGTGCCCAAGTACACACTGGAGGGCATAACCCGTTCTATACCACAACTTCATCCACACAAATGCCATGTGATAGGAGTATCCATCTCAACAAGCACCTCTCTGGCTGTAGGCTGGGGACTCCTTTATGCAGCCCGTGAAAGGCCACCAGAAGAATCCACCTCAGAAGGCTGTTTGCTATAAAGAAGACTGGACATTTCTAAGAAGTCTGCAAATCAGCTCTCCAAGCCGTTCACAACCATAAACACATCTGATATTTTGGCTGTTTGCATATGATATGTGGACCGTCACCCTTCAGGTAGGTGACACTTTCTTGTCCCATGCTCGCCAGAGAAGACATCTCTATTGCCCACCAGGGCACGATGCTCTCGGGCTCTCTCCCTCCTCCAGGACCTGATGGCAGGACTGCTTCCCGAAGACCTGCCCCTAATCCCAAGTGGCTGGAAGCTTGCTTTTCAGGAGGAAGACTCTGCTTCTTCATTTATCTGCCCACAACCTATATTTTCATCCTGTCTTACTTCTCAACGATTTCCTTGGCTTGTTATTGAAAGCTGTTCAAACACCAGAAAGATAATGGGGAGAGGAAGGACTTTTTCCATATGAATAAGATCCAGGCACTGGTTCAGATCCTCTACCCCATGACAACTAACTATGCTGCTGTCACTCTTCCCAGCTTTCAGATGAATGTTGTTGTTGTTTTAAATGACACTTGAGAAACTCGTTCATGTTTTATTTTTGGTGGCACTTTTGGACAACCCTTTTGAAAAGAAACCATCATTGGCACCTTTCAACTCACCCAAAACTTGCTCAGCAAAACATTTTGATGCATGCTGCGACTAAAAATATTTTCAAGAAACACAACAATAATCTCAAACGGGGATAAAATGGGTTTGTATTTCCGTGATCAGGAAATGGTGTTGAAAATGTATGTGCTGCTGAGCAAATGCATTCTTTTTCAACCCAGATCAGTTTTGTCCAGCTTTTGCTCAGGAACAGAGTGGGGCATGCTGCTACCCTGGGGATTGGATGCAAGTTCATGACCTCTGTGAGGCAAAATGCCTCTTCTGCCCACTTAGAGCTTTAGCAACCCTTCTTTGCCTTTGCAGGAGAGGCTAAGGTCTCTCCAAGCTTTTGGGCAGGCAATATGAAGTGGCCATGGTTTTATATGTCACCAAAAAAACCCCCAACCCAACAGAAAAAAAAAAGCCTTACCTTCCCAGGCCATTAAGGGCTTGCTCTTGCCCTGCAAAGTCAATGGGACTTTTGCCATTGCCGGTGGTAAGAGCAGAGCTGGGCCCTAATGGAGTGCTGCTATCGGAAAACCCCGCAGGCGCCGGCCCTGTGCTAAATCTGCAAGGCTGGGATGGACTATTGCCGGCTGCACAGGAGGGGGAAAGGAGGGGAAGCAGCCTGCTGGAATGCTGAAAGCATGGGGCTGCGTAGGACCAGCTGGGGTAGCCCCACTGGGGCAGGTAAAGGAGGACAGCGGAGGGGTGGGGAGGAAGGGGAGGCAGTCTGTTGATGTAGCCGCCCGTGGCACCGTATCCCACGGCTGGAGGATGCCACAGCAGGAGGATCTGAGACGGTTGCAGGTCCTTGGAGAGGCTACACAAGCTTCTCCTCCTGCCATGGTCAGCAGGGTGGGGGTCCTGCCCTCCCCAGTCCCGGTATGTTCCCGCCAGCAGGACGCAGCACAGGGAGGCTGAGTGGCATGGCACAAACCGGGGAGCCCAGCCGTTGCCCGGCCTCAGAGCACCATCTAGAGATGAAAGCAAGGCTGGCATCCCCGCAGGTCCCGGCATCCCCGCAGGTCCCTGCTCCCTGGGCTGGCATGACAACGTGGGGCTGGGGGTGGGGCTGGCTCCGCGGGCAGTGCCGTGGGTCAGAGGTGGGGGTCAGGCGTGGGAAAGTTTGATCCTGAGGGAAGGCAGTTTCTGAGATGACCGGCATCCACTCCCAACGCTGCACTCATAACCTGCAATAAAGGTCAGCCTGCCTGACAGCCAGCCCATGGCTTTCACAGAACAGCCGGTGGCTCTGGAAGCAGTTCAGATTATCTGCTACCGCTTTGAGTTCTTCTTGGAGAAAAGTCTGCAAAGCTGCTCCAGCCCTGGGAAAGTTAGGCAGAGATGATCTGGGTTTGGAGTCAGGTCCTTCTGGTTGCCACCTTGCTGCCTGCCTGCCCTTCAGTCATCACCTGAGCCCTGCCTGATTGCATGTGCTCAGTGTATGAGATTTGCTCCTTTTTCCCCCTATTACTCCATCCTTTGGCACAGCACACACAACTTATGGATGTAGCAGGGTTCTCCTGCCTTTCCCCTGCCAGAGGCGGCCAGCTAGCACGCTTCCCCAGCAGGAGAGGGGCAGTAAAACTGTATGGAATTGGAGAAATGCCCCATTCAGATGTGCCCTCGACAGCACAAGGGCTCTCAGGTACAGGGTTTGCAATGCCCTGAGGGCTCTTCTGGCAACCGGCCTTTTCATATTCCCTCGGGACATTAGATAATGACAGCCTGGCTTGCAAACTCACTGAGTCTCCTGGGTTTCTTCCATTCCCCAGGGAAAGCAACACAAGCGGAACAGTCAGTGGGCCATTAGTGTATTCGCTTACCTTTGAAGACATCCCCTCCAGAAGAAAGCACCTAGTGGGGGCAATCCCTCTGCTCGCTGGGCAGCCTGGGCACACAGACCCCAAGCAACTGGCTGTCAAAGTCAGGTCAGCATGGAAAGAGGAAACGCATGTTGCCAAGCAGAGCCGTGTGATTTCACTGCCCTGATGCCTGTGAAGAAATTCAGGACGGACACAAACATCATCCTGAAATAGTCTGTGAGACACTGGATATTTGAGCTTTAAAAGTTTTTTTTGGCCTCTGAAATTAGCAGGATTATTTTGGTGCTGGCCCCAGATTTGAAATAGCAAGTCTTGAAACCTGGGACCTGGCAATATTTGGATCCCTGGCTGTAGTGCATTGATAGAGTTTTTTGAATGTCCCAGCGCTACAGTCACTGAAAGAGTCAGCTGAAGGCCTGTTCAATACAAAGCCTCGTTACAGAAGCCATGTGACTGAGAAAATAAGGAGCTTGAAATTGCTCCTGGCAGGTGATCAGATGCTCACCCAGCAACAGACTCTCTGTGTCTATCAGGGACCCGACACAGGCCTGCGCACCACTCCTGCAGTATTGAACAGAAGAGGACGAGCTGACACAGAAACTCCAGAGAAGACTTTGAAGATATATATAACAGGACCTGCAGCCTGCATGCGCTTCTCTCAGGGATAAAATAATGAATCAGTTGGAGAGTGGGTGTGAGCACATGACAGGCGATGCAGACCTATAGCAGAATACTTGGTATGACACAGAAGGAGCTTATTAAATGTAAGCAAAGCAGAGCCATCATTTAGGTTCAGGCTGCTGGGTTACACCATGTGCCTTTTGCTCGCCAGGACACAGTGCTGTGCTCACTAGCAACCAGACTGCCCTGAATAGAGAAACCTATGTGACCCATCCAGCGCCACATGAGGCTGTGGGGGAAGCGGGGAAGAGCTGTGATGAAAAACAGCTCTGGAGTTGAGAGCTGCAGACACAGGGTGACTGGCTGCACCTGGGTGGCCAGGGTTAAGTCCTTGGGCACCCTGGAGTGCCCAGGGAGCCAGCAGTGCTCAGCAAGCTGGTAGGGCCTGGTAGAACATAGTGGTCTGAAATCAGTGGAGGAGGGAAGTCAGGGTGAGAGCAGCTGGCAGCAGTTGCTGCAGAGGAGGTACAAGGTGCATTGGTGGAGCTGTACTTGCTGGGTGAAGCTGCACGTTCCCTGCTGCTCTGTTTGAGAAACAGCTCTCCTGCAGTGGTCAGATGGTCTCACAAGCTTGAAATGCAGTCAGCTGTTAAAATGCAAGAGCATTTGTGAAAAACACAGGATTTTCTGACTTATTGTAATTATTTGATAGTTTGTCCCATGGAGAAGCCTCCAGAGCCCTCAGGTCTTCCATGGCCCTATTGTGCTCGCTGCTGCAATTGCAAGAGAAGGGGCAGCTCCTGTTCTCAGCCAGAAAGAAAGGAAAAGGGGAAGGAAGCAGCTAACATCAAGGCAAAGTGACTTGCCCGAGACCATGATGCAGTCAGTGGCAGAAGGAAGAATTTAACCTGTCACTGTAGGCTTAACCTACCACCTTTCTGTGCATCTGGGGACATTGCAAGTGATAAATGAACCAGGAGTGGCTCCCAGAATAGCTCTCTGCCCATCCCATAGCTGCAGTGAAGCTGTGGCCAGGACACTGTACCTCCCTAGGTATATACACAACACCCATCACCTTTGTACCACTGTGTACAACTCCAAACAGCAGCTCTGACAGACCAAGCGCAGTGCATATTCCCCGTACGGATACCCTTGGCCTCCAGACATTCAGATGTAGGAATTGGGAGCCATTGGGCAATAGGCCTCAAAATAGCCTACATGGGCCTTACAGATACAAGTCGTCACTTTCAAATCATGCCCAGAAATGAACAGGAAGCCATGGCAGGCTCAGATGAGCACATCCTGATGTCCCTGACAAGCAACAGCATGACGCGAAGCAGGAATGAAAATCCACAACCTCAGTCCTTGCAGGGAATGAGTCCCCAGCTGCCTCTCACCCTTGTCTGCGTGGGACGGGTGGTGAGATGGCCTTTTGTTAATCAGTGCCCTGTGTCTGGCATTCAGCTGGTGAGGACAGGCTGTCCCTTCCAGAGAAACCCCTTGCATAAGAATTAAAGAGGAGCTGGGCTGAGATGCTGAACTAATCCACCAGGGCATGCCGGGAAGCTGCATTTTAAGCCATTCTCCCTGCCCTCCCATCTCCCTGTGCGTTGTTTATCTCTCCTGTCCCTCCCACAGCAGTACGTGAATTATCCTGACTGGGCAAGCTGATTTCATAACTGCCTGCGCTACATCCCGTCCTCCCACCCTCCAAGTCCACATCGGAGATGCTCATACATGGGAGGCTTTTTAACTAACACCAGTTTGTGCTGCTGTGAATAACAAGCCCACACAAACACTGCACTCAGCCCCCCGCCCCACGCAGTATCTGCACGCTGCACACGCATTTCGCTACTATGGACACGTGTCTGCTCCCCTGGCACACGCATGCACGCTCCCACCGCACATTTAGATCGCAAGCTCCTTGCAAGCACGCTTCTCACGCGTGTGACGCATGGCAAGCTCACTGGTGCACACAAAACTGGCATGCTTGTCACACACATTCAGAGCTGCTGCCCCAGCAGCTCCCCTGCCACAGAGTGCTCCTGACCCATCACCCAGTGTGTGTGTCTGTGTGTGGTACTTCATCCTCCTTCAGCTGCACCCTTCACACAGGACTTGTGGCACAGGCTTGCAGCTCACCCTTGCCACGGACACATATGTGTGGCACATATGTACCTGGCACATGCCAAACACATGCCATACATAAATGGGGCACTGCACATCATAGGATTGTAGGATAATTCAGGTTGAAAGAGACCACAGCACAGCTCTAGTCCAGCCTCTTGCTCAAAGCAGTGTCAGTAAAGAGGTTAAATAAGGTTGCTCAGAGCTTTATCTGGTCTTGTAAACCTCTAAGGATGGAGACCGCATGCCCTCTCCAGGCCACTTTCCCTCATGCTTTGGAAACAGAAAGATTTTCCTTGTATCCAAGCTGGACCTCTCTTGTTTCAGCTTACACTCGTCATCTCTCATCCTCCTGACATACACCACTGTGGAAAGCTTGGCTCTGTCTTTTACCAAGACTCCCAGGTCCTTTCCCACAGAGCTGTTCACCATCTGGTAGGTCTCCAGCCTGTGTCACGGCCAGGGCATCTTCCTTCCCGGGTGCAAGGCTTTGCATTTGCCCTTGCTGAACTCAGTGTTCCTGCAAGCCCATCCCTCAAGCCTGCTTATGTCCCTCTGATGGTAGCCCTGCCCTTGGGCATCTCCACTGGTTCCTCCTCCAACCAGGTGTCATCTGCAAGCTTGACGGGAGTGCACCCCATCACCTCCTCTAGGTCATCAATAACCATGTTAAACAGGACAGCCCCCTGAGGCACCCCACTTGGTACCAGCCCCTAGGCTGAGTACAGCCCATTAACCACTACACCCTGAGCGTGACAAGCCAACCAGTCTTTTTACCCATCTGCTTGTCCATCTATTGAGACCGCTACACATTTACCTAGATATCAGAACACTGTGGGAAATGGTGTTGGAAGCTTGGCTGAATTTGAGATAAACAACTTCTGCTACTCACCCCTCACCACAAATCCAGTCATTTTATCATAGAAGGCAATCAGGTTGTTCAGGCATGATTTACCCTTGGTAAATCCACACTGACAGTTGCCAGTCACTTTCTCCTTCGTGTGCATAGAAATGTGTTCCAAGAGGACCTGCTCCAGGGACTGAACGAGTCTGACCAGCCTGTAGTTCCCAGGATCAACCTTTTGGCCTTTTCTGAAGAAGAATGCAGTATTTGCCATTCTCCAGTCATGGGGGGCCTCCTCTGATCTGTACTTCTGTATGTAGTCTCTCCTCCAACCAGCCTACCAAACACAAGTCATTCCACACCTGAATTGCCTCCCATCTGACCAGTCCTATACTTCATTTGGTCTGACCTGCAAATCTTCCTACAGGGGCAAATGTGGCTTCTCAGTCCTCCATTGCTTTGTTCCCACTATTCCTAAGAGAGACAGAGGGAAGAGGGCTGTGTCTCTGAGCCCCAGGGCTGTTTCTCCTCTCCTTGGGCTGCACATCCTGTCACTAGAGGCTTTAAGAAGTTCAGCCTGCTGCCAAAAGGCATCCCCAGTGCCATGCAGAAAGGGAGAGGGGAGCAGAGCAGCCTCATCCCACCCCTGCAGGAAGATGGGATGGGGCTGCCCCAGTTGATAGCTCTGCCACAGGGCACGGCCATGGAGCAAAAGCCCAAACTGAGAGAGGAACCAATTCAGCACCTTTTCTCAAAAAAATAAGAGGCTTAGAGTTTCTTAGAGGGAGAAATGCTGTTTTCAAGGTGAGGAGTCCATGAGCCTTGGCAAGGCAGAGGAGGTGCTTCCCCTGCATCTTGTCCAGGATGCTGGGCCAGGTTCTTTGACCACCCCTAGGCGCTCAGATGCCTTGGTGCCTGGGGAGCACTCAGCACACAGGTGAGGAGGACGAGGTTACATGTCTTCAAGCAAGATCCTGCCGATTCATCCCTGCGTCCAGCTCCTCCCAAGGAACCTCGGCCCTCTCCTGTAGTCCTCTGCTATGTCTGTCCTGGCCTGACACAGCTCTGAGGGTGCACCTGAATATTCCTGTTTGTTTGTTTTTTTCCAGTAGGTCTTTTTTTTACCAAAGCTAGCCAGCGTGGGTGTAATGAAGAGAGTCAGTTGCAAACTAGTAGAAGCTGGGAATACCATGAGGATAAAAAAGGCGAGGTATATGGAAAAAAGCAATAAAGGCCCCTAATTACAGGTGTGGCAAGGAGCAGCTTCTATTATTAAGGTTGCCGACACTTCCCCTTTTAAGACCCTGTTTTCACTTATAACTTTGCCAAGTTTCACTGCTGGAGCAGAAATTTTCCATAGAAAGTGATTGCCTCAGCTTAAATTTGGCACATTTATTTAGCTCTTTCTGAAAATGTTGGCCCACCACTAGGTTTACCAGGCCGGAAGAAGTATGTATATATGGCCCTGGGGATGAAAGCTGCAGAACTTCTGGGCTTTCAAGCAAGGGCTTGGCCTTAGACAGGATGTCAGTTTTTGTGTCATGGAGGTTATGTTTTGCCAGCTCCGTGAAACACTCCCTCTCTCCCCCCTGGCGTGGACAAATTACATGGCTTTGCTGAATGCGGGAGAAAGACTTGTCACAGCTTCACAGCTACAAAGATTTCAGCCTCTGCTAACCTGCCCAACCCTCCCTTGGCTTCTGAGGCTGGCGTGACAGCATATGGGCTTTCCCATGGGCTGAAGGAAACTGGGAGGGCTTTCCCTTCTAGGGCTCTTCTAGGGCCGCATCCTGCTGCTCTGTGTTAGACAACGGGCTGAATCACCAAGCTCAATGCCTCCCTCTGCCCTGCACCCTTGGCCACCTCTCTTTTTGCTTCTGGGAAGCCTAGTGGAGGAAAGCCCCTGATTTGAACAGGGAAGGGATGAAATTCAAAGGGAAAGGACCAAAAATTCTGGGAAAAAGCAAATGAGACTGGGAGGCGGATGAGACTGGGAGCTGAAGGGAGACACTGGGGCTGGTTGGGCAAGGGGTTATTGCCTGGTAGCTGCTGGAGTGACTTGGGCTGGCTGAGCAGGGGAATTGGGAGTAGAAAGCAGGGGTGGCCAGGGCAGTGAGACAGGGAATGGGAAGAGCAGAGGTGTGGTCATCAGAGATGGGGAATGGGAAGAGCAGAGGAGGGGTGATTTGCAGCAGGGTGGGCAGGGAGGATAGGAGGGAGGCAGGCAGGCAGCGCTCAAACCATTTGCCTGGGGAATGGGGGAGTCTGGTGACAGATGGGGGCTGGGGATGGAGGGGAGCTGCCACCGACTCACTGCCCAGGAAGGCTTGGAGTGGTGACAGGGAGCAGCTTGGGTAGAGAGGGACAGCGTGTGGTGGGCAGGCTGGGACTGACTGGCCAAGGACACACAGCTGAGCCAGACAGGTACTGTCTGGGAAGGAGACTGGTGGTGGGGAAGAGGCAGGGAAGTGCAGGTGAGGTGGACATAGGAGGGGGCAATGGTCAAGCCCAGAGCCCAGGATGTTGTGACAAGCCTAAAGAAAGGAAGCCAAAAATGGGAAAGCTTGGAGGCAACAAGGGGAGCAGTGAGGACAGCTGTATCAGCTCATGTTTCTGGGACCGCAGATTTCTCCAGCAACCGAACAAGAGTCTTCTCCCGAGCCTTCTTCCCAAGTCTTACTGCTCCTGTGCTGTTACCTCAAACACCACCCAACAGTGCATCTCACTTCTCACCAGCTCTGCTCCTCACTGAGGACAACAAGCCACTATTGCTGTTATATCAGAATACACATTTCTCATCACTGAGAAATGGCAGCACCAAGGCTGGCTGTACAACTGCCCTTCAATGTCCTCATGCATATGAATTACGGTTGAGGCTTTAATTATGTGGCTGCAGATTTATTTTCTACAGGACACCTGCAGCACACAGGTTAGATGGTGCTCTGGATGAGTCTGGGCTGTGTCATGAAGAAGGCTCTTTGCAGGGACTCAGCATCATCTTCCCCTCCCCGCCCCCCAAAGTGTGAAGAAAAAGGAGTGACTCATTGCTGAGACAGTTGTGTGTTAGCCTGGATCCCTGCCCTGCTGTGGATTTCCTACCTGATGTTGAGCAAGTCACTCACAGCAACATTTTCAGAGGTAGCTATTAGCTATATTTTATTTATTTTGGCATTTTGCATTGTTTTTAGCCTTGTGCTATCCTGGGATCTTGATGTCTCATTTGCAGGAGTATTTATTGCTCCCTGCTACGTGTGAATGGGGACTTGCATTTGGCTATAGAAAAGGCTTTAAAATGCAGAGGCAAAGCGCTCAGATCAGCATTCCCACCTTGCAGGCTGCATTTGACCTTCCCTCCAGGAATACTGGGTCTTCTCTAAAACGCTACTCTCTTGCTTGGTATGAGTATTGAAAAGGCAAATCCATTATTATTTGGGAAATACTGAGAAACTAGAGTGTGAGTCCCATAAAAAAGACCTCTGAACATTAATCATTGTTTTCTGAGTGGGGCTGCATGTTCTGAATAAACTGTGAGTTAACATTTTGAAAAACTCTGTTGTGCTCTGTTTGTCGTGTCAAGCGACAGGTGCCTGCCTCCTCAGGAACTTCTGCTCTTGAATTGCAGGCGGAAACACATTTGTTCTCATCTTTTCTTGCTTTTGTGGCCTTGCAGAAGTAGAACTTCAGCACAGAGTCAAAGTTTTCTCTGCTCTTTCCCTGATTCCTCACACTTCCCTAGCACGGGCAAGTCTCTCTGTGAAGAAGTGGCTTTTGTCTTCAAAGCAGCATGTCCCTCTCCAGACAGTGGGTGAAACGGGATTCTGCTCACTGTGGATCAGGCAGAGCTGCCAAATGCAACCTGGCATTTCTCTGAGGTCTGCTAGGTCACTGGAGCTCAGCTTTCCTATGAGTTTTACTAGGCGCTATGAATATCATATACAGTGACACTGGAAGGCCACCCAGCAGTGACACTGTGAATAAACAGGGCGATTCTAGTCCTTCTTCTCCTTTCCTACCTGAGGAATGACATGGTGGACAGTGGTGATGCTGGCTAGATGCCCAGTGTGGTATCTCTCCCTTGGATACACCAGCCTGCAAGACTCAGCCTACGACACATCACTATGGGTTCCCTCTACAGCACTGTGGTGTGAGCACTGGGGACTGCCCGAGGACCTTCCCATGAGAACAGGATGGCAGCCAAAGGGCCTGCAAGCAGAGCCACCCCATATAGCTGATCTTCGTGCAGGTCCCCTCAGTTGCTGAGCTAAGGGGCTTGGCTGGAGCCTCAACTCCCTTCCATATTCTACACTCAAATATCTTTCCCAGGCAAATGAGAGAAAAGGGATGAGGTGAGGCCTCCTGGGGTCTCATCCTGGCATGGGGTTGTGAGTGTGTCTGCGGCTCGTTGCTGGGTCTGGGGAGTTAGACAGCCTTCCAGGTGCTGTTGTTTAAACAAAATCTTAATGTGCCTTTGTTGTTGTATTCTTGTGCCTAATACAAAGCTAGACCTGGGGGTATGTTAATTTTTTGGAGAGGTACACAGAGAGGGAAAGATGCTTGTGGCTACTGCTGCACACCACTTTGGTATCTGGAGAGGAATGGACATGATCTAATGCAGATTGTGAGCATGGATTCTGCCCATCCTTCAAATTTCATCCCTTCACAACCCAGCCCCAAACTCTCTCTAGTCAGGGTCCTCCTGCTTGTGTTATATACAACACCTACCTTTTTTAGACACTGGGGCAGGAGTTACCTGTTGTACCACTGGTGCACTGCCAGTCTTGATGGAGACAGGGTCCCCGCAGTACTGGCTGCTACACACAAAGCCAAACCCAGCAGCCCCTGGCCCAGGCTCCCTAATATAAGCCACTCCATAAGAAGAGGTGTAACTAGGCAATGCTTGGAGAGAAAAGGTGGGTGTTATTAGATCACATGGTTAGCCAGGCTAACAGCACTAAAAGCTTGATTACAATTCAATTAAGGGAATGTTTCTAATTAAAGAGTTCTTATTTTAAGCCCTAAATGATTAAAATAAAGGTAGCTGAAGTGCCCATACACACATTCCGATTTCATCCCCGAGGGCTGTGTCTACGTTCGGGATTTCTTCAAATTCCCTCCTGCCGCCTCAACCAGCAACAGGAGGAGAGCTGTCATGGCCACTGTCCCCCAGACCCTACCCTTGCCTGTCAGGCAGCATCACCCCAACCTCTGCTCCCACCAGCCACGACAAGAGCCAACTCTCGTGGGGTCCCATTCGGATCCACCCTTCCAGGAGCCCTCTCTGGCAGAGCCTGCCTCACTCAGTGCCTGTAGAGGCCTGCCACTCACAGCAAAGTCGCGAGTGGTGTTGGGCTCCAGCAAACTCTCTCTTGGCTGATGTGCACCCACCCAGGGTAGGAGGGCAAGCCCTTGGCTGGATTTGGCAGCATCTGCGTACTTTGTTACCTACCTTCCCATCTGTTTGCTGTTACATAAGCTGTGAAACTACAGAGGTTCAATGGAGCATGTGTAAGGAAACGTCATTACTACAAAAAACTCAATTAAATTTTAACTTCTTGGAATAGAGACAAAGTTCTGTGATAAAACTGGCCTGGCAGTGAGAGAGGGAAATGGTGGTGGTTCCCAAAGGGTTGCATAAACCAGGAACTATTCCCAGGCCTCAAGTGACCCACCAACTTAGTGCGGGTGCTGACTGGCAGTGTGATTCAGAGTGTTGCTGCCCACCACCTTGGTATGACTGGAAGCAACAACTGCTTTCTGCACCATGCAGTGCCAGCAGGGCTGCAGCTTGGGCCTCTTGGTGCCAACAGCCTGTGCTTACCTTGTGTGTTGACATGGGGGTCCTGGCATAGATGTGCACAGGGGCTGGTCTGGTATGGGGGCTCTTAAGCTCTCCCCCTCACACTTATCTCCTCCACCCTTAGCTCGACTGCAGGAACTGCAGTTCTCGAACTTTGCAATGACTGTGCCGAAGCAGCTCCTCCCTAGCAAGGTGTCTTGGTGCCTGGGAAGCTTGGCAGTGCCTGGCTTTTGTTCCTCAGGTCCTATTGCTGTTCCCTTCCCTCCCACCCTGCCTTGGCCTCCAGCCCCCTGTGCTTCTGCTCCCACAGCTGCACAACAGCACCTTGCTCCTTTTTGCCCTTCCAGGCCCAACCTCCCACCTCTCGGGACCCCCAAACACTTCCCTACATGGGCTCCTACATCCATGTGCAGGTTTGATACACCCTGGCTGCCTCTCCCGAACTCAACTGGCTCTCTCTGAGCTGCTCTGGGGCTCACCATGGCACATGGTGGCTACCTGGCCTGCAGACACCCTGGGGCCTGGGGGCGTACCCCTAACTTTGTGCCTATTTGCTCATGGGTGCCCCATGGACTTCTGTCTGTCCACATCAGGGCTTATGTGTATGTGCCAACATTTGTGTGGATTTGCAGGTATTTTACCCAAGGGGTGCCCCCCGCTCCCGAGGGGCATGGGTTGGGGATCCCTGACCCCCAACATGGGGTTGGGGAGGCTCTGACACCTCATGGGCCCTTCCTGCTGGACCCCAGCTTGGCATCCACTGCCATTGCGATGGGACCCAGCACCATCATGTGAGGATCCCCAAGTGGGGCCGAGGGCTGATGACCCTACTGTGGAGGCAATGGCGCCATATTGGGGCTGTCCTGCTGCCCCCATCACAGTGGGGTGCTACGGGTGGGCTGTTGCCCCACTCTCCCACCCCATGGCACCCCACTGAGGAGGAACCTTTAGGGGGGAGCCCGGCGGCCGCTGAGGGGAAACGTCCCCCAAACTCCCCCGTGTGATGGGGTATGCCTCCGTCTCGCCGGGGCTGGCTGAGGGGGGACATCGGGCGCGAGAGCGGCGGGAACGGTGGCGGACGGTTGCGCCTTTAACGGCTGGCGGAGGAGGAGGAGGAGAAGGAGGAGGGCCGGGGCTGCGCTGGGTGACATCAGTGGGTTTGGCTCCGGGGCTCAATGGAAACTGGGTGAGCGCCGGGCTGTGCCGAGCACACGCCGGCTGGAGGGGACGGCGAGCGGGCGGGAGGCGGCAGGCAGCGCCGCGCCGCGCTGAGCCGAGCCGAGCGAAGGAGGGACGCGCCGTGCACTGCCGCCACCAGCCCTCCCCAATCCTCCGTCATCCTTCCCGCCGCGGCCGCCTGGCCCCCTGACAGCCGGCGGAGCAGCAGCCCCACACGGCCCCCTTCCCGCCAGGGTGGGTATGGGGGGCGCCCGCCTCCATCTTGGGGCGCAAACCCCGGGGGAAAGGCGGCCCCTCCGGCTCTTTGTGTGCGCGGAGGGAGGGGGAGGGGGCGGGGGAGGGGAGGGCAGGGCGCGATGCGCCGGGCCGGGGGGGGGGAGGCGGGGGACAAAAGCCCCTTTGTGGGGGTGCGGGGAAGGGGTCGCCCCCACGGTGGCGGTGGATTTGGTGAGGGGGGGCTCACCTCTCTTCCCCTTCTTCCTCTGCCGGGGCCCTGCCTGCCGGCGGGGCCGGGGCGAGCGGGAAGGGGGTGCTGTGCCGTTCTCGGCGGGGGGCTGCGGGGGGTCTCCGCGGGGGGCAGACTCCTGCGTGATTTAACCCCCCATCCCTCCCGCTCACTGATGCTCCTTGTCTCATCGCCTGTTCTGGGGGGTCTGCGTTTGGAGGGGGGTGGGCGTTTGTGGGGCTCGGTGTTCCCTTTTGTGGGGGGCGGGAGGGGCGGGGGTCCGCGGCCGGCAGTGAGGCGGGGGGGACACGAGGAGAAGTTGAGCGCCGTTCCCGGGGGTGG
The DNA here is from genome assembly GCF_949628215.1 of Phalacrocorax aristotelis. Classification (NCBI taxonomy): domain Eukaryota; kingdom Metazoa; phylum Chordata; class Aves; order Suliformes; family Phalacrocoracidae; genus Phalacrocorax; species Phalacrocorax aristotelis. Next base: position 161,664,480 of record NC_134276.1, on the reverse strand, counting down.
CTGCTTTTTGTTACCTACCCGGAAAAATAACAGCCCGGTTAAGGTTGTCTTCGCGTAGTGTTTTGCCTGTAGGGGATGGGGGTGTAAGGGACATATTTATTATTATTTTTTTGTTCGTTCGTGTCGTGTGCTCCCCCCCCCCGCCCCCCGTTTTCCTGTTGTGGCTATTTCTTCCTCAAATGTAGTCCAAATGCTCTGTATGTGGGGTTTCTCTCCCCCCATCTCGTTTGCTGCTAGATCTTCTCCTTTTCGTAAGTGTGAAAGGGTCGGGGTGGGGGGTGTTGATGTTTTGCATTTCAATCAAAATGTAATTTTTCTCTTTTTTTTCTTCCTTTTTTTTTTAAAGCCAGTTCAAATTGTTGTTTTGCTAGCGTCTTCCTTTATTCCGTTCACACACACACACACACACACAAAAAGCCATGTAAAGCCTTTATGGTCTGTGGGCAAAGCAGCCCCTACTCCCTACACTTCCACTGGAAGCCGGAGCAGTACTGGGCTCGGCAGCCTCCATTATGGATCCGTGGGTTTGGTTTTGCGTGGCCTTTGCTAGCCAGGGCATCTTCTCGCTCCCGACCCCCTCAGGTGGGGCTGAGGTGGCCCTCCTGTCCCTGTCGAGTGTGTGTCTTCCCTGTCGTCCCCCCCCCGCCGAGATGGTCCCTGCATCTTGCTGGCACAGCAGAGCAAGATCAACTCTATCGTGTGTTTATATAATGGCCTTTGTGCCTGTATGTGGGTATTTTATATTATATAAAAGGGGATTGGTGCAAAATGGTGTGTGTGTGTGTGGGGGGAAGCAGCGCTGGCGGCTGGATAGTAATTTTTTTTTTTTGAGGCTGTGTAGTATATTGTAGGTGTCTGTGTAATGTTGGATATTCACGTATGCAAGTGCTCATGCAGAGCACACACTTGCTTTGAGGTTGTATGTGTGTTAATCCCTTATGGAAAACTAAATGGTTTAACTCAATGATTGCCCTGCAGCCCCTGGGAATGCTGGAGAGTGCAGGAAGGGTGGCATGGTGGGGGGGATAAGCCTGATGGGGGGGAGGGAAGGGAGGGGTGGCTTTTTAAATTTTACCGGTATAAATTATATCTAGATGGTTATATTAAATTTTATATATAAATATTACATGTAAAATTTTCTTTCTTCTTCTTGTAATAGTAGACCCAAAGATTAGAGGATAAGGGGGTATGCATATGAAGTAGAAGCAAATGTCGTAGGTGTTTGAACTCCTGGAGCAGTTGTTGGGGGGTGGGATGTGTGTGTCCTGCCCACTCTCCTTACCATGAGTCCAGGCTGTTGCTCTCTGGCTATCCTCCACGCAGGTTTTCTAAGCACACTTGTGTGTGTGTTGGGGTGGGGGGGAGATAAGGCAAAATGACAGCTGTGCAAGACCATGATTTTTCACTCTTATTATCCTGCTTCCCGCTTCCACCCCCTCGCCCCGGAGCATTTTTTAGATTCCCCTTTGGAGCCTGTTGCTTAATCAGCCAGAAGGGCTGCTGCCTAGCTGTGTGAGAAACCCTTCTTAACCTGGCTTCTGCCCGTCCCAGAAGGGTGGGACCAAATTTAGGCTTGGGACTGTGGTGTTGCGGAGCAGCAACCGTTGTGCCCTGGTGTGGAGCCCCACTGGGACCTATTGCCCAGCCTCTGCAGCTGGCTCGGCCGTGCTTCTTTGCAGCTGGGAGTTGGACTTGTGTGGAAGTGCTCAGGGTTCACTGGTCTGGGCAAACACGGCCATGAAGGAGGGAGGTTTGAGAGCTATCTTCTTGACGGTGGCGTCACGGGTTCCTGGGGACGTAGACCTTTGATCGTTTATTAGAATAGGAGTGTAAGCAAGTTGGTGTATGTTAATGTGGTTTTACAGAACAGCAGGCAGCGGATAAAAATCATGTCTGTTTGCTGCGCCCTCACCCAGGTACGCCTGCCTCCTGGTTCGGTTCCCAAGGCTCTGCCTACATTCCTTGTAGTGAGAAAGTCAGAAATAGCCACAGGGTTTTGTAGACTTTAGATGCACAGAAATCCACACGCATAAGTAAATACTAGGTGAGGGGACTCCACCTCTGAGTGTTTTGTGTGTGGTTGCTGGTGACTGGAGCTCTGCTTTCAGGGTTCACAATGTCCCCTGAATGCCTTGATAGGATTATTTCCCTGTATGTCTCTGCAGCCCGTATATTCCTCTTTCTGTAATCCCATCTCCTGGGGCAGGAGAAGCAGCTCTGGGTTTAAAGTATGCCCAGAATCCTGTAGCTGGGATTACTTTTTTTTGTGCTTGTGTCTCACAAGGCCATTCCTCCCTTCTTTCCTTCAGTGATGCTTCCTTCCCACTGAGCTCCAGCAAGGGAAAGTTCCTCTCACTTACTTGTGAAAACATGAATCATTCCTCACCTTTCCTGTCCCCAACAGGCTCAGTGTCTGCATTTTGTATGCTAATAACATGGCATTGCATAAATTAGGAGTGTGGCAAATCCCTCTAAAAGGAGCCATGTTGGCTGTCTTGCAAAGAGTCATAGTTCCTAGAATAAGTTGGTGGCCATGGAAGGAGTGAGGGAAAAGGGGCTGTTAAGAGGGGAACTGCTGGAACTGTGTTTGGCCAAGCTGTTTGCAGCAGAAGTTGAGGTTGACAGGGAGAACAAACTCTGTGGCTGTGGTCCTTCCACCTAGTTGGTTTTCTGTGGAAGGTGAGTAGGCTAAGCCTGGGCATGTCAATGGGGTATAGCAGGTCAAAGGGTTAGGTAATCACCTCAGGTAAAGGGATGAGGAAAGGCCTGAGCTGCTAATAACAAGCAGCTGGCACATCTGAGTAGGCAACAGAGACAGAGAGGCTCAGGTAGACCGAAGGAGGCTGTGATCCCATCAGCAGAAGTGCGTGGAGATAAGCAAATGGTGTTCCTAGTAAAGAGCACACCTCGCAGGGTTCAGTTCAGCAACATGTCTCCTCCCTGTCCCCTGTGCTGCCCCTGCCTAGGGGCAATTGAGTCGCTTGCTCCTGGCAGTCTGTCTTGTTGCTTGCAGCCCTTGGGTCCTGTGCTTCACCGCCACTGAGGTGCTGGTCTAGGGCTGGGCCAGAGAGCACTCCTTCTCATAGGGTTTATTATGCCTATCCCTTCCGGTGTCTCATGAGGTTAACCACTGTCGTGGTGCCAGGTACTGTAGGTTACAAGGAGCAGTGCCATCTCTCTTGACAGTAGTGTGAAATGATCCCACTGAAACCTTCTCAGAAGGGATTTCCTGCCCCTTCCCAGTCTCTGAACAAAATGGTGGGGAAGAGATTCAATCCTTCTTTGCTCCCATAATGGGAATGTGGAAAACATGCTTGAAAGGGTCATGTTCCTGGAGTGTTTCTATCTCATGCTGTCCCTGGACATCCAGGAGATCAGGAGAGGTGATAGAGGCCATGTAGAAAGTGAAGTATTTCAAGATCAAAAACTACCCAGTCTCTGGGTGAAGTGGCGAGGTCTCTTCTGTAGCCTTACATGAATCACTTCCTGTTTCTGCTCTGACGCTGTGCTTTCTGTGCTTCTTTTCTCAGCACGACTGAACCATGGAGCTTCGAGTGGGGAACAAATACCGTCTGGGCAGAAAGATTGGTAGCGGTTCGTTTGGAGACATTTATCTAGGTGAGTGTGAGTCTCTGTCCTTCCACCTGCAAGGTTGTTTTTCTCAACTGCGTCATTGTTTTGGGGTTGTTTTTCTTGCCTGTTGATATATGTGGTCACCATGTAAGGTTGGAGGTGGTGGAGAGAAAAAGAGCTTGAAGGAATACGGCTGGTTGCTGCTGGTCTTCTGATGAAAGAAATTGGGATGAGCTCAGCTTTGCCTCGCAGGTATTGGAGAGACAGTGGTGGTTGATCAGACTGATTTAGATTTGGGCTATTCAGGGCACATTTGTCATACACCCTACTCCAGCTCTGTTGCTTCCTTTTCTTGAGCTTGGGTGTGTGTGTGTATAAACTCTTTACAGAGTGGGTGGTGGAAAGGGAGGAGATAGCTGTTTCTTCAGGGTAGAAGGAATAAAGTTTTGGGAAGATTGGTAGTGGAAGAGGGGGTCCAGCACCTGTGAGAGAGAGATCTGAGGTGTAAATCAGGTCAGAGAGGCTTGCCTGGTTAAAGTCCTGGGGCCTAGATCTGTTCGATCTGTAACGGGATTTAGAGCTAATGTCTGGAATGACCTGAGCTGGGAGCTCAGTGGAGAGAGTCCTTGAGATGCTGGATTTCCTGTTATCACACCAGGTTGCTTGGGGAGAAGTTCTTCCAAGCCAGCATGATGATGTGTAGATATGTTCCCTGATGCTTTGCCTGCCCATGTTTTTATTTTCTCAAACTGCGTGAGGCTGGAGCAGTGAGACGACCCATAGCCTGACTGATCCCTCCATGAGCGCTGGTGTGGCTTTACCTGTTGTCTAGTTCTCACCGCTACCTGTTTAGCTGTAGTCCTGCAGGCCAGCAGAATGATTGTCCTCTTCCTTCTTGGTGTTTGCACCCTTTGGGTACTTACAGATGGTCGTCATATGCTCCTTGACTGTTAATTTCCTCAGCTGAATTTTGTTTTGCTTCCCAGTACATCCGCCACTCCTCAGTCTTGCTGCTCCTTCAGTTTTTTCCCAGTTTATCCATCTGCTGAGCAGCTCGGAGCCTACACAGCATTTGAGGTGTGGTATCTCCAGTGCTGGGCAGCAAAGGGCTACCCTTGAATGATCTGTAATGTGATGCCTCTGCATAGACTGCTTTGGGCCTCCTTGGCTTCCCCCATCACCGCCACTGTATTGGGTTGCAGAATTGGCCTTAGTGCACTGTCAGCTGTGTTGTAGGAGATCTCTTCTAGATTCTGCAGCATCCTCCCATCCCTCCCTGAGTTCCTTTTGCTGAATACCTCTAGTTCAGATTACTTTTCCCCGTGTTTGTAAATTACCTTGTGTTTTCTACCTCTGGCTTTTATCTCCAGTTCCCTCTTGCTTTATTATTCTCTCTTGATTGGTGTTGGCAGCCTCTCTTGATGAAGTATCCTGTGGGAATCATCAGTAACAGGCTTTGTTGCCATCTTTATCCAAAGCACAAAGATGGTAAATGATGGATCTGGGATCCCAGTTCCACCGTGTGCTACCTTCACTATAGCCTGCTTCTGTATGTCACTCCTCTGTGGCCCTCCAGCCAGTTAGTGTCTCAGGTGCTTTCAATTCCCAGGTGCTAGGGGTTGAGGGGTGGTAGCCTGGACACAGCATTTTCCACCTATGCTAGGACTTGAGGCCTTCCAGACCTTCGCTATGACAGTAGAAGTTGTCAGGATCTTGTAAAGCATCTGGGAAGTGTGTGGAGAAAGAAGGGAGGTAATGAATTGAAAGGCCTCTGCATCACATAACAGGTCATCCAACTGTGCAAAGAGGGCACGGAAGACACAGGCTCTGGTGAAGGGTTTGTGCCTGCCTTGCCTGTAACCAAACAGAACCAAAAATGTGAGAGGTAGAGGAAACCCCAGTGCCCTAGTGTGGTGAACACAGCGGGATGCTTCCAACTGCTGAGTTCAACCAAGTTACGTGAATGCAGTATCAAAGCCCTTGTGATGTTCATTGAGGTGCAAGCCAGCGTGTTTTGAAGCAGTGATAGCGAGACTTCATGGAGCCTGGGTGACTCCCCAGCCTGGAGGGATCGGGGCATGTTGTCTCTGATGGTGCGTCTGGAGGACGCTTGTGCTCATGTTATCCTCTCACGGTCTGCTCTGCAGACAGAGGGACTCATTCACGAGGACTTCTCTGCTGCACCAGAGTCACCTCGCAGTTCTCTCTCTTGATGACGATGTGGAGATGGAGCAGAGACAGACAAGCCCTGTCTGTCTCTGAAGGCGAGCATGGTTGTATGGTTTGTTCTCAGCCTCTCCCTCTCAGGATGTTAGTGCCTTCAACCACTTGGTAGCCAATGGGTGCTGCGTGCTGTGCTCTTTGGGGTTTGCGTGTGGGTTTTCTGTCAGAAGGAAACTTGAGTTTCCACGTGGGCACACACAAAGGATGGACTCCTGTTAATCCCAGACTGGGGCTTGAAGCACAATGCCTTGCTTCCATGCTCTACTTTGAGGGGTGGATATGCTATGCAGTGATTTCCCCAGTGTTGGCTCGGCAGAGTGGGAAATGAGATCTGTCTGCCCTGGGCCTTGGCTACCCTGTTTGCCTCTAAAACTGCTCACTCAGAAGAGCAAAACGCAGTTTTCAGAGGAACTGCTGAAACCTTTGGGCTGCTGGAGGAGAGGTGCTTTGTCAGAGGTATTGGCCAAGAGGCAGGGCAGGGTTGCTGGATGTGGTAGGGATTGTTGGGGGCCGGGTACACTGAAGGGGACTTCGGAGTTGGTGAGGAGCTGGGGAAGGTAGGGCAGACAAAGCATGCTGGGACCTGAGCTGGCTAGGGACAGTTCCTGGTGGCAGGCTCCTCCCTTGCTGGGAGGGGAGTGCCTTCCCTTTGTTTCCTGGCCTGTTAACTCTCTCTCGCCCTATCTGACTTCTTCCATCTGTTCTCAGCCCTCCATTCTTCCTGTGCCAAGCTGGGGAGAGGGGAGCGGGTGGTAGGGAGAGCGGGGAGGTGTGGCTGTTGGCTTGCCCGATGCGCAGGGAGGGCGGTGTTTATTGTATCAGACATGCAGCAAGGCTTTCACGCCAAAGAGATCCTGTTTAGCCGGTGACATCCGATGTCCCTGGGGCCCCGTTTCAAATAGCTCCTGATGAATGAGTTGAATTTGAGCAGCCCCCACAGCGGAGCGAGACTGGGGGTGGATGTTAGGAATTATCCCCAATCCTACATACGTCTCTCGAGTGGCTGAAGCTAGGCAGGCTCTGCTGCGTTTGTCTGAAACGTGGTGCTTTCCAGTCTGGAGAGGGAGCAGAGAACTGTTGCTTTTGTACTTGTATCTTTAAAAAAGATGGTGGTTGTAAGTGTGGAACAAAGGATCGTAGAGACTCCTACCCTTGAATTCCTTCCTTGCTTGTGATGGTCTCAGTCTGGGTAGATCTCTAGCCAAAAAATGGTAGAGGGAGCAACCTGAAGACATATGGGGGTTTGGGGAGGGGGCAAGCCCTAAAGTGTTCAGGCAGTGACCCCCTCAGCAAAGAATAGCTCCTCATTAGGTCCAGTTGGTCCTACCTCTGCAGTGCCAGGCCACAGTATTGTTTCTGCTTTTTCTAAGAGACTAACACCTGTGTTTGGTCTATGGAGAGTATGGGGTTGATACCCATATCGACCACTTGAATAGCGTATTCACATTTTGCAGAATCTCAGTTTTCTTGATGCTTACCCCTCCTTTCCCTTTTCCTGCTTTACATGCTCGCAGATAACACTCCCCACCTGCAGACAGCCTAGTAGATGGATGTATCATCATCTTCCTAAACACACACAGTAATGTGGTGATGAAAACTCATTCATCTTTCCCCTGATCAACCTCAGGGAGTAGGGTTCATTCGAAATGCTAATGCTACTGCTGCCAAAAGTGAGGAGACTTATCATTGTGTGTGTGTCAGCAGATGGACTAGGAGAGGGAATAATTCCCCCAGGGAATGGACAAGGGAGCTGCTGCAGAGCACTTGGAGGAAAGTCTTTACAAAGGCAGGGGGAAGAGAGAAGGGAAGGAAGCGCTTTTACCTATTTGGATGTTCTGGGTGTTCTTATGCTGAATGAGGGCCAGTGATTGAATTTAAAAGGTAGATACTGCTCCAGGGCCACGTTCTTATTGAGATTTGAGCCCCTTTTTCTGCTCTTTTCCTGCTTGCACTCCTTATGCTTGTAAGAAGGGTCCAGTGGTGGACTGAAGGGAATGAATGTACAGACTTACTTTGCTGGCCAGCAGTTTTAAAGCGGAAAACGTCAGCACCTTTCCAAAAGTAACCATTGGACAAATGGCTCTAGCTCTGAGGATGGCTTTTTCTCTTTCCCATCTCCTGGCTCTTGAGTAAAAACCCTTATTAAATTCATCCCATTGCTCATCCTTCCCCTCCCTCAGAGCACCCTAAATAATTCCTCTCCCTCCTTAGTGTTTACAGCCTTCAAATATTTGCGGACTGTTGTCATGCCCCATTCTTCCTCCCCACCCTTCTTAGTTGCATCTCTTGTCTATGTTACATATTTAGCTCTTTTAATCTTTCTTAGTAAATCAATCCCTCTAGGCCCCAATTGTTTTTGTTCCTCTCTTACAAATTCCTAGCAGCTTGTCTGTCTCGACCTGACGCTGTTGTATCTAGATGACATCTTTTTGCTAGCAGGCTAACTTTGTGCACAAGCTAGAACTCTTCAACAGGAGATGGATCTCCTTAAGGTCCACGGGAAGACAGGATCCAGTTGTGTGAACATTTCCTTTTTCTCTTTGGTCCCTGGCTCTGGAGGTGGTGCGTGAAAGAGGATGGATGGAGAGATCTATCTGCAGCTGTCCTTGTGGACTCTGAATGTCTTATCACAGGTATCAGGAGGCACAAATTAGCCAGACCTATGAAACCAAGCTATGGAATATCTACAGAACATGACCTTTGACTCCAGCTCATGTTTGGCAGCATGTTCTGGAGTAGTTTGTTTTATGACAGTGTTCATAAGCTGCTAATGATCAGAGCTGCTCTCTGATTTATGTTTTGAGTGCAACTTCTAATAGTTCCAGATACAAGAAAGGGCTTGACTGTGTGTGAGGCAGGCACGGGATGGGGAGTAGAGAAAAGCAAGTCTTGAGTGTCATTCCCGTGACCTGTGTACAGATCTTAATTCTTTCCATTTTAGGATGATTCGAAACATCTGTAATCCTCTCAGCTAGTATGAGAGAAAGACCAGCCTGTTCTTCCTTCGACAGTGCACTTTGGGACCAGAGTGCTGGCTTTTGTGGCTGGCAGCTCAATTCTTTTCAGAAAGAAGTGCATGGGTGGTGGTTTTGTGTCATCGCAAACTGTCTAGCAATACCTTCAACAAAGGCATCTGAGTAGCTTAATTCAGTACCGGATTCAGTTTGTTTCTTCCCTTCTAATTTAGGTTATAGCAAATGTTTCTGTGTTGGCAAAAGATAAAGGTATTATTAAAGTCCTCAGGAGAGGGAGAAGCTGGAGATCTGGGAATTGTCTGTATTGAGCAGGTCAGGGCTGTGGAGAAACCAGAGGTAGCTGGGAATGTTAGCAATGTCTCCTCCTGAACTAATTATCTCTGAAATGATGTACCTGAGGTAACCAGTAATTTTGTTGGGGAAGAGGTACTCCATATCGCTGCCTGTGGGGTTGGCTTGGGTTCAGGGTTTAGGTATATGATCAGGGACAGCTAAAACTTCCACTCAGTTTAGGTACTGGTGATACATTCAGATTGACCTCCGAAAGTCTGACGCTTTTTGAGTTAACAAGGCAGTTAACATGTTGTGGGATTGTTCTTCTAGCCTGGCTGCAGGATCAGATCCTATTCATGTGCCTTCCTCTGGGCTTGCCTTTGCAAATGCCAGTGCTGGAAACTGTATGAAGCTCAAGTGGCTGAATCTCATTTCTGTCATGGAGAATAAATTTCAGGGCAAAGCTGAAGGTTTTGGCATCTGTATGGGTCTTGTTAAAAGTGTTTAGCTTAGTGGGAGCTTGCACAATCTTCATTTTGCCCTCATTCCTATGCAGGAGCCAATATTGCAACTGGTGAAGAGGTGGCCATCAAACTGGAATGTGTCAAAACTAAGCATCCCCAGCTCCACATTGAAAGCAAGTTCTACAAGATGATGCAAGGAGGAGGTGAGATGGGGAGGAAAGGATGGGGCCGGGGGAGTGGTTGAAGAAGGAAATTATTCTGGAGGGCCTTAGAAAGGAAATGATTTGGTGTTACATACGATCTTCTCAGCAGGGGATGCAGCAGTTTTCCTCTGTTCTGTGGGCTTAATCTTTCTCTTTCCCCAGTGGGCATCCCCTCCATTAAGTGGTGTGGAGCAGAGGGGGACTATAATGTGATGGTGATGGAGCTCTTGGGGCCCAGCCTGGAAGATCTCTTCAACTTCTGTTCCCGCAAATTTAGTCTCAAGACAGTTCTGCTCCTGGCAGACCAGATGGTGAGTTTCCTCTGAAGCATTTGTGCCTACTCTCCTTTTCCATGCCTTTCCCCCAACCCCCCTCTGCTCAAGAACTGCTATATCCCAGGCTTTTTTCATTTAGCAGCGAGTGGCTGCCAGCTTTCTATTTCTTGATGAAGCTGGGGGCCTGGAACCTAGGCACTGCTGGCTTTTCTTGATTGCCATCCCTTCTTCTTTCCCCTGCTGCTCACCCTGTATTAGCATTGTGTGCATAGATGCTTTTGCCTGTGTGATGAATGACTGGCATTGCTACCTATCTTGACTCAGCTGCCTGTGCCCTGGGTTTAAGACTCTTAGCTGTTCTGGACCCTCTCCTTTCCCAGCCTGGCTAAGTTTGAAAGTTGACTGGTGTCAATACTGAAGCTTAAAGTTTTAGTCCATACAAGCTTGCCTCCTGTCCTTTGTGGTGCTAATAGTGACCTCCCCAGATGGAGGACTGGGCTGGTGTGCAGGGTGGAATTCCATCTCCATTCTTCATCTCCAGATCCTTCTGCCTCCAGAGGATGTCTTTTTTTCTTGCCTGTCATTTCTGATATTCTCTGCAAAATGTCCCTTTCCCTGCTCTGACAGACCAAATTCCTGGACATGGTACTTTTTTTAACAGATGCAGTTTTGATATGTTACCTTCTTGCTTGTCTCACTATTTATTTGTTTACTCCCCCACCTCCAGATCAGCCGTATTGAGTACATTCATTCCAAGAACTTCATCCACCGGGATGTGAAGCCAGACAACTTCCTTATGGGCCTCGGCAAAAAAGGCAACCTAGTATACATCATTGATTTTGGTTTGGCCAAGAAGTACCGAGATGCCCGGACCCACCAGCACATCCCTTACCGGGAAAACAAGAATCTGACTGGCACAGCCCGTTATGCCTCTATCAACACCCACCTGGGAATTGGTGAGCCTGCTTTTGACCCTTGGTGGGGCTTTCCAGGGGAGGTAGTGTGTCCCCAGAAGGAGGGGGTTGGGTTCTCTGCCTAGCTCTGTAGCTGACCTCTGTTGAGATGGTGGGTGAATAACTTCACTGCTACACCTGTGTTATCGTGCCTGTATTTTGTGGCACTCTGAGCTCCTGAATTGTCTACTGGTATATGTGCGCTGCTCAGTACAGTGAGGCCCTATTTCAGCAGTAGGGCTGTGACCTTCCTGACTTTACTGCTACTAACTCTACCTTGCACAGTTTTTGCAGGCTGATTAGATATGTAAAGATGTTCACAGGCACTGAGCCTTTAGGGATATGTGCAATTGAAACTTCTCTTGTTGACTCCTGAGTGCCTTCATCAGTGATTATTCTGTAGCTGTCAGAGCTGGAGGATGCAGGCCCGCTGCGATATGGTAATGCTCCTGTTACCCACCACCAAGGATGGGAACAGCCATGTGCTGGAAATGTACAAGAAACTGAAATGAGGGGAGGCTTCCTACTGCCTGGACATCCAGGTTTTGTGACTGAAGATTGGCTGTCATGGGCCTTCAAAATATGTGTGCGTTGGTGAACCACACTGCCCCATTCACCACTAAGAGAGATTGAGGCAGCTTTAGGGAGGTAGGGCTCTGTCCTTAGTGTCTGTGGCTAGTACTGTGGGGTTAAAACTAGGCTGGGAAAGAGTGCTGAGAGTTCAGCCAGGTCTTACACTGGTGATGGCCATCATCCCAGGTTTTGTAAAAATGTTGTGCAGGTTAGTACCCACTGCACTTAAACCTCCTGAAGCTGCCCAAACTCTTGTCCTGGGAATGAGCCCCTGATGCACAACACCTGCTTGCTGTGAGGAACAGAGGTGAAAACCTCTTGCAGTTTCTCTTCCATTCCCTGACCAGATAATTTTCTCTGGTGTGTGACATTTTTCCCCTGCTTGGGCTAAACTTTGTCTACAGTATGAGAGTTTCTTAGTTACTGTAGGGTCCATTCTGAGCAGGCTGACTCGATTCTACTACTGGTTGGCAAATCCAAAGAGCAGAAACACTGAAGCTTTAGTTCCTGTGCTCGCGTCTCAGTTTATCTCTGGGAGACCTTATTCTGAAATGTATAAGCTGGGAATTGGAAAATCAGAGCAAGGAACTCGAAACCTTTTAAACTAACAGCTTCCACAGGATTTCATGTCCTCATTTTTCCTAGGGGAAGCTTCCCATTCTCCCCTCTTGAACATTTCTCAGAAATCTGGAGTCAAGACTTGACCTGCAGAAAATAAAGCAGTTTCCCAGTGTCCTCCTTGCTTAATACTGTATAATGGTAGACTGAAAATGCTTTATTTATATTGAAATGGGGAGTGTTGTGTGTTGAGAGTGGGCTGTGATCTCCTGACCTCTTCCATGTAGTAAAAATAGTTCTTGTAGAGCTTTCCGAGTTGGTCTTCTGTATTTTGGCTTGACCTGCTTATATATAACTGAGTCTCCATTGACTTCTCGGTCAAGATTTCCACAGCCATGGTAACTGCCACAAGGACACATGCACAAAATAATTCTCACTACTATGTCTGCTGATTCTTTTGTGTGTGCCTGCTCTGTCTGAACTGATCACGAGAGGCTAATGTCTGGTTGTGGGGTTGGTTTTATTTTTTTGAAGGACTTTATTATTTATCTGACCCCAACTTAGCCCTTTATTGCTGGTGCTTGTCTTGTGTATCAGGATGAACAAACAATGTCTGAACAGTAATCCAAGGGCAAATTGCATATGCCATCGATCCGAGCACAGCCGTTGCTCTCTTCATGCCCTTTGCTTTGGGAAAGTCTGGGTGTGAGTTACTCTGTGCAACAGGTCTTGGGTGTATTATCTCCACGTTGCAGATAGTTCCCCTGAATGGCATAAAGGTTACGTTGACTTGCCTGGAGGAAAGGGGATAGGGGTGTCGGGGTTGCAGCTGGAGTTCTTGTTTCTCAAGACCTTGCCACAGGGTATATGACAGACACATTTGTGAGTTAGCAGCATTGCCATGGGAACCGTTACTCTGAATTTTTTGACTTTTCAGAGACTAAATTCTCTGTCTTAATGTTAAATTAATGTGGTTTAGGGAGAGGGAAGGAACCAGGTGCTGGGGTATTCGTGTGACGGGAATAGCAAATGAATAAATGCCTTTATCTGAATGTGCAAGCTAAGGGTTGGGCATTCCGATGTCTGGAGGAAACACATTCTTTTCCCAGTGACTGCAGGGAAAAAGTAGGAGGCGAGATCGGGGAGGGTTTCCACAGCTGGAGACTTGCTGTTGGGGGAGTCATTGGACTGTGCAGGCTTTGGTTCATGCATTCCAGTCAATTTTCACATGCTCTGGGGATGAGAGTCCCTTGCACCCTCTGGATCTTGTAAAGTCTGAAATAGGGGTGCCCAGGAGACAGTCTTGGAAGAAGCCTGGTGGGCTCTGTCTGGATAACAGGAGGCTGGGGGTGGGGGCAGTTCCTCCCCAAGCACATGTCCTAGATGACAACAGTGTAGGCTGTGCAGATCATAAAGTTCTTCAGATCGCCCTGCCCTCGTGTCACCCATTCCAGATTTCTGTGGGGTTTTAAAGGTTGTTGCCATGCAGTGGGGAGAGAAAGGGGAAGTGTAGTCCCAGCATGTGCAAAATCAGATCTGAGTATGTAGTCAGGGAAACATTGCTTGGTTAAGACTGCATGCAGCTGGGCTGGCTGCAGTCACAGCAGATTTCTAGGGAGTCGTGCATGGGAACAGCATCACTTGGGGTAGGATCGGTAGAGGGAAGCACTGTCCTGGGGGACCAGGGGCACTTCAGACTGCAAAGAAACAAGTTTTGTCGTGAACCTTGTGTCCAGGGCAACCAGTCCTCAATCTCCTGTCTTTGCCCAAGCACGTTGTCCCCAGGTAACTCACTGTCCTGCTACTCACCCCTGACTCAGCTCCTTCTGAGGACCCTGCTTTGGGAAGGGAGTGAGGGTGTGGGCTGGCTGGGAACCTCCCTGGGAGTGGGAGAGAACCGGCAGGAGATTGCTTGCAGAGAGGGATGGGTTTGAGATGCCATCCTGGGTTGTGTCAGGAGGCAACTTCCTGTTTTCTATTGGAAGGGGGTTTGGGAGGGAGGGAGAGGAGGATGAGTGTCTTATAAAAGTAGCAGCCCCCCAAGTATTGTAGGAGAGCTGAGAAGCTGCAATAAAATGGAGAGAGGAAGTGTGGTGTGGTGTCATAGGTCATGACTGTAATCTTGCTTCTGGACTGACTTGCTCTGGGCATGCGTTCAAGTCACTTGTGTTTCTCTTTTCAAACTGTGAAGTGAGGTTTGGTGTTTTTTTTGTTAGGGTGTTACTGTTCTGTTTTTTTTTTTCTTCTTTGCCTGCATCCCAGGGATGCTGTAAGAGTTAGTCAATGATTGTCAAGCTTCTAAAGGTGGAAAGTAGTGATATTAAGTAATGTTTCTTTGGTGTGTAGAGGTGAACTTTTTTTCTAACTCTAATTACTCCACTTTTGCTTTGTAATATTATCTAGTATCCTGAGGATGTTGTTATGAGGCCAGATAAAACAAAAAGTGGAGATCTGTAATAGTAACTGAAGATGAAACAAAGAAATGGGATGTAGGAACTGTTGTTCTTTACCATCATCCAAGGTTTAATGCAGGATCTTGTAGTTAGGGTTACAGGTGAAAGACAGCTACAATGTTTTGAGGTAGCTTGACGGCTGTGACCCATCATGTTGGTGCTTCAGGCTTGTCGTAGATTAGAATGTCACTGAAATCATTTAAGTGGGCTACAATGACCACATGTACCCGAGATATTGGACATCACGGATGCAACACAATCAGACGTTTATCATTCAGCATTTTAGTAATTAGGTGTTGTACTTGCAGTTGTTTATCCTTTATCATATTGCTGTGTTAAGGCACAGTTAAGGTATATTTGCATGCATGGAATGGGTATTAGTGAGCTGCCCAGTTTGGTTTTGTAACTTCTCTTGTTGCCTCCAGTAAGGGCTTGTAGCTTTCACCACTGACTTCAGGGTCCCTGACCTCAAGTCTCTAATTCTGGCCTTCCTCAGATCACTAGGACTGTGCCTAGGTGTACATTTGCAAAACATCTCCTGTTCTGGATGGGATTGGTGGCTGTGCTCAAAGCTGCTCTCTTCCATGCAAGTGGAGGTGTGTGATCCAGCCTGCCCTAAGCAGTGTGGAGTTCAAGCAAGATTTTGGAAGCAAGATCCTGATTTATTCCTAAAAGACTGATTTGCTTGTTTGGTAGCTTCCTCTGGTTCCTGCCCTGCTCTTTCCTACTCCTCTGAGGGGCATTGCTATGCTCTAGATAGGGAACCCATGGTTACAGGCTTTACAGCTATAGCATGGATAAGTCAAGGGCTGGCAAACTGCAGGATTGATGTTACCCCCGTCTCCTATGCTTTCAGGCCCTGGATGTGCGTTCTGACTCCATTTCCACATTCCTCCTGTCTCAGGATGTAGGTCATTATCAAATATTGTTTAGTTTTATTTATTTGATATGCATGGTGTGTAATTGTAGCCCTCTGAGAGTACACATATCCCAGCCTTAGGCCAAATGCAAAACTGTAGATCTCTTTTCCCTGCTCCCTCCATAGCATCTAAGCATCTTCCAGCCAGTTGTGTGGTTATCTTTGGCAGCAGTCTGATAAGATTAGGAAGTATTAGCCCCTTTAAAGTGGGCAACTTGAGGCAGTAAGTTAGTGAGGTCAAAAAATGTTCCTGTTTCTGTTAGTTCAAAGTAAGACACCTTGGGGATCTGCAGGCCTGCTTTTTCCTTTACTCCTGTCATCGATCATGGTGTTTTCGTGTCATTTCATGTGCTTTGACCCAAAGACACTCTCCTCTCATGGACTGATGAGACCTTCTTTTTCTTCTGCAACCACAGTGCTTTTTTTTTTTAAACTTGCCAAGCCCCCTAGTTCTCAAACTCAAAAAGGAGGAAGAAAGGCCCATGGTGACCCACAGCTTGTGTCAGTACATCTGGACATCTAGATCTGTGATCTGATACAGCTACTCCTTTGTCAGGGTTCAGCTCAGCTAGCAGACTGAGGGGTAGCTGTAATAATCTACTGGCCTTTGAATGGGGCAGGTGGTAGCATGTAACTGATATTGAGAATTAACCTACAGCCCAATACGTAAAATGCAGCATCTTCCAGGACATGGCAGTGAATCCAGCAAAACGTGCTGTAGTAGTAAATTAACCTAACAGATGAATCTCTTTAGTCATTCCTCTACCCCTGTGCTCTCCCTCGAGCCATATTTTGCCTGTCTTACCTATGTAAGTTGTCGTTCTCCTCAAGATGTAAAGTACTTTCTCCAAAGTGTTTATTTAATTTAGGAGGGGGACAAGGGGCAAGGGCTTCTTGGCAAAATTTATAATGAATTTCTAAACATGTTTGAGGAGTTGGGAGAAGTTTCGCAAGTTGATCAGTCAACGTTTTCAGTTGCTGAGATTCTGAATCAGCTCCATCTTGAGCTAGGTTGAAACTTAAAATGGCTAGGCCATTCCAGAGAACAAGTTCAATGTGGAATGCTTGTGTTTGAGAAACAATTTTTTTGTTTCATAAATAAGCATCTAAAAGTGGGCCCTTACAATGGTATGTTAGTGGCAACCCTTGCTCTGAGCATAGTTGGTAGTGATGTCAGTTACACAGTCATTCCCTGTTTGGAGGGGAACCTTTTGTTAAAGTATACTCCTGTATTCATGCCTCTTTCCTCCACAGATTGAAAAATGTCACCAATCTGGAAGGATCTTTGCACAGTATTACGTTACGCTTCTCTGAACTATAAACAAAGTCATTTACCACAAGAAGGGGTCGCTAGTTCCTCATTTCTGTGCTGTGTAAAGAGTATCAGCAGGTTAATTAGAAGATGTGTTTGAAGGGGCTGTGTTGGGCTTACCTCTGTTAGCTTCGTCTTTCCGTGACTACCTCTGTCATGACTAATCCCCAGGGGGAAGTGTCATTCTGGGTGGAGAGGTATAGGTGCCCTTCTTCTGGGACTGGGAAGAGCAAAGTAGGCAGTGTTGCAGCAGCACTTCTGAGCTACTGAATTCTTGTGTGAATTAAGGCTTGTCCAAGTGAGGAGGTAGTCAGAGTAATTATTCACTTATGAAGTGGGTTGGGCTGTATGGAGAGAGGAGCGCTTTAACTCTTGCAGTATGAACATCCCCTCAGGAATTTGTACTGGAATGTCTTCTACAAGTTTGTCTACCCATAGAAATCTACCAAAGAAGAGAGAGAGGGGTTGTTTCTCTTCTTCCATATTCACCTCCAAAGCTGTGTGATTACCAAAGCAGTGTTGGTCGCTGCTCACTCCTTGCCCCTTTGTAACTTCTTCTCACAGAACAAAGTCGCCGTGATGACCTGGAGAGCCTGGGCTACGTGCTCATGTATTTTAACCTGGGCTCGCTGCCCTGGCAGGGCCTCAAGGCTGCCACCAAGCGCCAAAAGTATGAGAGGATCAGTGAGAAGAAGATGTCAACGCCCATCGAGGTGCTCTGCAAAGGGTACCCTTGTAAGTGCTCTGATCTTGATGGCTGTCTTGTCTGACGCATGGCTTACTCTCCTGCTGAAACCCCATGGAGTCTTGAGTCCTGAAGGGCGATGCCTGGTACTCCCAGACCAGGATGTGCTGCTGACACCTGTGATGAGAAGGATAAGAGACCAGTGGTGACACAATTCTGGTTTAGAAGTGGGAAACATGTTTTTGTGGAGAGTCAAGCCTTGTGTTAGGAAGGGCATGAGAGTGCCTCAGAAACAGTCGGGAAGGGGGGTGGGCAGTGAGATGAGAAGGTATATTGATGATACTGAGTTTTTACTGGGTAATAAGGATGAGAGCCAGCTGTGACAAATCCCAGAAATAACCAGGCAATGAAGTGGCAAATGCAGTTCTCTGTAGGTAAATGTGGGGTAACATATGTGAGAGGAGAGAGGAGGCTTGGTCCTCATATCATATGCAGAATAGTAGTCTCTGAGAGGACCAGTGCCACTCACCAATGAGCTGTTGTAGTTAAAATTGATGGTTCTGTGAAAACAGCACTTTTGTGCTTAGTGGCCACTGAGGAGAATGGATCAGGTGTTAGGAATTACTAGGAAAGAAAAGAACCCAAACAGTGTGCATAAACGTGTGGCCCAGTTGCACCTTGTATGCACTGTGCAGCTCTGGTCTATCCCACTATTTCAGCAAGGATGCAGTAAAACTGGAAAAAGGTCCAGGAAATGGCCAAAAGGATCATCAGAGGTGAGATGATTTCTATACAAGCAATGAGTTTGCTGGAACCTGGAAAAGAGGTGATTAGAGAGATGATAGAAGTCTACACTCTTTGCTACGCCTCCAGAAGTTTGGATGGGAGCGGATTATTTTGGTGGCCCCAGTTATCCCAGGTATTGGAGGAGAAACAAAGCTGTTTCCCGCTAGCTGCAAAACAAAACGATGTGATTCTTCACACAGCCAGTAGTAGACCTGTGGAACTCCTTCCCAGAAGATGTTGTGGATACTTAAAGCTTGCAGGAGTTCAAGGAAAGACTGGACAGCTATGTGGAAGAGGGATCCACTGAGGGTTACTAAATAATAAGCAACCACATCCAGATCAGGAAGTTCCCTGAGCTGAAAGCAGGTGAAAGCTGGGCTAATGTAAATGAAGCTGTCAAGACATGCTTGCCCCAGTCTTTCTCCACTGTAGCTGTCTACTTCTGGCCACTGCTTAAGACAAGCTACTGAACTAGGAAGACCTGTGGTCTGAGCTGAGCTTCCCAAAGCTCACCTCCATCTATTCTTTAGGGCTGCATTCTTACTCTGCTTCAGCAGGCTCTGTGACTTGCTACCTCTTGCTTGGAGAAGCAGCTAGAAGAGACATGTGTGAGCATTTCCTCTGGTAAAAATAGGGATGGGGTGGTCTTGGTGGCCAAAGCACTGCAACTGGCAGGCTCTGTTTTCATTACAGAGCTCTGTGTTTGTGCCATCCTGGTCCAGCACACTGCTGCTGAAAGGCTGTGGTGGCTCTGTGGTGGGACCAGGGCGGTTGGGTGGTGTTCAACAATCAACGGTTCACTGTTTCCTCCAGCTGAGTTCTCGACATACCTCAACTTCTGCCGCTCACTGAGGTTTGATGACAAACCTGACT
The DNA here is from genome assembly GCF_949628215.1 of Phalacrocorax aristotelis. Taxonomy (NCBI): domain Eukaryota; kingdom Metazoa; phylum Chordata; class Aves; order Suliformes; family Phalacrocoracidae; genus Phalacrocorax; species Phalacrocorax aristotelis. Next base: position 161,645,382 of record NC_134276.1, on the reverse strand, counting down.
ACTCGTACCTGCGGCAGCTCTTCCGCAACCTCTTCCACCGCCAAGGCTTCTCCTACGACTACGTCTTTGACTGGAACATGCTTAAATTTGTGAGTGTGTGTGGGGAAAGGGCTGGAGGAGCAGGGGTTGATTTGTATCATAGAGATGAGGGGGGAAAGATGGAACCTGCTTGTCGTTTGTACTTACTCCTGGTGACCACTTTGAGAAAGGACCTGGTGAAAAGAGGCAGAGTTGTTTGTTGGCACTAACTGGGGGTATGTAGCTACTGTTGTATTAGTGAGTGTGTCTGATGGAACATGTGTGTCAATAGATCTATAGCTATAGGTAGGTAGAGATAATTTGTCAGGAGAGAACCATGCGTGGAGGTGGGACATACAGACATGGATTGCAATAACAGCTGTAGTACCATATGCTTTCTTTCCTCTTTCTTTATGGAAAAGAATGAGGACCTCTCTGGGTGGAGTAGAAGATGGGGACAGGGAAGAACATGTTTTGGGGATGGAGCTCTGCTTTCTTGGCATGATGGAGCACCAGTGTGTGTTCTGTCTGGGGCTGCTGCTGCCTCTCCTGCCTGACAGCCGTGCGTGGCATGGGGTTTCTCTCCTCCTCAGGGAGCAGCCCGGAACCCTGAGGATATGGATCGGGAGCGGCGAGAACATGAGCGAGAAGAGAGGATGGGGCAACTCCGGGGGTCAGCCACACGAGCACTGCCCCCCGGCCCACCTGCTGGAGCCACTGCCAACCGTCTTCGCAATGTCACTGAGCCCATGGCCTCCACCCCCACCTCCCGAATCCAACAGTCCGGTGAGTGGGATGGGAGAGCTGGGGGAGGGTGCCACCCCATTATTGGCTGGAAACTGAAATAATTAACTGATGGTTTCGTCTTGTGTTTCTCTGCACCAACAGGAAACACATCCCCCAGAGCAATCTCAAGAGTGGACAGGGAGCGGAAGGTCAGCATGAGGTTACACCGAGGAGCTCCTGCCAACGTCTCCTCATCTGACCTCACAGGGCGGCAAGAGGTGTCACGGATTTCAGCATCACAGGTGAGTCCCTGCTGCAGTGTTCATAGCCTTGGCCTGCACGTCACAGTAGGACTAAGGGCCCAACAGCAGTTTTTGCCTGATCTGCTGGAGCTGACGTGTGCCTGAAGCTTCTACAGGGTGGTGAGGGGAGTGGTACCAGGTTACGTCTTGGCTCTTCAGTTACATGTTTTCTGGAGGCCATGCTCAGTATGGTCGTCTTAGCTCTGCTTTGCTCTGACTAAGCCTTCATCTGCTTGTCTTCCAGACTGCAGGGGTTTGGAGAAATGGAACAGTAAACTCTTGGGAGGGAGAATATCCCGAGAGAAATGTGCAGCCTCTCTGTTTGGGTGTCCTTCACGGCTTTTTCTTCCTCTCCATCCCTTACCTGTTCTTTTTCTCTTGTAGACAAGTGTGCCATTTGATCACCTTGGGAAGTGAGGAGCAATTGCCACTGGACCAGTGTTTGCTTAGGTGAGCCTGTCCTTGTGCCTGGGATCCCAAGGAAGGAATTGCTGGCATTAGGGATTAGGTTAGGGCTTTGATGTTGCTGTGGGGGATCAGTACATTTCCTTTCCCTTTCCCTTACTTTCAGATGGTTTTTGGCTTCAGAGAGAAAAGTAAGGTTGGCTGCCAAACCCTTGGGGGAATGGATTATCTTGGGTGTGAAGGTAGCTTCCATTTTTACAGGAGGGTGGGGAGGGTAGAGAAGGTGGTGGGCCAGGGAACCATTTTGTTAGTTCCTAATGAATGCTTTTCTGGCAGTGTAATATTGTTGGGGAGGAGAGTGCTGAGCACGTAATCAAGTGTGCGAGACTTTGCACAGCTAGCGAAAGTGCTTCTTGCAGAGGAAACAACAGTAGCTGGACAAGGTAACTGAGGGTTGGCAGAAGTGTAGAAGAAAGGGCTGATTTGATTTGTTACACTTCAGTTGCATTGGAAATGCTGTAAAGAGCCTTTTCTTCTAATGTCCTCTTCCCCTTTTTTTTTCTCTTTCTAGTGTCTTCACTGTATTTTTCTTTTAAAAAACAAAAAATGCAAAAAACAAACAAAAAAACTAAAAAAAAGGAAAAAAACCAACCCCCCGACAGAATTTCTTTTTGCCAACGACGAGGAGTCGAGCTGTGCCCCTGCGCTGGTGTGAGCCATTTCCGAGAGGGCTGCCTGCGTCCCCAGCACGAGCGCCTCCGAGAAGCTGATGATGCGGGAGCCGTGTGGGAACACATCCGTTGCCCCCCCAGCTCCCTCTCCTGACTCTCTGCTCCTGGTTTCTCTCTTTTTTTTTTTTTTTTTCCCCTCCTTCTTCTTGGATATTTTCTCCTGCTTTTTTTTTTTAAAAAAACCCAAGCTTTTAAATCATATGGTTTCTAGCCATATAAATTAACTTTTGCTCTCCTTTTTTCCTGAGGGCAAGGGATGGGGGTGGGTGTTGGGGTTTTTTGTTGTTGTTGGGTTTTTTTTTCTTCTTTTCAGGAGCCTTGTGGGCCAGGAGGGAATCAGATTCCAGCCACACTTGATGGTGGAAGTCTGATTTTTATTATTATAACAGAATTTATTTCTCAAGCATTAAACAGATTTTAAGCTGTGAGGGGAATTGTGGCAATGGCCTAATCATTGACTCGGGCTTCCTTTCCTCGGGTGGCTTCTATGCGGTTGTGTTTTTGGCTGTCGGGAGAAGTGCCAGACTTCCCTGATCCAAGTGGCCCTTGCACACTAAGGGATCTCTATGGAGAGGCACCTGGTCCCGTGGAGGGTGGGGAGGCTGGGGCTGAAATACAGGGAGATGAGAACCCACTTCCCATCCCTGCAGCAGGGTCTATTTTTTGTCTGGCTGTGCGTGTTTTTCTATTTTTTTTAATTAAAACTTGTTTTAATTCCTGCGGAGAGAGTGTGGGACTTGAGGAGAAGAGAGGGGCACACAGAAACTGGAGTTCGGTGTTCTTTCGGAGCAATGGCTCTTGCTCTCTCCTTCCCTCTTGCAACCCCAAGTAAGACCCACCGTACATGCACAACCCCTTCCTGCCCTCTCCCCCCCGTCTCCCCCCATCCCCCCCCCCCTTTTGTTTTTAAGTATAATTTAGGAATACTCAAGCTGCTTTGTGGCACTTGGGGCTTTGAAACACAATGATCACCACTGCGACCTATGGCCTGTAGCAGACACACTGTCACTGTAGTGTGGAGCCGATGGGTTGTTGGCAGGGCGGGGAGGGTGGGGTTAGTCTTTGTTTTGTTTGTTTTTATCCTTTCTATTTAACACTTATTTTTCCTCCCTATTTTTTTCCTAATTTATTTACCCCTCTTACTGTCTCTCTCTTTTTTTTTAATTAAAGAGCAAAACTTTTTATTACTTTGTAATTTAAAAAAACAAAAAAAAACCTGAAGAACTTTGGGGGGGGATTTTGTACTTTTTTCCGTGTAAATATTGGACTTTTTTGAGCTTTATCGTGGTTGTTAATTTGAAGTAATAAAGTAGAAAATGATAAAGTGATGCCAGCATCTGTTATTTCTTCTGTCCCTGGCATCCTTGCTGGGAGTGACGTCTTACACGCAGGAAGCACCGTCTTGCAGCCGAACCTGTTCCCGAGTTCCAGGAACAAGTTTGTTCAGAATTACTGGAAAAAAGGCACAGGACCGGAGTGCCTAAAAATAAATCTGAGCTGATCTCTGCAGTTGCAGCCTTGGAACAGCAAGAGCTTTGTGAAATCCGATTCGGGATCTCTTGGTTCCTGGATTTGAGCCTCTGGCATCCCGTGCGTCTGGTCTTCAGGGGGAGCGGGATGGGATCTTTCCATGCTGCTGGCTTTGGGTGTGCACTGAGTTTGACAAAGGTGGATCCTAGGTTTTGTACTTCCTTGCTTCTATTCTCAAATCACGGAGGAAGGGGAAGGGGTCAGAGCAGCAGCCCTGAGCACCTGTCAACAGTGCTATGCCTGATGCAAACATGCTAAACTCTGTAAAGTAGCACCTGTTGCTTAGGTGCCTGTGGTGGTGTGGTTTGTTTGGGGCTTCTCCTCCTTTGGTTGTCTGATATGCCTGGCAATAAATCACTAAACTTTAGTACTGATTTACTTCGAAATAGCTGCTCCTGTAGTTACGCGTCCCTGCATTATCTAGATGGGAGGCCTATTTCCTGCAGGCTCTATGAAACTCTTGAAACTGATTTTCAGAAACACGTGCTGGGAGTAAATGATGGATCTTGGTGATTTCGCATATTCCTTCCATGCCTGTTCTCTGCCAGCTGAGCTGGAAGAGCTGCTCTTTCATTTGCCTGCTGTGTGAGGCTTCCAGCTCCTCGGATGAGAGAAGAAGAGTAGGAAGGAAGGGGATGGTAGTTTAGGGGTAGTGGGTACTGTCCTGTTGGTCCTGCCTCTATTTTGAGTCTGTTTTTGAGGGATTAGAGTGAAACTGGACTTTCTCCTTTCTACATCTTGCTCTTTGTAAGAGGAACGTTGCCTATGTGGAAGACAACGTCCATCTCTGCGCAGTGCCTTTGCTCCCCTGAGTGTGTGGCCTCACAGTGGGGTGGTAGAGGCAGCATGAGCCTTGATCTGGCTGGGTTCAGGAGAGGTTACTGTGTTTCGGGACAGGAGTGAACTGCATTGCCATTTTGGGAGATGTGGAGTAGCAGGTCTGTGGGGGAGAGGGTAAGTGCCCCTCTAAAGCAGGAGAGTCTCATCCAGTGCCTCAGGTGGGCTGTCGGCTGCTCCTGCTAACAGAGTCCTTGCTGCAAGCAGTTTGCTTGCGTATTAAAGATTTTTAGGCCTTGTTTTTGGTGGTGGGTTTTTTTGAGTTGTTTCTTTTTTTGGATTGAAAATCCATTGTTCTGCCTTGAGCAGAGGTATGGCATTGGCTTCCAACACCTATACGTGCGTTTTTCCCTCAGAATTTCTGGGAAAGCAGTCCTCAGGTAGAGGTGGAAATTTGCTTGGGCGGGGGGGAAACGCGGATGTTCCAGCACTTAACCGGCCTGGGGCAGGGTGAAGAGTTGCGGGAGCGCTGAAGACCTCGGTGCCCAGCTCAGGGAAGGCACGGCCGGGGCTTGGGCAATGGCTCAGCCCTCCCGCCCGACTCCCGCCTACCCGAGTCCCCCCGCCTCCGGGGCGGCCGCTCCCTTTGCGGCGATACCGCCCCTTTAAGAGCCTGTCGGTTACGTCACCCTGTTTTCCCGTCGCCCCGCCCCCGCGGCGCGGGGATTGGGCGGGGTGTGCGGTGCCGTGCGCAGGCGCGGAGGGCCCGGGTGGGCCCGGTGTCGCCATGGCCTCCTGAGGCCCTCAGCGCCCCCGCGCCGGTGCCGGCGCCCGCGGGGCAGCGGGGCAGGGCCCGACCCGACCCCTCCCCTCCTCACCCCGACGAGCTGAGCCTAGCCCAGCCCAGCCCAGCCGAGTCCCGCCTGCTCGCCCGCCCGCCCGCCGGGAGGTAAGACGTGGCGGGGGCGGCTGTGGGGTCGTGGGTCGGGCCTAAGGGTCCGCGCTGGCGTGGGGGGTGTGGGGGTGCCCGGTGAGGCCCCCGCAACCTCACGCCCCCCAGCATTCCCCACATCCCTTCTCTTCCTCCTCCCGTTCCTCGGCGTGGCCTGCGCGATCCCCCCCGGTGCGGGCCCCCCCAGCCCCATTCCCTCCTCCCCACTAACCTCCATTCCTCCCCATTCCCCGCTGCAGCCCGCGGCCGTTCCCACGGTGTGCATCCCTCGCCCGCCCCCCTCCATGCAGCCCCCGCCGTTCCATCTCCACGCGGCGCCCACAGGCTGCCGCCACCACCCCCGTTCCCCCCCCCGTGGCCTCCATACCCTCCCTTCCCCGCCGGATGCAGCCCACGCGGTCTGTTCCCCAATACTTCCCTGCTGCAGCCCCCCCAGTTTCCCCGCGCGTTCACATGCGTTGCCCCAGCGCGTCTCCCCTCCCCCCTCTCCCCCCCACCCCCTCCCCCGCCCAGGTGCCGTCGTGCTGCTCAGTGGCCTTGGGTGGGTGTCATTTTGTGCAAGGGCGCATTTGAACCCAGGCGGGCTGGGAGCACGTTAGACCCCGGCAGGGTGGTGGGCAACAGGTTGGTGTTTGCTGTGTCTCCTCTGGCTCAGGCTGGACGGACTGACTGACACCGTGTGTGCGCCGCTGCAGTAGGTGCGTGAGGAAGCTGCTACTGTGCCTGTGTGCTCCTGTATCGCAGGCGAGTAATGATCGGTCTTGTCTGGATGCTCACGGTGGCTTGGAATTTCAGTTGCTCTGTGAGGGCTAATTCAGTCTTGGCAACTGCAGCGTGCAGTGGAAGGAGGGCTTTGGAAGAACGTGTGCGTGGCTGGGTTCTCATAAATTGTGATCCAGGAAGGGGACTGGAGTGGTTTCAGGGACAGCTCTATGAAAGCTGCCTGGAACACCACAAAGCTGTCAAGAGTGGGGGGAGAGGAGTGGGAAATCTAGAGGAAATACTGAAGATGGTTCCTCGTTACAGAAAGTATGAAACTGTTCTTGCCACATAAGGAGCTTGAACAGGAGTAATTATTGAAGGCAAGGACAGGCTTCCCCAGAGAGAAGACTGTTTACCTCTGTTGAAGAGAAAAATAAAAGGTATTGATCAATAATAGAGTGAAGGCTAACAGGATTAATAGAAATGTCTGTTTCCAATCCTGCAAGAAAAAGACAACAATCGATGAAAATGTAATAAAGCATACATCCCACTAACAAAGGCTTGGCTTTTTTAATGCAGTAGTTAACTGTTCCATTGAATTTGTGTTCCTGGAAGTTATCCTTGAGTCTAAGAGCTTAGCAGCCTCCCTAAAAGGGACCAGAGATTTCTCTAGAAACATTGGTGTTATTCAGGTTTCTGATGCTAAAGGTATTGGTGTGGTAGTTTTGGAAAAAATAAACTCTCACACTTTTAAGATGTTGGCTAAGTACTAAACAATAGGGCTTTAGGAGAGCTTTCCTTATGGTGAAGGTATTCCACAGAGCCACTTCAGGCTTTTTTTTTACCATTGTCCCCAAGAAAGCTGCTTCAAATCAGTTTTTAAGTTGTTGGTATCAATACCATCGCTGTTAAGGTTGTGCTGTAAACCTTAAGTGGTATGTATGCAGCAGGTGGCTATCTCTGCATCTGGAGCAGAAAGGATTCAGTCTTCCTGTAAAATGATTGGGACATCATTGCTATTGAAGTTAGCATTTCTAACCAGTTTGGTGGTGTGGGAAGTCCTTTTTTTCCTTTGAACTGATTTTAGAGACCCAAGTAGAATACAGAGTGCTGAAGAGGTTTTGTTTTGGAAATGTGGGGCAAGAGGAAGACTGCTGCCCAGTCACTCTGGCATCTTTTGTACTTTTATATGTCCGTTTCCTTGGGACATGTGGCAGTTAGAAGGAGAAGGTTCTTAGACATGCGCAAGCTGATCTGAAAATAAAGTTCAGTGTGACTAGCTGTTTCGGCATTGTCGTGGTTTAGCCCCAGTCAGCAACCAAGCAACACGCAACCGCTTGCTCACCCACCTGCCCCCCCGCCCCCGGTCGGATGGGGAGAGAATCAGAAGAGTAAAACTGAGGAAACTCATGGGTTGAGATAAAGAGAGTTTAATAGGTAAAGCAAAAGCCACACATGCAAGCAAAGCAAGGAATTCATTCACTGCTTCCCATGGGCAGGCAGGTGTTCAGCCATCTCCAGGAAAGCAGGGCTCCATCACGCATAATGGTTACTTGGGAAGACAAATGCCATAACTCCGAACATCCCCCCCCTTCCTTCTTCCCCCAGCTTTATATGCTGAGCATGATGCCATACAGAATGAAATATCCCTTTAGTCAGTTGGGGTCAGGTGTCCCAGCTGTGCCCCCTCCCAGCTTCTTGTGCCCCTGGCAGAGCATGGGGAGCTGAAAAAGTCCTTGACTAGTGTAAGCGCTACTTAGCAACAACTAAAACATTTCTGCATTATCAACACTATTTTCAGCACAAATCCAAACCATAGCCCCACACTAGCTACTACAAAGAAAACTATCCCAGCCAAAACCAGGACAGTATCCACCTATTATTCCATACCATTTACATCATGCCCAGGTTCCATGCTATCCCATACCACCTTGTTAATTACCACCCCCTTCCCATCCTTTGATAGACTAAGGGAATGGTATCTGTGTATTCTATGGACCACCCCTGTAAAATGTCTTTAAAATGTCCACAAAACATCCACTGAGTTCATTTAGGCCATGCCTTTAGGCTCACTCAGGACAGGAGAGGTGATGTGTTGTGTGGGGTTACTGGGTACCAAAGCCAGCTCGGGTCAGGTCACTGCTGCACTTGCACTGCTTCTTGTTAAGGGTTCTCGTTCTCCATTGGTTTGTGTGGTTCCTACTATAGTAATTGCTATAGCATGCAACTCAAAACACAGGTTACAATGATTTAAAGGTAGGACTGTTACAATCTCCACTCCTGGTCCCTTTGGGCCAGGTTGTAGGTTTTTACACTGCAATGAGCTCCTCCCCTTGCTCCTAGCCTGGCTAGCAACAAGGGGTTTATGCTATAGTAGTTCCCATAACATGTAACTCAAACCCCAGGTTGCACCAATTTAAAGAGATTTCCATTACAATCTCCACCCCAGCTCCTTTGGACCAGACCAGTGGCTTTAACATTGCAATGAGCTCTTCCCCTTGCCCCATGCTCTGGCTTGGACTTGTCCACAGACTGCAGCCCCTTAGGGTTTTACCTGCTCCAAGTGGAGCCTTATCTATGAGCCACAGTCTCTGCAGGGGTACACCTGCTGCAGCACAGACTTATGCACAGCCACAGTCACTTTGAGGTGCACCTGTTCCAGCATGGCCTTCTCCATGGGCCACAATGCCTTCAAGAGGCATACCTGCTTCAAAGCGGCCTTATGCACAGCCACAGTCCCTCCAGAAGTAAACCTGCTCCAACATGGCCTTGCCCATGGCTGCAGTCCCTTCAGGAGAGTACCTGCTCTGTTGTGGGCTTATCCATGGCCACATGCCTTGAGGTGCTCCAGCATGACCCATGCACAGCCACTGATGCTTCAGGGTGTACCTGCTGCAGCATGGGCTTACCCTTGGGCCACAATTCCTTCAGAGGCATACCTGCTGCAGCACAGACATAACCACGGTAACAGATACTTCAAGATTTACCTACTCTGGCATGCACTTATCCATGGCCGCAGACACTTTGGGGTGTCCTGCTTCCACGTGGACTCATCCACAGGTCATAGTCCCTTCAACTCAAGTTCACACCGGAGTTCCAGCCTGTCCAGTACAGCAGCACAGAAAAAGCAGCGATGCTCTGGCCATCTGCCAGCCCAGGCACATGACGATTGCTGTTATCAAAATATTCCTAGGCGTGGCAGAGTAAGGTGATAAGCAGTACAGCAAGCAGCAAAACCAAAAAGGAGCCACTAATGAGCACTAGACTCTAATGTATATTTGTAAGGCAAATATATATATGTAAGGCAAGCAAGCCCCATGGCAAGCATAGAAGCCAGCTGATTAACAACTAAACTGCAGTAACAGCTACAAATTCAATCTAGCACAAAGCAATCAAATCAGTTGACATCTCAAACCCTCTAAGCCCCACATTGGGCACCAAAAAGGACTGTCTTGGTTTAAACCCAGTTCAGCCATCTCCAGGAAAGTAGGACTCCATCACGTATAACAGTTACTTGGGAAGACAAATGCCATAACTCCCAACGTTCCCCCCTTACTTCTTCTCCCAGCTTTATATGCTGAGCATGATGTCATATGGTGTGGAATATCCCTTTAGTCAGTTGGGGTCAGGTGTCCGGCTGTGTCCCCTCCCAGCTTCTTGTGCACCTGGCAGAGCACGGGGAGCTGAAAAAGTCCTTGACTAGTGTAAGCGCTACTTAGCAACAACTAAAACATTTCTGCATTATCAACACTATTTTCAGCACAAACCCAAACCGTAGCCCCACACTAGCTACTATGAAGAAAATTAATTCAATCCCAGCCAAAACCAGGGCAGATGTAATGAAAGCATCTGAGCTGGCTGGTTTCTAACAATTTGACAGAATCCAGCTAGAAATCCACCTTGTTCTCTGTCAGCTTGTTTGTCTGTTTGCTGGTAGTAGGCTGGGAGATGAGCTTTTGCGGTCTGCAGTTGTGGGATTAGGGTTCTTTTCTTCTTGTGGATAAAGGAAGGGTGGGTTGTTTTTTTTCCCCAACTCATAAGTAAAATAACTTTTAAAACACTTCCCCCCCCCCAGTGTCAGTCCCTTTCTCTATCCAGTTCTACTGCTGAGTTAACCAAAACATCTAATAATGATGTTTTGACTTAAGACAACAACCTTTTAATTTCTCTGTGATGGAACTTATCCTTCACCCCCTTGTCCCCTCCTGTTTTATGTCTGTGTTTAATTGGCTTATGTTTGCAGTGGTGGAGATGAGCTCTTACCTGCTCCTTCTAGCAGAAGTGCCTTTTTCATTTTCCAGTAGCTCAAAGGATTTCTTTCAGCTCTTGCACCCATGGCTGGTGGGAGCAGTGAATTCCTTGGGAGGTGTTTATGTTGTGTTGTTCAAAGTATCAAAGTTTGAGGTAAAATATGAAGTTGTAAATTAGACTTGTTGATTCTGAAGGGCCACTGCTGTGACTAGTTTTCACATAGTGGTCAGGCTAAAATTGAGGAAACCAAGATTATAAAGCAGTGGGGAATGTACAGGTTGGGCTGTCTGCAGAATCAAGAGAACAGTACAGCCTCAGAGAGAAATTGCACTTAACCTCTGTACAGTAGAGCTTTCCTAGTACACAACTGCTGCTAGCTATCTGCTTAACAAAGCTGCTGCGTGTTATTGAACAGCCAGGGCTGGGCGCAGAAGCTTTTCTCTGTTTTAGAGCTTGTGATTGATTGCACTCGCTGAGGCACTGGAAAATAGAGGTGGTGTAGAGAATAGCGTCGTGTTTGGGTTTTGTGCGCTGACTTGCCCATCTGTTCGCTTGAAGCAGTGTGTGCGTTGTGTGCTGTTCTCGCTTCTTCCCAAACTCTTTGGGGTTTGCTTTCTTGTGGTGGAAGAGTGGTTTCCTGCCAAGATGTTACACCCTACCAGAACACTTGGGACTCTGGAAGCAGTTTGAAATGCTGAAAAGATGGATTAAAAAACTTAACTAAAATAACTGTAAGATATGATAGTGCTTGGATTGGAAACGCCCTTTTGAAAAGGTTTTTTTGGTGTTTGTCTTTTTTCTTTTTCTCCTTTTTTCCCCCCACCTTGTGGACTACTTTGGGAGAGAGCAACTGGACATGTTTTTGGAGCAGCAATCCCCAAGGAAGGGTTTGGAGGTGAAATTCTGCCAGCTGAAGCAGTGAACTGCAGCTACCTTCCAGGGGTCTTGCCTTAGAGTCTTCCTCCTCTGGGAAGAGGCAGGGGACTGGAGTACTTTCTTATAGCCAGGTTCTCTCTTGTCTTTAAAAATCAGCTCAACCTCTACAGGGTTTTTTGTTTGTGATGGTGTAAGTAACATTTCTGGGAAGGCAACAGAGCAAGCTGTGTCCAGGGAAAATGCAGTGTATAGGTAAGCTGTCCAGTAACTGTGCTGGGTGTGTGACCATGTCTTTATGGCCCCTGAGGGGCATAATTTACAGGAAACCTGAAGAGGGAAATAACTTATGTACTCTACCTGCAGCACTGAAGGCTGTTTAATCCATAGAGTACCTGGATATTTGTCTCCCTACCCTCAAGCCTGATTCTGGGTTGAAAGGATGGGAACACTGCTGCTATTATTATCTTAGTGCCTGGGAGTCTGGTGATACTGAAAGGATCATCTATTTGAAGATGTTGTGTAGTGGAGAGTGACCAAGAGCATAGACGCATGGTGTCATGGCCTCAAATTTTGTGTTTAATCTGAAAGCATTCCTCACTGCCAGGGTATGTTGTACATCTGGCCCCAATCAACTGTGGCAAAAAGGTAAAGAAAGGTCTCTCTGATTCAGCAAAGAAAATGACTGCAACGTGTTATCTAGTACAGCAGTGGGGCTTTGAGAAGTGGATGAGATGAAGTAATACCTTAAAAGCTGACCTTGCCGGCCTGTCGTTGCCTCCCCAGGCTGAGGAATAGCATCATGATATTGATGCTATTGGAGGCTGCTGAGCTGATTGCTTGGGAGCCTGCAGTTGCCACATCATCTCCAGCACAGATATAGCCCAGGTAGCAGTAAAGTAAGTAGCTCTGCCTCTGTCCAGGTTACTTAAAATGAACCTGGACAAGCCAGTCACCTGAGGAGGCAGATTGGAAGAGAGTGAATATCTCTTCATGGCTCACCACATTGTCTCCTTCTTGACAGTTTTGCTAGGAAAGCCTGGTTAGTGGTGGGTGAAGCTATTTGCAGCTAGTTGTCCCACAGGAGCTGGGAGCGACCTTTCTCCTCCTCCAAGTTCTACTGACTTTCAGGCTTTTTCCCCTGCCCCAATGGCTTTGTGATGGCACCGATTTTACAGCAGAATTTTAAGCTAGAAGTTACTTGGATAAATTCCCATTTAGATAATTTCATCCAACTGGGTAATTTGATCTGTGTCTGGAAAAATTGGGTTGAAGTTTTGTCTCTTTTCAAGTACACACCTTCTCAGGTGGATGCTTGGTTTGCCCCTTTCTGTATAGAGAAAATGCATTGCTGTTGCTGACTTCTGGGACAGAGAGGGGGGAATTTCAGAATCACTTTGAACCGTGTTTTAGTAGCTGTTGGCACCTGTCAGCTTCTAACAGTACTGACGACTTCTCTGTGAACCTCTGTGGTCAGCTTTGATGCTGAATCACAAAAAGGTGAGCAGATTCTAGCCACTCGTGTGTCATAAGTAGCCTTTGGAAGAGGATGTTGGGCAAGTTTCTTCCCACTGATGCTGTCTCTACTTGCTGTGCTTTAGCCAGCAAAGGTGAGAATGATTTCCTCCTCCAGGCATCATGCTCTGCCTATGTGCTTCCAGAGGTAACTTTTAAGGCAAGTGCTGTGTCTGGGTTTGTTCTTTAACTAGCAAAGCTGTAATACTGATGTATCTAGGGCTTGGCATTTTTATGTGGTAGAAACTCTCCTCTCACAGGAGTCCAGGAATACAAAGCTCCTAATTCTGCTTTTAGAAGCCTGCATCTGTAGGATATTTATTTTTCTAGATAGAGTAATGCAGCAGGAGAAGAGCATGGGGGGGCAATGTTGAATAGGAGTAATGAAATTAGGAGTTGGGGATTTGGGGCAATTAACAAGAGAATGTGAAAGTCTACTGTCCAGAGATTAAAAAAAAGGCAAAACAAAAGGCAACAACCCACAAACAAAAATAAGCAGATAGGATGTTATTTTAGCCATAACAGAATGGCTTCATAGTGAGTGGCTGTGGGTGCTTTGTTGAGAATCACTGTTTTTACTTCTGCAGTGCTCATCACTCTTAGATATTTGCATCAGATAATGACTGCTAGGGAAGGCAGATGTGCCGTCTCCCTTCTATGCATTGCTGCACAGTTGCCTAGGCTTGTGGTAAGAAATCTGGCTTCTTCCAACACATTTACTTGCTAAATTTAAGTATGGATCTGATAGGTTCTGTATGTTATATTCTGTGTGGAAAAGTATGCTCCAATATAAAAAACCAACCAACCAAACTCCCTTCATGTGTGACTGCCACAAGGTCAGTGGCTTTTGATCCTACTGTAGAGTTAGACTTCTGATGCATCTCAGAGTAACTGTATACCGTGTGGCAATTTTAAAACTGTTGTTTCCTCTGTCTTGGCCCTTGGAGGTGGGGAAGGGTTAGTGCAGGTGGTGGTGGTAGGGTAAGTTCTGATTTGACTTTCGAAAGTGAAATGCAAACTTCCTCTGTCATGCTGGACGCAAGTGTTTAGAACACATCCTTTTTCTCCTTGTTTCTTTCCCCTCTGCCAGTTGCAGAACATCTTTGTAGTCTTTCTGTGTTTCTCTCCTGGGAGCAGAGGGCTTGACTGGTTCATGTGGAGTGGGGATGCTGGGAATGTGGAAAAGGGATGCAGCACATGGCCCAAGTGTGCTTGATCCTGCTCTCGAAGGAGCAGTTGGAAGGTTGAGGAACATCCCTTCTCCTCCTCTCCCTCCCCCTTTCTCTATTTTTCCTGTCTCCTTCCAAAAAAGGGACTGGATGTTGGATGTTGACCTATCGCAATGTGGGTCAGTCCACACACAAAAAAAAAAAGGAGGAGGAGGATGATGGGGGGAGGAGGGCTATGTGAGTACAGCGAGACAACAGAAATTAATAGAGCAGAAAAAAACTCTGGAAAGAAGAGTGCACAGCTCAGGGTAAAAGGGTTTTATTGTTGATTCTGAGTTTTTAAATGGGTGCATCATGGGGAGGGGAAGCTGCTCTCCCTTCGGATGACTGTGTATGGATTAGCAAAATGGGCGGGGGCTGTGTGAACGGGAAGCGAAGAAGGTTTTTGTGGTATTCTCATTGTTTAATTTATTTAAAATGAGAAAAGAAGTTGCATGGCCTTGTTGAAGGTTAAATTGTTTGTGTGTACAGCGTGCTCTTAGGTGTACATAGGCATCGGATCATCTCCTGAATGTGGCTTAGTGGGTGTGTACCTTCCCCTGTGGTTTGGTCCTCCAAGGTGCCTGACTCCTCTGCCTTCTGCTTCTGAGGCTAATGGTCATCCTGCTCCGCTCGTGCTGGTGCTACTAGTTTTGTGTCCCAGTGACACTTTTCTCTGGTTTCACTGAATGTACTGACAGCTGTTTTAAAAATTTTGACTGGGCAAAATCTCTTCAGCGTTCAGACTGCTTACACCTCTGGAGAAATAACATTGCGAAGAACTGCATTTGGATCTGAATTTGTTGTGCAGAGAGAGTAGATGTTTGTTAAATTGGTATGAAGCGCAGTAACTACAGATTCAATCATTGCCTGTTTCTGTAAATCTTGTCAAATGCCTGTCTTCTAGCTAAGCACAGCATTGTTGTTTGGAATTACGTACGTGTGCATGTGTACAAAGTGCGTGCTGTGGGGTGACTTTCACTGACTTGATGTTAAGAAGACTTTGCTCAGCATGAGTAGTAAAATGTAAATGGGTTGCACTAGTGAGAATTGCATGCCGGGTCACATACTTAACTCACAGATTGTTTCAGGAATGCTATTGGAGAGCTTAAAAATGCACCGCTGGGACCTTTTCATGTCTCAGCTAAGTAAACTAGATGCCACCCCAGAGAGCAAAAGCAATTTAAGAAGTAATAAATTTGAAAGCATTTGATTTGCTTTTATTGCTATCACTGATTTGAGCTGCACCAGTGATTCTCTTATTGTATAGTGTTATTTTTGTCCTGACCCTCTACCTCCTCCTTTTCCTACCTTTTGACAGATCAGCTGGTGATGCTGTGCTTTTGGGGGTTGAAAAGACCTTAAAACAATTATGAATTTGTAATATATACCTAGCACAATGGAAAGAGCTGATCCCAGTTGGTAATTCTAGGCATTCTTAAAATAGTCTAAAATAAACCTTGAACTGTTTTGTCATGTGTTGTTGAACTCCTTGTAAGTCTAGGGGACATTCTGAAAACCATAAAGCTCCTGCTTTCACTAATGTAAAGCTCTGGCTTGTGTCCTAATAGACGCAGAAAATTCAGACTTTAAATCACCTACTACATAGCACTTTTGCGTTGGTCTTTTTGGGTCCAGAATGAGGATAATTTAATGGAGAAACTCTTGGAGGAGTAAGAATTTAAGAGGGGAGTGGAAAATGGTTTTGTGGTATCTTAACAGAAGCAAAGTTCAACATGATGGGTATTTGACACTACAGTAAGCGTGGAGTAGTTTTTAAGGAAGAGCAGTTTCTTGCCTTGTAGCTTTCCAGGAGAACCCTGCAGCCAGGTCATGCATGTTGTGTTGGATCATATCTTGTACAGCAGAAGGAGGCTTAACAGTTAAGACTCTTTCATGGGATAGCTTTGTGTATCATTCTTTGCTCTCTCAGCAGTTTAGAAATGAAATACTTTTAGCCTCAGAGGAGATGATCTATTTTAAAAACACAGACTGCATCTGCAGATGGTGGAGAACGGCTTCGGAGTCATGTTGTTCAGGGTTCTTTTCCTACCGACACTGGGGCAAAGTGAGCCCGCTGTCACCGGCAGCACAATGGAGCGGGTCTTGCTCAGAGCAGACAGTGCACTTTTTCCAGATTCTGTGATTGAGTATGTGTTCAGAAGTACCCCCAGGAACTGAAGGACCAAGCTTGAACCTTTCCTCCCTCCTCTTACAATGTTTTTTTTGCATCAGACATGGGTTTTACCTATTTGTTTGTTTAGGTAGAAATAGTTCCTCCTTGGTGCTAACATTTTCCATGCATTTACGCAAGCCAAAAATGGAGGGTTTTTTGTTTTCACTTGTGCCACATGCCTTCTGTTTACTGTTCTGAGTTTATTTTCAGTGGAAGAAGCTGCCATGTTAATGTTAGAGACAGAAGGCCCCTGTTTCCAAAAGACAGAGGAATGGCAATCTGCTCCTGATAGAGAATTACTGCATTGCTGTTTTTCTGTGGATGCAAGCTCCGTGGACACATCCCCGCTAACTTTACACTGGTGTGGTGTCTCTAACAGAACCGGTCCCCATGCAGGTTGGAGCCCCTTCCCTATCAAGAATCTTAGTAACAGTGTTTCGCATCTCTAGGTTTTTATCAGGATAGTTATCTTGATATAAATAGCACACGCTTTGCTTTTTCTTTTCTGCTTGCATTGAGAGCAGACCTTAATACTCTTAAAGTGCTTTCAGAAGGTCTCTTAGGTAGGTTTAAGTCGATACTAGATTGGTGTTTGAGCTAGTATCCTAGTGATACAAGGTCCTGTCTTGCTCTAATATGCATAGCTTGTAATGGCATCTAGGCAGGAACACGTAACAGCTCATTGGGGATGGGGGTGCCTTCCACGTTTGGGGTTGGTGGGTGTAGACCTCGTGCAGACCTAAGCACTGCCTGAAACTCATGTAACCTGTATACAGGAATCTTACAGGCTGACCTGAGGTTCCTGTGGCCGTCCTGAAGTACACCTGGTCCCATGTCTGAAAGCCCTGTGTGTTTACGCAGATGTACTTTTCTCTGTGCGTGTTTCCAGTTCCAAAGTTTGGTGCTTTTCCTGGCTATCTTTTCTCCCGGTCCTGTTGGGGACATGCTATACTACAGGTTACCTCCGGGGGGAGCAAGGTAGTCAGTTGGAGAAACCCTCAAGAGTGAAATTTAGAAGTGTTGAAATGTTTTCCTTTCATATATTTAGGAGAGCCCTTCAGAGAGAGACCGTAAGTGTGCAAGTAACTTCACTGTCCCTTGAAATGGAAGCAATGAGGTAGAGGTGAAAGAGATGGGCAGAGAAAACAGGATATGGCAGAAGAGTAAGGAACTCTTCAAAATTTATTATGTATTAGATTGGTTTGGTTTGTATTGCATTGGTAATTCAGGTTTCTAAATGCCCCTAATTTACCATATGGTAATGTCAAGTGCCTTCCTCATGGTTTGGTACCTCGCAGTGCTGGGAACTGTACGGGCAGAGAACAAAAAGATGGTTGTCCCAAGGAGCACAAGAAACAACAGGGAAATATAGCCAGCTGGGAGGAGTACACAGAAAAGAGATCACAGCCAGCAGCCTAACCGTTGTCAGGTTGTTGCACAGCTGGAGTAGCAAAGTGGGAGGATGGAGAAAATCAAGGTGGATGTGAAATAGGTTTGTGGCTGTTGGAAAGGACCTTTTTGCGTGGGCATGAGAGGAAGCAGGAAGGTATCAGTTGTGACACTGACATGGGCTGCGATGGAGGTAGGTGTCCAAGAAACAAGAATTAAAACACAATCACTGTGTCAGATAAGAGGGAAGATGCTTACACCAAGATGCCTGATCTGGAGCTTGTCAAGGCAGTGTGTTTGCTGTGACGTGCTCCCAGGCACCACCTTTGCTGGAAGCCTGTTCTAATTATGTGCTGGTCTTGTGTCCCATTGCATGGTGGGGAAGAGGCATCTCAGAAACAAGGCCTATGAAGAGAGTTGCCATAATCTGCCCTCATGATGCTCTTTTTAACAAGGCAAAAGAGGAGCTGGTAGACTGAGCTGGTGGTAGTGAATGAGCTGAAATCCACTCACCTGGTTGAGGCTCCAATCATCTGTGCTATTATCTATTTCTTAAATATAGTACAGAATTGCTCTTACAGCTTCAGCCCCAGGGTAGGCTTTGGAGGCAATCTACCACTGGAAGACCCTTCAGCAGCACCTTTGCATGGTAGTGAAAGCAGCAGGGTGGGGGAAGAGTGTTTTAAGCTGATGTGTGCAGGTACCATGCTGTTTGAGCCCCCAGCCCTCCTGCCTGGCACCATGAAGAAAGGCTGCAGTGAGCTGCTCAGCTGAAATGTCCCCTGGTACTTTAGACGACACCCTGCCCACTCACACTGCTGAAGGATTTGAACTCACAGAAGAATTAAGCTGGTGATGAGGCCTGAAGAAACTGAAGTTCGTGTGGCTCTGCGCTGGTGGCCTGTTATTTTATTGATCTTTATATGTGTAACAGTGTGTTTGAGAGATCTTTCAGGATAGCTTTGTGCACTGCTTATGCCTGTAACTGTAGCAATGGTGTATGGGACTTCAGGAGATTAGAAGGGATAATTTGGAAGGTATATGTTAATTGTGCAGACTCGGGTGTACAGTGTTCCTTCGTGTTTCACTAGAAAGCAGAAGGAACTGCAAGCTGATGCTTACAACAATAAAGCATCATGCGATTAAAAAGTTGTCCTTAGGGGCGACCCTGAGGAACAGGAGGATGCTCATGGGTGAGGTGGATTGGGTTTTGGGGTTGGAGAAGTGGAGCCCTGGTTAAGAAGGTTTGTATATTTTCTTTCAGATCACAGTGCTGGAAAGAGTTACTAATTTCAATGACTATGAATTAAAGGGGATTAGGTGAAGAATGATGCATAATCATGTAATTAATGACAGTTGATGTATAATCACAAGGGGGCAGTGTTAAGGTTATATATACAACTTGAACTTTTAAGTGTCCTCACTTCTGAATACACAACCCTTGTCATGTCAGAATGCTTGTTGATCACTTTTTGCTGTTTCAGCTTCTTTTAAAATGAGTGCAGGGAAGCAGAGGAGTTCCCTTTCAAATCTTCAGTTCTGCTGACGTTACTGGCACCGCACTGGGGTCTGCACTGTTGGTAGGGTTTGATTAACTGGAGTGTGGAGCTGCAGGACCTGTTCCTCCTGCCACTGGTGGTCTGCAGTAGAGATCCTCTCCCCCATGAACTTTAGGAAGGGCTTAGCAGCTTCCTCTCTTGCATAGTTCCCAAAGTGCACTGGGATGTGCAGGATTGCAGCTGGCTGGACTTTATTTAGAGTTAGGTTAACCACAGGTGCATCTGCTCTGATTTCATTTTAGATGTGCCCTTTTTGAGCTTGGTGGAAGCACTTCCAGAACTGTGAGTGTTCAGTTACTTCAGAAGTCACTTGGGTAGAAATCCCTTTCTTCTCAAAGCAATAAAAACCTTGCTACCTTGTGACATCTCCATCCAGCCCTCACCTCTGCAAATTTTTAGATATAGCATAGATAATGTAATGTGTGTGTGTAAGCTTTGAAACTCAAAACTTAACAGTTAAATTTCCTGTATTCATCAGGACTGGAAAGGAATTACCCTTCAGTACATGCAGTTATGGAAAACTGTAACTCAGAGCAGGGATATTTTAGAAAAAGAACAACTGGAAAGAATGAAGAAAAGCCAAGTTTGATGATTATTTTGTAAGTTAAATCATAACAGTTGTGCAGCTGCCTCTATAGTAAGGTAATATCTGCTTAAACAAATCTGGATATTTCCCAGGATTTGTATTTATTCTCTTCCCCCTTTAGAAGAAAGCAGAAATGAGGTGGAATGTGGCGTGAGTAACATCAGAGTGCTGCGCACTGCTGGTGCAGGCATGTGGTTTGGAAAAGCGTGTGCTGGAGGGGACTGTTTGCACACCTTAGAGTGCATGTGGAAGTGATTTGATCCTGGCCCTCTGCTTTTACTGGGTGCCTGTTCCCAGATTTGTGCTGTGGCTTCAGGTGAAGCAGGGCTAGGGCAGTTCATCTGTGGATGTATGTTCTCCTTTGTGTTCTGCTGTGCCTGTCAGTAGATGACAGACGTGTCCTTCCCTGCCGCAGCTGTAAACTGTGGTGATGGATTGTTGGCCTTTCTAAAGCCTTTTCCATCTGCTGATCTTAAAGGCCTGCGTAAGAGCTATGTCTTGTGCTTTTACAGAAAGGGTATCCTGAAAACTATTAGGAGGTTATCAGAAGGAGGCAGTATTATGCTGTTCCCCTTGTTAACTATGTCTTTACTGCGACCACATCAGAAGAAGCTCTTCTAGAGGAAAGAACCAAAGGCTGCCTGCGTGTGCTCTTGGTTTAAGTGGATTATTTTCCTCCAATCCAGAGGTCACATTAGAGCCTGCTTACAACCAAACTGAAAATAATAGCTGCTTTAGATCTTAGACCTTCAAGAATTTGCTCCTTAGAAAGAAAATAGCTTTTCATCCAGGAAATTACCCAGGGTCAAGTTGCTTTGAAATCTCGCATATCCTTGTGTTCTGGGTGTATTTTTATGGGTCAACTGGCTTTTAAAAGCCAATCAGGTTAAATTCACGTCATGCAGAAAACAGTGCTAAGTTAGCAGAATTAATGACAGGCTGGCTAAGTGTACCATACAATGTTTGGTAAAATACCAGTTTCATGTTCTTTCTAGCGAGGGAAGCTTTCAGGGCGTTTCCTTCCAACGAAGGTGCTTTGGGCTGAGTGTGGTTTTCAAAATGGCAGTAGGAGAGGTGGGGATTGCTTGCTGGAGGAATAAGGATGCTCTTCTCTCCCCCTTGCTGTGCAGTGACACTTCGTGGTGCATGTTCTTGTGGCTTGCTGCTGCTTGTTCTGCTACCTTCCAGATGAAACCATAAGACTCTGGCAGACTGACCATAAGAGTAGGACATGGCAGAATAGCCACTGCTTTTGTTCGAAGTAGGGCTGTTAACTTAGGTGTGCCTGTCATCTTCCAGTACAGATGATTTAGATACTTCCTTCTGATCTCAGGTGAATGCTATATTCATCTTGTTCTTAAATATTTTTATTGCAGAAGGGTGGTGACAATGGTGGTGGCAGTGTTTCATGATCTCAGGAAGACTGTGTTGTGAGTGGTATGGAGGTTCCTGGGTACCAGAGGATTTGTTGTCTTACGAGGGGTGGCAGTGGCAGACTTAGCCAGGTCCTGTCTGTAAAGCATGTGAGCACCCTGGTGAAAGACATGTGAAAGACGCAAAGTACTGTTACTGTTATGCTCCTGGGTCCTTTCAGCTGGGTTTAATTGCTGTTTTGGTTTTCTTCCTTGACAGGTCTCTTGGCTTGTGGGTGACTCTCTAGCAATCCCAACTGGAACCTCATACCAAAAGGCACCATGATAGTGATGACTGACATCACTGCAGCCCCCAGATTGGGGTCAACTGCCACTACTCCAGCTGTGGCTCCCAACTTCTCCTGGATGCCGGAGGATGGCAGCCCCACGGCTGTGGAGCAGCCCATATTCCTCATGACCACTGCTGCTCAGGCCATCTCAGGTTTCTTTGTATGGACAGCTTTGCTCATCACCTGCCATCAGGTAAAACCCTGTCACTTTTACTTCTAATCCTTTTCTTTTCCCCACATGGAGGAGCGCATATGATCCCCTGGCATATCTGTGCCAGATACAGCTGTGTAATGGGGGTTTGCAGACTCTCAGGTGGTACCAGGACCTCTTCTTTGGGGTCAGTATATTAATATTATCTGTGCTGATCAAGGTCGCAGCTTTTATATGAAGGCTTTTTTCTGCCTGGGTTCAGACTTTTTCCATAGTGTGACTGGTGAGGAAGCAAACTCTTTAAAACTAGCAGGTGTGAAACATTTGGCTGCCTCTTGAGTGTATGCAGAAAGGTGTATTATCTCAAGCCATCATTCCCAGGTCTTGTAGTTGAATCTAGCCATTTTGTTATTGTGTCAGCTGTTAGCTAAATGATTGTGGTCATCTGTTGTTTGACATACCTCCTTTGATCTCCTGTGCCAGTGGATTCCACAGGCTGAACTCTGCTGCGGAAAGGAGTAGCAGGAAATGTTTTATTTTAATTTTTTCTCCCCTCCCCTCTTTCTGGGGCAGGTGTCCTGGGAGCCAGAACAAGTCAAACCCTGCATCCTGTTCTGTACCTCTCTTTCACGCAGTTGTCATGTGAACTGAAAAACACAGTGGGGAAAACGCAAGCCCTGTTATTTATCAACCTGTGTTTTGTACCTGTTGGTCCATAGATTCCAGAGTGATGACTAGGATCTAGAAAACTACAGCCTATTGATGGAGTACAGGGGCTAGTGAAGTTCAAAAATGGGTTAGTCACTGATGAATAAGAGTAACACCTGTAGCTTCACCTGCTTGGGTAACAATGACAAGTGCCATGGATCTTCCTGTCAAATTGATCACCTACTGAGGGTAGTAAGAAATCTTTCCTTTGCAGTATAGCATTGCACAGTTAGGCATTAATGCCCTTCTCTGAAGAAACCAATGGAGGTCAGTGCCAGAAAGACACTGTTGATTGAAATGTGCTCTTGTCCTGTTAAAAGGCAGCAGTTCCTGTGCTCTTGTAGGCTCTTGGATCGCAGGGCTCTTGTGACATCCCAAGGGCAAAGCTTGGAGTCATTTGAACTCTGGTGTCAGCGGTCCCTGTGCTGGGCGAGGTGTGTCAGTAGGATTGTCAGAAGGAAAATATATCCCTAAGGTTCGTTAGTGTATTTTCAACCTGTTCTACTCAGGAAATGAGGCTTTTATGAACTCCTCATGGGTTAGGGAGAGGAAACAGAAGTATATTGAGCCCTGCAGTTGATTTTGACCAGATCTGGCCAAGTTGCAGGGAGAGATGAGCATCAGACAGCTGGGGAGAGACAATCCCCTTTCCCTTATGAGGGAAAAGCAAGGTTATCAATGTATGCTTCGTCAGACCCTGGAGAATCCTCACAGCACCCCCAAATGCAGGGTGAAGCTGAAGACAAATGCTTGTGCCTCTTCAGGCAGCAAAATCGGTCAGTCGTGAGGCACATATGTAATGAACTAGCTGTTATTAATTTGAGCAGTTGGAGCAGCAGCTTGATGAGGGTTGCCGTATGGAGGCCTTGCCTCTGGAGAATGTGCCCTCTGCTGACTCCGTGGCCGACAGAGCATACCTGCAACTTGTGCCGAAGCTCTCGCTGTGTTATTATGCCATTACAGGAGTGGTGCTCATCTTCAGGGTATGCTTGTAGCCAGTACCTTTCCCAGGAGGTGGGTATTCTTTGAAAAACCATCTTAGGTATGGGATTTAATGATGTCTAACAAACTGTGTGAGCGGTGGGAGCGGGTAGGGTGGGGATGTTGCGCTCCCCCCAGCCAGTGAATTAGAGGGATTGGCATGCGTGCGGACAGTCAGACAGAACAAGTGGTGTGGCTGCATGGTTCCTTTGAGCACGGTGCATGAGCTTGGTCCTCACTTGATGGCTGAAACTTTGTGGCTGTGCTGTCACCGATGTGTCGAAAAATGCAGAATGGCACTTTTTTTGCAGATGGGCTGTGGCTTATCAGCTCTTGGCAGTGCTGTGAAGGGCTCTCTTAGGTTGTTTCAGGTGACAGTCTCAAAAGCATCCAAAACTGCCAAGAGAGTGAGACTGTTTACAATAAGCATGCGCTTAAGTCCATTCACCTTCCCTCTTCAGAGAAAAACAGGCTGCAGTGCTGTGAACCTTACGTACTTAAAAAAGGATAGCAAGAATATGGGATTGATAACTGGGGGAAAAAAGGTATGAACAAAAGCTTATGGGCAAGGTGATGATAATAACAGTAAATTAATTCTCTCTAAGAAAATAGATCAGAAATGCCTCCACTTCCTTCTCCTCCTCCTTCCTACTCGCTGCAAACTAAGGGATGCTATATGGATGCCATAAGATAATAGTGTTTTGGGTGGCTTTTTATGCTTATCACCTTGAGGCTGCTGGAGGCAATCAAGAGATGATTTACTGAGTGCTTTTCCTGGCCCAGCTGACTCTCCAGTTCCATTTTCTCCTCTCTATTTCATATACCACTGATTGTGGTCTCCCCTCTCCATCTTTTTAGATCTACATGCACCTTCGCTACTATAGCTGCCCAAATGAACAGCGCTACATTGTTCGGATCCTCTTCATTGTGCCCATTTACGCCTTTGACTCATGGCTCAGTCTCCTGTTCTTCACCAATGACCAGTACTATGTTTACTTTGGCACAGTGCGGGACTGCTATGAAGGTAAGTAGGGGTCAGACAGAAAATGGGGGAGGTAGGAGATCTCTGCCTGAGAGAACTTTGGCTCCTGGTTGGGCACCTGGAAAAAGCATCTCTGTCACCAAGACAAAGTTCTATGGTGTGCTTGACTGGTTGACCATGGATTGCTCAGTGACCGAAAATCATAGAATCATAGAATGGTTTGGGTTGGGAAGGACCATTAAAGATCATCTAGTGCAACCCTCTTCTGATGGGCTGGGACTTCTTTCACTAAATCCAGTTGCTCAAAGCCCCGTCCAACCTGACCTTCTCCCTTGCTGGCCTCTGAGCATGACAAGATGTATTGAGCATTCCCTCCAATGTTCTATAGAGAAAACATTTATGATTTTTTGGGGTCCTTTGCTTCAGGAAGGTATGAAGCCAAAAATCTGATTCAAGCTGGGTGTTCAAAGGGAGATGTCAGTTAGCTCCTGGTTCTTGGAACAGCACTTACTTTGCAGCCAGACGCTTGCTTTGTCCTGTTTTCCTGGCGCAGTTTGTTAGTGATGTATTCTTCTGGTCCCATCCTGTGGCCACTTTTGTGATCACACAGGGTAGCCAGCCGCCACGTGCTGGTGTTGGTGAGGTGTAAAGTGCTTTGGAGTCATGCAGGAGACAGGGTGCCATATTCAGGATGAGGTACCGGTTGCTTCGTTTTCAGTTATCTGCTGCAGATGGTACCACTAGCATTTTATGCAAGGGAAATAGTTACTGTCAAATAAATGCTATCTAAAATTCCTTTCTGATCTCATCCAGAAAGGAGTCTTCTATGCATCCAGCAGCAGAAACTGCACTCTAGCAGTGTGTTTTTGGGGACAGTTTATCGCCATTCCCTCGTTAAATTGTAACTCACCAGTGCAGTTGTTTTGGTGAGGTCTGCATTGCAGAGAGGTGCCCCTGGCCATGTGAACAGGTTAATTGTCTGAAGGGACCAGCAGGCCCTCTTCACATCGACAACAATGCTCTGAGATGCAGCAGCAGATGGCAAACATGCACACGTGATTCAGAAGGCATCTTTCTTTGGGCCTGGGGTTTTTTTCTTCCCTCCTTCCCTGCCCTGTGCACGCATGTAGGTCTAGCAGGAATCCTGCTGCTCTGTGAAACTCCTCTCCTAGCAACAGCCAGTATCGCTCTGCCTCACTTGCTCAGGGAGTTTGCAAACATCCGAGCATCTGCTCAGGAGGCAGCCCGTGCTCCGGCATTCCCCTCAGCGTGTTGGGCTGTGCGAAAAGACTACAGGTGGAAGTGAAAGCATCTTTGGTCAGCAGGTTCTCTCCCTCGCTTTTTCTGGGGACTGCTTTGAAACAGCCTTTTTGTTCTCTGCCTTCCCTTGCCATCCGCTTTATAATTTAATTTTTGGGAAGGTATTAGGTTGCAAAATTGGGCGAGCTCTGATAGGGAACGGGGAGAAGACCCTGTTAGTGAATTTTGAAAGCTGTCTTGGGCCATTTATGGACTTCATTTCATAGCGTGTGTTAGGAGGAGCATGTTTTGGTGTTGCTCTTTTATGTGACTCTGCTTCTGTACAAACCTGGGTGTCAGTAACACTGACACTAGTAGATTTTTTTTATGTTGATGTCATGAGCACCATCTGGTGAATGTGGATCAGGAATGGGAGAAGAGTTCTTTTGCTGGTGTGGTGAACTTTGATAGTTAGCACTCATATCTTGTGGGGATGGAGGGGCAGACATTTCTCCCTCCTCTTTTTTTTTTTTTTTCTTCTTTTTTTCTTCCCCTCTGATGTCATCTCTTCCCTAGTGCTTGTGGAATGGGCAGCTGGTATTGTAATGACCACATCAGAGGCGAGGGGACACTGGAGGACAACAGGAAAAGCTCAGCTTTTCTTCCTCTGGGTGCTGTCAGCTGAATTGCAGGCAAAAGGGGTTACCACAGTTATTTAAATAAGTTTTCCATTGTTGGTGTTTTCTTGCCTAATTAAGGCTTTCGCAAAATCATTGCTGTGTGAACATACCTAACTTTGTTCAATAACGAGGATTACAGATGGAATAACAATATCCCAATTACGTACATAGAAGCAGGTATACCACTGGCTTTTATGTGCTGTAGCATTCTTGCCAACTAGGCACATCTACAAGCCATAAACATAATGCTTTAAGACTATGAGCATTTTGGGGAGCACTGAGTACCTCTTTTCCAGGGCATAGTTTGGATGCCTGTAGAAGAATTAGAGTTGATGTCTGTCTTTGACTTTGGAAGTTCATCCATGTGGGAAAATTAACCTCAGGTCTAATAACTGACTGCTTGGTGAGGTCACCTTCTCAGCACTGTACCTTATTAGGCTTTTGTTCTTATTTCAAAGTTCCTTGAGACTTCTGTTTCCATTCCAAGTTATTTTCTCTTTGTATTATGTCAATGCCTGGGGCCAAAACCAGAGTTTGGGTGTTGGCATTCCAGGAAATGTTCAGATACAGGCTATCATAGAAAATAACATTGAAAGAAGGGTCACCTGGTCTGTCATTTTGCCCAAGGCTGTATGTGACAAATTTAGGAGTACAGTCCTTGCCCTAAAAATCTCACAACCATATAAGGGTCCAACAGCGATTACAACAAGTGAAGAAAGTGGCAGACAGGGCATGTATAGGCTTACTCCATGCACGCTTAAGTGGGTTTGGATCCCACGGAAAGGAAACATGTCTGTAGTTAGGATGAGAGCCCTCCCCACAGTGTCTTCACCTCAGTTTATATGTATCAGCAGAACTGAGCCTTGAAGAGACTTGAAATGAGGCAGAGTATTAGTCTGAGAAGGCTCTTCCTCATCTGTATCAGGTCGCTGGGGAAGGCAGAAAAGAGGTGGTCCAAGGAGAAGACTGTTCAGTACACAAGAAATTACAGCTTTCTGGAGAAATAAAACACAGAGCCTGTTTTTCAAA
The DNA here is from genome assembly GCF_949628215.1 of Phalacrocorax aristotelis. Taxonomy (NCBI): domain Eukaryota; kingdom Metazoa; phylum Chordata; class Aves; order Suliformes; family Phalacrocoracidae; genus Phalacrocorax; species Phalacrocorax aristotelis. The sequence continues at coordinate 161,618,210 of NC_134276.1, read as the reverse complement.
AATCTCTACCAGGCCTGAAAACAGAGTCTCACTGATTGGTAAAAACCCTCTGTTTCTCCAACCCTTATGTCTGTCATCTGGTTACCTTGGAGAGAGAAGTTGTGTTCTTCACCTAAAAGGTTAAATACAGGAGATAAGATATGGTTGATGGATCAGAGATGACTTTTCCAAATTATTTAGTACCAGCGTAATGTCCTGGAATAATGCACAGGAACCCTCTAAAGAATGACATCTTACAGATGCCAAGTAAAACAGAGACTGACCACAGTTTTAAATGGTCCTGTGACCCTTTTGGCATGAGTCATGGAACTGGCCTGGGACCTTGGCCAAGCTCCAGTTCAGATAGTCTTGTGAGTGCTGTGATAGGAAGATAAATGCAGTGAAAATAATTTGGAGTGCTTTGAAGGGAAAGATGCTGCGTAAGCAGTCGCTGCTAATATTTGGTCTGTTGCCTGTACTCTTGGTACTTGCACCTGTTTTGAAGTTGGTTGTCATTTTGCTCTGATTGATGTCTTTGCAGCCTTTGTAATATACAACTTTCTCAGCCTCTGCTATGAGTACTTGGGAGGGGAGAGCTCCATCATGTCTGAGATCAGAGGGAAACCAATTGAGTGAGTATTTATTGTGCTTACAGCATGACGCTCTCCTCCTCCTGTGCTCGTCTACCGTGCCTCTATCCCTGCCCTGAAAAACTGTGTCAGGTGGCAAATGTCTGCTGGGACTGGGTGATGGTGATGATTTACCAGTACCCTGCTCTGAGACAGATCAGGCTGCTCACATTCTCTTAGGGAAGGACTGAATCACAGCTTTTCTGGACACCTGCCTACTCCTTTGTTTCTTTTCTTATTCCCTTTTCCTCCTTTAAATCTTTTCTGTCTTCAGTTGGTTGTGTGTGCTTTCTCTAGGATCTGTGTTTCTCCCATGCTGCTCAGTTACAAAGGAAAAAAAAAATTGGAGTGTGGAGTCAGGATGTTGTTTTAAACATGTGTCTGAAAGTGGGTATGGCTGTAACTATAATTGTGGTTGGAGAAAGCACCAGTCCTGCAACTTTGCTACAGAGGTAGACAAAAAGGGTAGGAATCTTGCACTCTAGCCTAAATCTTCCTTCTGAACCCTGTCATCTTGTGTTGGCTCTTTCAGGTCCAGCTGTGTTTACGGGACTTGCTGCCTGTGGGGAAAGACCTATTCGATTGGATTCCTGAGGTTCTGCAAACAGGTACGGGCTGGAGGAACTGTGCCATCCTCTAGAAATTAATGAAGTGTGGGTGGATGGCAATGGTACCTTTTACTCCTAAATTTTTGAGATGAGCACTCCTTTGACGGGGTATGTAATATTGTTTTTAGAGGCCTGCAGACTGCTGAGAAGAGGGGGTGTTTCGGGTTGTTTTGTTTGTATTGAATGATCTTAACATTTTGTACTCAACCCTGCATCAGGAAGGCCTTAGTAAAAGACCGAATTTATCTTCTGGATCTGATGTTAGCCCTGGGAAGAAATTCTGATTTCCTCTTCCCTTTCTGGATTGCAGAGGTCCCAACTTTAAGAAATTGATGGCTGTGTTGTGTTGCAGACACCTCCAGTTGTGTAACAGCCTCCTGAATTCCCAGTGCTGCTGTTGTGGTTTGGAGTTGAGGAGGGGGTGGAGGTTAAGCGTGACACAACACTTAGTAGGAGCAACCAAGTATTGCTCACCATGTGTATCTGTCTGTGCTGAATTGGGTATGTCGAGGGGGAGGGAGTGGGGGAGATCTAAACCTCGATACAGTCGTCGTCTGCTCATCCCAGGTCAGTCGCCTCTGGCTGCCATGAAACAGCAGGTTTATTTCAAGGCTTTGCTCGCTTGCTGAAATGAACACATGAGGTTTCTCTGGAGACAGCATGAAGCAGGTCTGGTTCTTTGAAAGGGCTCAGGTCACTGTAATTCCAGTCACTGGGTCTAGTGATCTGCCCTGGCTTCTCCTCCCCATCGTGCCACATCTATGTTTTAGCAATATGCAGGAACATCAAAGGTACAACGCAGCCTCATAGTAATATCCAGTATTAATCTCTGCAGCACGATTGGCCTTTTCCAAAGGACCACATCTTTCCTTTCTCTGTTCTGTTTGTCTCTGTCACATATTCTTTCCTCGTGGCTTTCCTGTTTTCCTCCCTGATACTTTATTTTCTAAGCTGCTATCAGTATGCTGCTTCACTTGTTTCTCTGGAGATTCATTTAAACAACCCGTGTTTGACTGGATGCATTATCTATTCTCCTTGCTCCTAATGTTAGCTTTTAACTTTTAAATATGTCATAAGCACGTATAACACCCATCGAGGTGAATGAGTGCTGGAGAAATAATTTCCCTTAGACCTCTTGCTTCTCATGTCCCACGGCCTCTGGCAGTTATCTCCACATGGGTTGCACCTGGCTGTGTTTGGAAAGTTTTTTCACACCAATGAAGACAAGAAGTACTTTTGGGGGGACGGATTCTGCCTGCTTCCACAAATCCCCAGCTCACGTGGTAACTCAGGCTTAGGTGGATATTCTGCTTTTGCTTTGCTGCTATCTGGCAGCAGTTCTCCTAGTCAGGCCTGCCCTTTGCAAGCTGCTCACTCTGCTGTAGAGGCTGTGAGGGAGGTGTCTTGCAAAAGGATGTTTAAGTACTTCCGTCCTTCTTGGCTCGAGCTTAAATATTGCCTTGGTGAGAAATCTTCAGCACCAAGGCTGACTTTCTAGCACTTCTAGACTTCCAGGATTGCCAAGGAAGACCTTTCAAGGCAAATTCCTGGGTAGCTTGGTGCAAAAGGGCAGCAGAGCAGATCTCAGTGCTGATCTGTGCAGTATCCACCATCATAGTGATTAGGAAGAGGAACATGCTGGAAGGGAGCACCTTGTCCATTTTATCCCTGCTCTCAGCATCTCCAGTGCTCCTGTTGCCTCCTACCACCACCTGTCCATTTTCTGCTCTTTCCAACCCCTTTCATGTTGAAGGAATCTGCATCTTATAACCATTACTCCTTTCCATCTTCACCCCCACCCCAAGCTGTTCTCAGGCAGGTGCCTGCTGTGGGTCAGTCAGTCTGCCTGCATTGCCTGCAGCCCTCCAGCAGTCGGGTGGTATGCTGGTGGCTGTGGTGTAAAAACTGGACAGTTGCTTCCTTAAAGATGTCTTGATCAAGATTCTTTGCTTGGTCTGTGTCTGGTGACCCTCACAGACGGGTCACACAATATCCATGTGCTTCCTGTATGCTGTAGCATCTTCTAGGGAAGCAACTAAAAATAGGACATGCAGGGAAATGGTTAAAACATCCCCAGATTGGAAGGAGGGGAAGCTCAGAGGACGGAGTTGTTTACCAATTAGCTTGACCTTTTCCAGTTCACATATTTACAGTGACTCACTAACTGGCATGTGCTGGGGTTTTTAATCTCCTTGAAGTCTTATGACCACTAACAAATTGCATCGTATCCAAAGCAATTATTCCTGTTTGGTTTTGCCTTCTTTTCATACACAGCCCTCCCCACGTGTGCGCAGGTCAGCACCTGCCCAGGCTCTTCCAGCCTCCTTCAGGGAGACACAGGTGATGTTTTTAGGTCACAACCCTCTGCTCTCTTAGGACCTTGAAGTTCAGTGTCTCCCGGAAGATGAAGAATGGGGTGGCTTTGAGTGAAAAGTCATCCCAACAGGAGCAGTGATTTATACTGGCAGAAAGGATACAGCTGATCCCAAGTGCCACAGAGCCTTTGGGGAGATTCAATAAAGGTTGTGTGGGTGACAACAGAATAGCTCTTAACTTCTGTCTGGCAACACACATCTCTGTGTGTACAGAATGCCTTAATACGGTGGCAGTTGTCAAAGTTCCTCCTTGGAGACCTGGGTTCCCCTCCTATCCAGGGACCTTCTTGCCTAGTTTTATGGCAACTGTGGATTGAAGTTTGCTTCCCTTCCCCAGTATCCCTTTGTTAAACTTGCTGTGTCCTTACCATAGCAAGCGTGGGATTTTTTTGTTTTTTGTACTGTTACTGTGCATAAATATGCTGCAGCACAGTCTATGAAGAACAGCTCTGGAAGAAAGCAGCTGAGCAGCTTCTAGGAGCAACCCACAGAGAGGTTTTTCTTCCCATTCTGGAGAAGTAGATAGCACACATACTACTTCTGAATCTCCTCTATCTTCTTTTGGGTGCTGCAGTCCGCAAGCACAATCGATTAGCAAGCGGCAGGGTCAGACTCCTTGTTGGGGCTGGATTATGTTGCCTTGCTGGGTTGTCCCAGTGGACACTCCATTGTGGTGCTGGTTTGGGAACTTTGCCTCTTGCACCTCCTGCCTTCTCATTCCTCCTCTCTCATCCCTGTAGGCAACCCTGCAGTTCTGTGTGGTGAAGCCCCTCATGGCGATCAGCACAGTCATCCTTCAGGCCTTCGGCAAGTACCAGGATGGTGACTTTGAGTAAGTTTGTTTGTCTAGCATGCAAGCCTTGGCCCTTCTCTGCCCAACTTTGCTTCTGGTCCATGTGTATGCTGGGCTGTGGGAGAAGGCAGGGGGACAACACGGGTTGAATATGCACATGAGAAAAGAGGGCAGGGGTAAGCCTGTTGGTTTCAAGTTTTTTCTACCTTGGATGGGGGCAGGGGGAAATGGGGCGGGGGGGCAGGAAGGAAAGAGAGTGTTAGAACTCACCAGTGACAGCAGCATGGGGAAAAGATCATGCTGAAATTTCAGGCATTCATGTGTCTTCTCTTTCCAGCGTAACCAGTGGCTACCTCTATGTGACGATCATCTACAACATCTCTGTCAGCCTGGCGCTGTATGCCCTCTTCCTTTTCTACTTCGCCACACGTGAGCTTCTCAGTCCCTACAGCCCAGTCCTCAAGTTCTTCATGGTGAAGTCTGTCATATTCCTGTCCTTCTGGCAAGGTGAGCTGCTTTTCCCTTCCCCTGGTAGGCACAAAGAGCTGTCTGCAGGTGCTCAGACACTAGGGTTGATAAAGCAGATGCTGATTAAGAGCCAGAATGTCTTTCTATATTGTTATTATTATATTTGGTTTGTAGTCTTTCAATGCTTTTCCCTGGGAAACGTGTTTTGCTCATTTTTGTCTTTGTTTCCATGCCCCTGAATCCTCACTATCCCTGTGCATGTGCACGTGCACACGCATATCTGCCTGGCAAAATCAGCTGTTTGGATGAAGAGTCCTTTGCATTCCTGGAACAATCATAAAGCACAAGCTGCCAACATTTTATCTGCGTGCTGCCATTTTATTGATTAAAGTGGCACATCTAAAAATTTTTAGTACTTTTTTTTTCCAGTGCTCTATAAATAAAATGTTAATGGTATGTCTGTGATTCATGTGAAGCAGCAAGCTGGCTGAACACGGTGTGTGCTGCCACAGAACTGCCGCTGAACAAGCGGAAGGACATTCAGAATATGTACACATGATGCAGAGGCACATTCAGAAAGCTGAAATTCTGCCTAAGCTCAGTGCTTCTTACTAATTGGCTCTAAGCATTTCCCTGTTTAGTGCCCTACTTAGGTTTATTGAGTTGCACTTCAAAGGCTAATTGAGTAGGAAGTTAGGTGGAATTTAGGCTGTTGGAGTATGGCCCACCCTCCCTGTCTACAGACAAACTAATAAGCTGTCTAGTTTATTATCTTGAGCCATCTGGTCACATGCTTTGTGCCTTCTCTGGAATTCTTCAGCCACCTGGCTATGAACAAGGAGAAACATCTTTCTTGCAGTGGTGTTTCAAAACTACTTTATGCTTAAATGATATGCTCTGTTGCTTCAGTTTTTGCTCTAGCTAGTGGAAGTGCTGAGATCACAGAAGTGCTCACAGAAATACCTGACTCTTCTTAACCTTTTGGACTTAAGTCCTGCAGCAGCTAATTCCACAGATTATGCGTCGGTTGAGAGTAGAAGAGGGTCAGTGTTTGAACATTCTTTGCTTAAACATATTTGTATTATTTATTGCTCCTTTCTCTGTCATACAGATGAGTGTAGATAGGAGTATCTAGCGTGTTCTGTTTGTAGCTCCTGTGTTAAATGGCTTTGCATTTAGGACATATAGCACAGACAGCTATTTCTGTTCCTTACGGTTAGTATGCGATAGTGTTTTCTTCACATTTACATGAGTTTGTTTCTTTGTTTAGGGATGCTGTTGGCCATCTTGGAGAAGTGTGGTGCCATCCCCAAAATCCACTCTGCCAGCGTGTCTGTAGGTGAAGGCACAGTAGCTGCTGGGTATCAGGACTTCATCATTTGCGTGGAGATGTTCTTTGCAGCCATCGCCCTGCGCCATGCCTTCACATACAAGGTGTATGTGGACAAGAGACTTGATGCCCAAGGTAGGAAATATGTCAGTGCATATGGCATGTCTGTTTGGTAGTGAGACTGGGTGGAGACTGGTTCCTCTGGCAGCCAATACACTGATATGACTTCCAGCCTGAATGCCTGAAAAACATCACATCCCCTCCTCCATGGTGTCTGAACAGATTCATTGTGCAACGGCTCTGCAGGGCAGAAACCTTGCTTGAATTGCGTTGTTCCCTTTTCAGTTCCCCAGTATGCCACCCACGACAGCTTGTTGCAGACCTGAGGGCTGCAAGAAGTTGCATCCTTTTGGTAGAGTGGGTTTGTCCTCCTTCCTGTCTCCCCACAGGGGAACTCCATTGCTCCAGATTGTGCAACAGACTGAAGGCAGGAGGGACAGGGCCTGAAACAGGCTCTGTTTTGAATCTGGCTCAGGAAGATGAGCCTGTGCTTTGACAATATGTTTTGCTTGGAGGAGGAGGATCTTCCTGTAATGACTTTGTGAGGACTGGGCTGCTAGAAGTCCTATTCCAGGGAAGAGGGAGGTGGATGTTACCTCTGGGGAAAGGGGGTTCTCATGTCTAGTCTATGCAAGTACATTCAGTGTTCTCCAAATAAAGGGGTTCCTTCCTGCTGGGGAGAGTCTGTGCTGAGGTGTAGGAAGACAGCAGCACTTGGGCAGTGTTCATGTAGATTATCCCTCTGTCCCAGCCAGCCCCAGATGTTTTGGAAGGACAGTGGTCGCAGCTGGGGGAGATGAGATGTGTGGGTGATGAAAAGGTAAACTGCTGGCCAGTACAGTGGGGGATGTTTTGGTAGTGGGTCTTGTTCAGTTCTTGTTATTTCCTCTCTCTCTCTCTTTCTCTGTCTCTCTCCTCTCCCTTTTATCTCTTCCCTTGCTTTGGCCACTGGTCCCTGACGCAGCTGTTCCATCATATGGGCCATACGGTAGGTACAGCATGCTCTGTGTGTTTGTCTCCATTCGTTTTTAACTGGGATGCTCTCCTGTCCTGATTCTCAGCCTGCCTACTGCCTGCTCTGTCCCTTGGTCCCCCTTCCTTGTAGGTCTGTAACTAGACTGCCTCACACAGCTGCGTTAGGGTTGTCTGGATCATAAGCTGTAAAACAGCCCCATGGGTGGTGGCATAACATCTAGCTTTAGAGCGTTTCTGTCAGGACTGTGTGAATCTCTTTCCAAAGAGTTGCACAGGCTCTCAAAGGAGCTTGTTTGATCTCTCACCCCAGCCTCGCTTCACTTGTGTAATTGCCACAGATGATCACCATGCTTTGGTTGTTTGGGGAGCTCATCCCCAGTACTGAGCAGAGCCAGAAGCCCATGCTGGCAATGGGACCTAGAAGCGATGAGAAATCGCAGCTCCTAGAAGGACACACAGCCTTCCTCTGTGCTCAGCATTTGGGTGGGACAATCTCCAACTATTTCTTCCTTTGCCGTATCGCTGTGATACCTTCCACCGTGGGGTGGTTCTGCCTCTAGTACTGTCCCCCTCCTTTTTCTCCTTTGCGCTGCTTTCCACTTTTACGATCTGTTTTCTGTGGGCACTTCGATACTGCCTATCAGTCTAATTTCCAGTGAGTAGAAATGGCAAATTCCATTTCTCCTATATTTTTAGAATTTCCTTAGTTTTTTGTCTTCTGAAACCCTTTACAGGAGCACCTTCCTACCTGACTGTCTTCGCTGCACACCCAAGCCAACACAGATAGTGTGTAATGTAGGTTGTCACTGTGGGTATGTCCCATTCTCATGGCATGTCCCCCATTTGGTGCTGAGGTGGGTTCATTTGGCTAGCAGTGACTGGATTTAGGAGCAGTACTGGTAAAACTTGACACCATTTGTGTGGTATTTCCTCAGCAGCTGCTTAAGGAAGTCTGTAAAGTAATTTCTGCAGCATCTAGGAGTGCATGTTCCCTGTTCTCCTTTACCTTCATGTTAAGGGGCATGGGAGAAGGCAGCAGTATTCTTCACTTGTCCCTCCCTGTCTTACCCCAACAGGTCGCTGTGCTCCCATGAAGAGCATCTCCAGCAGCCTCAAGGAGACCATGAACCCCCATGACATTGTCCAAGATGCGATCCACAACTTCTCCCCAGCCTACCAGCAGTACACCCAGCAGTCAACGCTGGAGCATGGTCCACCGTGGCGCAATGGCAGTCACGTTATCTCACGCTCCCACAGCTGCTCGGGTGCCCGTGACAATGAGAAGACCCTCTTGCTGAGCTCTGATGATGAGTTCTAGGAGAAACTGCCAGCACAGGCTGTGATTTTCCTTCTTCTGTTGTTTGTTTTTTTTTTTTTTAATTTATTGAAGCAGAAACGTGCAAGCCGTATCACTTCCTAGAGAGTGCAGGTTGCAGAAGTGGGCACTTGCCATTAGCTTTTGTGGGTATGGACATGATGAGCAGTGCAGAGGTGGGGGAATGGCCAGGACTCCATTCTCGAGGCCATTCTGTACAGCAGCAATCACCTGGAATTAATTGAAGCAAAGCTCCAGGGTTTGGGGCGCTGGCCTCCCACACCTGCCCAGCTTGGTGTGGAGCGTGACTGGCCAGAGCTCAGAGTTGTGGCCAAACATGGTTTGGTTGGGTTTTTTTCTTTTTTTCTTTTTTTTGGTTGGGTTTTTTTTTTTCTTTTTTCCCAACTGGACAATGCAACTGCTTTGTATTCCTCTTCCTGACTAGTTGATACAGGTACAGCTTGCTCCCCAATACTAACATCTCTATGATCCTTGGGAAATGGGATTAGGATTTGGCCATAAGCATTCCTGAGGACCAGACCAGACATTGGTCCCTCTGTAGCCATCGCCTTGAATACTTAGCAAGGAACATCTGCCCCCACCCTCCTAAGCACCTGGTTGTGCAGTCCTGTACTTGAGTGAACGAGGGGAAAAAGGACAGGACTTTCTTCCTCTTCTTCCACTCCCTGCGTCCCCCTGCTCCCCATCAAAGCTGATGCTTGTTGAAGCTCAGCAGGGATGGAATTACTGTCTCACAAGGGTGGGGTTTTCTAATCACCAGGAGTCCAAGCTTCTCATCTCCCCTGTGTTCCTGTGGCAAGAAGCCTCCCTGGAGTGTCTGTCTCCTGCTAACAAGACTGAGGACTGGCCATGATGGGTGGTGGAAGTTTGTAAAGCTCTGGCCCTTTCATCCCTCTTTAGGAAAGGAAGATATGTAAACACTAAAATGTTTCTATTTCTTGTTTCCTGTCCCCCACCAACATAGCTGCCCCTCTTAAAGGTGTGGATTGCACCAGGTAGCTTTCAAAGCAGGTCCTGGTCTCTCAGAGCTAGCTCTCCCCATGCTTGTCATCACTGACTTCCCCTGTGAGCTGCACAAGCTTTGCCCTTTGGCTAGAATATTTAGGAAGGGATGTTGCACACTCCTTTGCTTTTTATCTCCATAGCTGTTTGGGGCCAAACTGGAGCAGACTTGAAACCTGACATGACCTGGCTGGTTAAAATTATCCCTCTTAGTTTCCCAGGCAGCAGTTGCTGCTGCTTCTGCACCCTTCACAGGCCCTGCAGCAATAGTGATGCTATCAAGGGTGGAGCCAGCATCCACAGGAGTGAGAAAAGCAGCTTCCCCTTGCTTTTGTTGGGTTTTGGATTGGCCCCCAGGTATTTAGTGGAGCCAAAATATAAATGATCCCTCTGTAGATCTATTCAGGGGCCAGGAAATGCCTCTTGCTTGCTTAAAATTGTCTAGGGGAGGAGGGGGGAGCACATTCAAGTGCCATAGATCAGATGCCCCTACTCCCAAGCAGGATGCAAAATGGAGAGGTTGGAGCAAGTCACTATGTTCTTGGCTGTAGTTCCTCTGTTCCTCTCCCCCTTGATGCCTGCCCTGCCATCAGCAGACCTGCACGTTTCCAGATTGCCCCTCATTGCTCTGCTGGAAGAACTGGGGTCTGGTTTACTGTCTGGAGTTCACCTTTCCTCTTGTATCCCGTTTTGTGTGCTTGCTAATCCACTTTCTCAGAAGTGACTGTGAGCAAAGAACGCCTCGTTTCCTCAGCACCCCTGCCGGAATCTCGTGGTTGGGAGCAGGGGGAAAAGGGCTTGCTCCTTACTGTGAGGATAAGATGGGGGAAGGCGTAAGGACAGCGTCTGCTTCCATACTTGCCACTTTGAAGGAGCTAGATGGAAGCAGGGTCAGTGGATCCAGCAGCAGAGAAGCTGCTGGATTTCCCCACTTACACACATCCTGTGATGCCACGCAGTTAGTTACTGCTTTTCCTAAATCCGTCGCTGCTTAAATGGACATGCAAATACTGGCTGCCAGGCTTTGTGTGGGCTTGGTGTAAAACTCCTTTTCCTCATGCTGTAAGCTGCCGGGAAAGCAAGGCTGAAGATTGAATGGCTTCCATCTTCCATGGCTTTGATTAATAGTCCTTTAACGTGAGGTATTTATTTTAAACTTCCCCTCTCTGTTAGTGGGGCATGGGACATGATCCCTTCCTCCCCAAGGCATTTGTAGGCCTTGATGATGTCCCAGTGTCACTTAATTGGTGACTGTCCCCAGTCTTTGTTGGGTGGCCAAGATCTGAAATCTCTGGGATTGCCCCGCTGAAAGTGACTGGGGCTTGGGGAAGCATTTTTTAAAAATTACTTTGAAATGTGTGCTGCATATTTATGCTGTGCAGGGGATCTGGATATTCTTAAAGCTTCCTGTATGTAGTGGTTTAAAGTGTAACCCTTTTGCACTAGCTGCCTTTGAAAAAGCCTGATGAAGAACTAGCACCCAAACAACAGCCAGCTGCCATGCATTATAATTTTTATATATATGAATATATATATATATTTTTTAACACCACACAAAATCATCTCTGAGCTTCCTGCTCTCCCTCACAACAGGTAAGTGCCAGAGGAAGGACTGATTCTGAAGCCACTCTGGCTTGGTGGAACAAATACAAGACCCAGAGCTTGAGACCAAGGCATCCCTGGTCTGGCAGGTCTATTTGCAGTAGCTCAGGGCCCCAACAAATGTGTTGGTTCCAGGAGTAGGCCCTTGGAGCTGCTCTCCCTCACCTGCTTCCCTTCTTCCTTCCTTCCTTCCTTCTTGTTTACCGTGTAACATACCCATGGGACTTGTTTATTATTTTTCCATATAGAGTAGTTCTTTGTATATAAATGAAAAAAATGTATGATAAATAAGACAGAGTCACCTAGTTTTGTACCTATCGTGTTTAACTGATGTGAGCTCAGCGACAAGCCGCTCTCTCTATTTTGGTCTTTGTGACGTTATACTCTGCAGAAATGAGCAAATATGATGACAAATAAAAATATAGAGATAATATAGATTGTACTTAAGCTGCCTCTGTGTGGTGCTGTCTGGGTGTCATTTCTGAACTGATTTTGAGTTTTTGCTCGTTGCAGGGGCTGAGGCTTAGTGGGTCAGTGTGTCGTCATCTTCCTAGTCCTCAAGAGGAAAAGCTTCACACTGTCTGTGTATGCAGGAGCTGATGGAGAAGCAGCTCTACAGCAGCCTGAGGCTAACACATGACTGGTGGCCCAAAGCAGGAGCAGAATCCATTGTCAAAAACCTTGAGACGAGTCCTGTTCTTGGGTGCTCAGTGTGAAACACCGAGGGGAAAAGGGGGACTGCTTTTTCTGACATGGGCCCCAGCAAATGGCAGCTCCGGGCTTTTCCATGAGCGGTGGTAGGGCTGGGGCAGTTTGCAGTGATGAGAGAGAAGGTGAATATGAAACACAGAACCATCATGTGAGTTCTGCATGCTGCCAGAAGCCTGGGACCTGGCCTGCCGGGGTGCCAGGGGAACATACTATCACTTCCACCTCACCTCCAAGGAAGGGTGGCTTTTCCCCACAGGGAGGAGGTTGGGCTTCACCTCCGGGTAAGGCGCCTGCCATGCTTCCTTCCCCTTCTGCCACCCACAGACACGAGCTCCCTGCTTTATTCCTTGCTGTTCCTGAGTCAGGCAGTGAGGTCACACAGCAGGGACATTTTTGGGTAGAGCTGCCCTGATTGCACCTACCTGTCCTCCCACACTATGTCTGAGGGAAGCCTGGAAGGAATTTGTCTAGGGAAAAGTGTTATCTTTCCTAGGAAAAGCTGATTGAACACAGCTGAACTGCACCTGAAAGCAAGTGCTTTGGGGGATGATGTTCGGCATTAAGCTTGCTTACTGAGCCCCTTTTCTTCCAGAGACTATAAATTGGTGTTCTAAGAAGTTATGAGCTGTCCCCCATCCCATCTTTTTTGAGCACATTCTTGAACATGCCATGCAACAAAGCTAGAGGGAGCTAGGAAACCTGGTCTCACTGAGACGCAGCTCTGTCCTGAAATTCAAGAATGACCAAACACACTCTCACTGTGGAAAAAAAAAACAACGAACTTGCTTTATTTTTAAAGTCTACAAAATACAGAGGAGTCAGGTAGGACACATACTGTAAGTCAGAAAATAAATAAGTTTTTTTTGCTCTATATAAGTATAAGATAAAATGTGATTTGCATATATAAAATATAAAGTACAGCTCTGTACCAACATCCTGGCTGTGCCGAGAGGCAGAATGGCAAAGAGGACGTGAAAATAACTTACGTTCGTGCAATAAATAAACCCAAGAGGAGCTGGGGTGGGGGGATGCTAACCACAGTGCCCCCTCCGCGAGCAGCGGGCACCTCTCTCTGGGGAGGGATGGAGGCTGCAGCTGAGGGCAGCTGGCATAGCAATACCCAGGCAGGGGCAGAAAGGGGTGGGGGTGGGGGATCATCTACAGTGGCAGATGCCAAGAAGGGTCTGCCTCCTGTTACCCTATGCTGCCTGTATTTAGCAATTCCAACTCTTCTCCAGCATTTCAGGCTGCTGAAGACCTGGTTGTCCCACACCGGTGTCCAAGCTGGAGGAAAAACGTAGGGAGGAGCCTACCTGCCTGCCAGGCAGCTCCCAGGAGCAGGGATGCTCTCTGCCCCTGCTTCCCACCTCTTGTACCTTCACCCATTTTTGTCTCAACAGCTCTGGCTCTCTGGAGCCAGGAGCACCTTTCTGTGGGCTTTGTAGGTAGTGGGGCGCCAGGGAGCACTTGGTGGGGCCATACAATCTGGCTTGTGCAGAGCAAAACAGTGTTTATCTCTGCTCCAGCTGCCTCCGCTTCCTTCCTGCCGGTGCTGCTGCATTTCAGAGACACACAGCCAGCCAGGCTGAGTGTCCTGTAGGCAGGAAGAGGCGTGAAGGATGTGCATGGAGAGAGATAAAATAGCACCACTGCTTCTCCCCTTTATGTATGACAGCTTGGGCTGACCCACTCACGTCACCCAGCTCTCCCCTGCCCGAGGGTCCCTCCCCCATCACAGTCACAGGCTGCCACAGCGCTTTCCCATCCCGCTCACCCTTACAAGGCACCAACCTGCAGCCACTTTCTCTCCCCCTCTCAAACCTGCCACCTTCCCTTGCCATCTCCATCCCCAGAGGTTCCAGCCATGCTGCCACCTCCCTCCCTGCTCCAGCCGTGGTCCAAGTTGCAGGGCCAATACCAACGCCCCTCTCCATCACAGCCCTTCTGCCTCTTGCTGTGAAACCTCTCTCCCAGTTTCCTGGCACATGCTCCTGGGAGTGCCTGGCCCATACTCAGCTCCCCCCAAAAAACAATCAAGAGGCACCTGGTGTTTTTCTGCCAGCTTGGAGACGTGGGATGCTTCCCTAATGCTGCCTGCATGGGCTCGCCCTCTCCTGCTTGCACCCTCCAGGGTGATCGCTGCCCAGATGCAGGGGCTGCAGCAGGGGATTGGTCAGAGGGGAGGGGGCTGCAGGGGCCACCAGTGGGGTCCTGTCCTCTCCCCCAGCACCCACACTACGGCAGCTCTCCCTACACAGAGGAGCTGGATGTCAAGGGATGGGAGAAGGAGGATTTTAGGCACAGGTCCTGGTGGGAAGGAGGTCAGGGAGGGTATAGGAGGGAATTCATGGGGGAAGGTGCCCCGGAGGGGCCGTGCCCAGCCGGGGGATAGAGGCCGACACTAGGAATAGGCGGCCTGGTTGGCACCGGACTTGACGATGGTGATGACACTGGCGGTGGCCACCTTGGCAGGGGTCCCATGGGCAGCTACGGTGCGGGCGAAGCCCTGCAGGGCCTCGTACTTGCCACGGAGCGTGTCAAGCTCCAGGCGCATGGCGGCATTTTCCCGGGCCAGCTTGTCCACCTCCCACTCCAGCTCCATCTTCTGCTTCTGCAGCTCTTCCTTCTGACACACGCGCTTCACCCGGCAGCTGGCAGCATAACCCCGGTTCTTCAGCGTCCGCCGGCGCTGCTTCAGCCTCGCCACCTCCTCCTTGGAGAGGCCCCGCAGGTGGTGGTTGAGCTCCCGCACCGACAGCCCCATCAGCTCCTCATCTGACAGCAGCGGCGTGTTCTCCCCCAGCTCCCGCTTCACCTGCCAGAGAGAGGGGCGGTCGCCTGAGACCCCCAAAACCAGACCTCTGCCCCACTGACTCCCCAGTCCCACCAGTGCTCACCTTCAGGGCCTTGCTGGAGAGCCCGTCTGCAGCCATCCTTGCCTCACGCTGGCCCTACAGCGCAGCCAGGAGAGAAGCTGGTTACTGCCTGCCCGTGCCCCTCGCCCCAGCACAGCGGGTGCTGGCCCCCTGCCCATGTTCCCCCTGCCGGCCATATGACTCATCCCTACTCCTTTAAAAAAAGTACGTAGTAATAATAATAATAATGACTGCAAAATATAATAATAACAGGGGAAGGCTGAACCTTCCATCCCTCCTTCATCCCGCCCCGAGGGGGCTGGGATGCTGCTCGGCCCAGGGGACCCGGAACGCCCCAGCCCGGCTGCCGAGATCCGCCCGAGGCTGAAAAGAAAGTAAAACCAACAGCCCCCACGGGACGGAACCGTGGCGAAGCCACCCGGGCGGGACCCGCGTAGAGGTGCCACACCAGCGCCGCCCCCGCGGCTCCCCGTGGAAGGGTCGGACTGTCGGCGGGTTCCCGGGCGAGAAGTGGCTTCCCCCGTGATTCAGCAGCCCCAGGAGCACAAGGCACCGAAACGGAGCCTGTCCCCTGGCTAGTAGCCGGTCTCTCCTCGTCCCTGGGTTTAGGGGGAGGTGGGGAGGGGACGGGAACCCGGGCTGCGGCCAAGCAGCCCCCACCCACCCCGGGGAGCCCCGCGCCCCGTTAGCAGAGCCCCCGGCGGGTCGAGGGCGGGGGAGAGCGGGCCGGGCGCTCCCCGCGGGAGGCGAGGGGCTGGAGGGGAAGGTGGAGCTCGGGGCGGCTGGAAGCTGATGCAATCCGGGCCGGGGAACCGCCACTGAGGGAGCAACTGCGGCGGCCCCCGGCACCCGCGAGGGGAAACACGGACAGCCCGAACTGGGACACCCGCTCCGCTCCCCCCCGCCCCAGCGGCGGAGCGGCCTCCAGCCGGTACCGGACCCCGCCGCCCCGGCCGACCCGCGCGGAGAGAGACGACAGGGAAACCGGCGACGGGAGCAGAGGAGACGCCCCAGCGGGGGTATCTCCCCCCATTCCCGGCCGGTGCTTACCGGGAGGCTGCGCTGGTCCCCGCGGGGCCGCTGCCGGGTCGGGCCGTCGGGCGGCGCCTCCAGCCCCGCTCCCCCGCGATTACTCACCCGCGGATTCTTTTCATTCATAAAAACACAGTCATGCGGTGACGTCACCTTCACCCCGCCCCTCGCCGCCGCCACCTCTGCCGTGCGGGGCGGGCCCCGCTCTTAAAGAGGCCGCTGCCCTTAAAGCGCCCAGAGTGACACCCCCACCAGGGTATTAAACGTACCGGGATATGAATGTAGTCCCTCTCCAAAACTCCTGGCTTTCCCCCAAATTTTGGGGTGACGCAGGCCCGGAGAACGGCCGTACCCAGGACCAGAACTCCCCCACCCAACCCCAGCAGAATGTGCCGCTGCCACTTTAAGAAGAGCCCCTCACCAAGATGGCGCCCCCCGTCTTTCCGCCCCTCTCCGGGATGGCGGCGGGCGTGAGCCAGTGGCTCTCTCCGCGCCCGCCCGCCCCTCCCCGGGTGCGGCGCCGCTGATTGGCCGGCTCCGGAGGAGGGCGGAGCGGTGATTGGCGGGCGGCCGGCGGAGCGGGACGCACCGGTCCCGTCGTGCTTTGCGGGTGCTGCCGCCGCCGCGCCCCGGGCACCGAGCCCGGCCGCAGGTCCGCCCCTAGCCGCAGACCCAGCCCCGGCCCCGCTCCGCTCCGCCTCGCCCCGCTCCGCCTCCCCCCGGCGGCGGGCAGGCGGCAGGGCCGTGGAGCGGGGGGTGTGGGGCGTGTTTCCCGCCGAGGCGGCGCAGTAAGGCCCGGTGAGGGGGAGGTCAGCGGTCGCCGCGAGGCGCTGAGGAGAACCGGGAGCTCTTCCCGGAGGAAAGAAACCGCAGGTGCCGGCGGCGGGCTTTCCTCCCGGGCGGTGTGTCACCCCGGCCACTCTCGGTTCTCCTTTCCCGGGGCCGGGTCGTGGAGTTCAGGGAAGGGGAAGGGCCGGGCGGAGCCTGTGGCCGGGTTTCCCCTCGGGAGGCGGGACAGAAGCCGCCCGAGGCGCCAGAAAGATGCAGTTCTTCGGCCGGCTGGTGAGCACCATCAACAGCGTCACCCAAATATTCACGAACCCTTACCGGGTGAAGGAGGTGCCGGCTGCAGAGTACGCTGCTCACGCCTGCCTGAGGCAGGCCGGCAGGGTGGCCCTGTATGAGAACAGCCTCGCTCGCTCGTGGGATTGCCTGCTGGTCAATCCCCAGAGCCCCCAGGTCGCTTTCCGGTAAGTGAGGGACCTTTGGCGATCGCTACTCAAATGTGAAACTAAAGATCCAAAATTTCCAGTCTGGGGACCGCAGTGCCTCGTGGCTGTGGGGTGAAGTGTCTGATCAGCAGGTGGGCTCCTGAGGAGTGGAAGGCCCTCATGTGTGCTGGCGGAGTCATCGTCACCATCAAAACAGCTTGTGAGAACAGGGCAGTGGGTCCAAACGCTGTGAAAACAGGCGACTGTAAAATAGGTGCTTGGGTCAGAACATCTGCAGTATATGGGCTTCTGCTCACACCTGTTGCTGCTTCAGCATCTGGAGTACAGGATGCTTCAGCCCAGAAGTTAATGTTCCTTGGGAAGAGGAGATGACCTCTGCTAATGAAGTAAGCTCCCTTCTTCCCTTGGAACAAGCATGGCACCAGATGAGGAATGGGAAAGTCCCCAGCACTATTGTTTGGAGAAGAGCTGTTTCTCTCAGATACATGGGATGGAGGTTGTTTCTTTAAGCAGGACCGACGCTGTGTTTGCCTTTCCTCCAGGCTCTTCCAGCTCAACAATGAAGCAGATGCCCTGATGTGTTTTGAGCAGTACGCCAGGCACCTGCCTCCTTTCTATGAGAGCTCGCGCCAGCCCTTGTCGCTGGAGGATCTCCAGCAGCTCAGTGACTGCTTCCGCGACCACCCCAGCTGGTCCCCGGCACATGTCGCAGTGGAGATCGGCCGTCGTGAGAGCTTCCGGCACAACCACGTTCTGAGGCAAGGGGCGGGAGGGGTCTCTGGCAGGTCTGGTGCTGGGAATGGGCTCAGGAGGGCAGGCTAGGCCAGATTAGCGTAATCCCTTGATGTACCAAAGCAACGGGGGCTGCTTCTTGGACGAGCTTAACACCTATGGTTGCTGCAGAGGCTAAGTTTAAAAGTGCCGGCCTTGGTGTGTCTTGCCTGAATGACAGATGTGGTAGCAAAGGGTGGCCAATGGTCGCTGCGTAAGGGTATTGGGGTGGGCTTTCAACCTGCTGCTGTGGATGTTAAAGCGTGGAGCTCTGGTGTTTGTGCTAAAGGATTGAAATATTTTACTAGAGGCACTAGTTAGATCCTTACAACCCCGTGGAGCTGCTTTTTGGAGGGGGTTGTGGCTGACTTTGTAAACCACGAGAGAGGAGTACAGAAGGACTGTCTTTCTGGAAGCGGTTTTTAGCCACAAACCTTGCTCTCTTTCCATGGGGAAGTTCATTGAGGATAGGGGAGACTAGTGAGGAGTTAGGGGAATGGGGGACTAGTGGCAGCACCTCTGCCAGGTTGCTGACTGTAATCTGTTTCATGCCTGCCTTTGGGCAGGGGGAGCTGCTCCCGTATGGGGCGGGAGAAAGGAGCAGTGTGTCAGGGGAGAGTCAATGTCAGGGCTGCTTGGCAGCCCTTCCCTGTGTTCCTTCCCTGGCAAGAGGCTAGGCTTTCAAGAAACTTGTGGTTCATACCAGCTGGTCCTGTCGCAGACGTGGATGGTACCTTCCTGTCAGCTCCCAGGGCAGCTGCATGTCCTTATCTTAACAGGCCTTCCTTGGCCTTATGTTGACTCTTGGCTTGCAGCTGTGTGAACAGCACGGACAGTGAGGATGGCTACACCCCACTGCACCTGGCGTGCCGCAAGGGAGACATGGAGTGCCTGCTGGAGCTGCTCCAGTGCCACGCGCGGGTGGACATTACCGACAGGAACGGGGAGACCGTTTTCCACTATGCTGTGCGAGGGAACAGCCCCCAGGTCATCGAGGTGGGAGCTATTTCAAAGCTGTGGGGGTGTGGGGTTCTCTATGCTGTGAGGAAGTAGACAGGAAAACAGCTGCAGACGGGAGACGGGAAAGTCAGTTCCCTCTGCCGCAACATCAAGTTAATGCTTGAGACTGATTTCAGCCTCTTTCTTCCCACTTTACTGGTGCTGTTTTCTGTAAGCAGGCTCCAGATTCCACCCTGCAGTGGAAAAATGATATTAAGCAAGTTTCCTCAGAAAGTGTCCTTCATTGCTATTTGCATCAGGCCTTCATCCTGCCTTTCCCCAGGCCCTTGGCTGTCCCTTCTCCGTCTCCTCTGAGCAGGGTGTGTGTTTCTGGGTAGAGTGCTCCCATGGGGAGAGCATGTGTTGCCCACAGACTGAAGGACAGTTCGGAGCCACCCTGGGCTCCTCTATGCTGCAGAACCTGTTTTTTGAACTGAGCGGCCTTGCACGGGGGACAGCAATAAGAGCCTCAAGGCAGAGACGGTCTGAAGTCGGAGGCGTTTTCGATTGCTGAGGAGTGCTGGGCAGAGTGAGAGGGTTCATAAGGACGTGGGTGGCCTTCCACGTTGGTTCCTCAGGTCTGTCAGCTCCCCAGCACCCAGTGTGAGCGCGAGTCTGGCTCTCCCCTATGGCTGCACCCCCCACGTTTGCCCAATACCTCTTGTGACAGCTCTCTCTTTGCACGCCAGACTGTGCTGGGGTTTCCTAATGTGTGATGGGGGAGAAATGATGACTGGGGCTTGCCATGGTGTGGAGCAGGGCAATTAGGACCTTTGTATTAAAAAGATATCCTCTGGTTTTATTTCTCTGATGGCAGCAACTTGGCTTGTTGTTACAAAAATACTTCCACGTCTGATCTGTCTCCTGTTTGTTTCTTTTCTCTCTTGATTCCTTGCTAAACCAGAGAAAATAAACTAAATTCCTGCATCTCTTGTGTGCACCAGGGCTTGCAGAGTTTCCCCAGCATGGCAGTGGGGATTTTTGTGTAACAAACCATTCAGCAGGTAACAGGTCTAAAATTTACAGGGAGAATAAGAAAATTCTTTCAAACATATCCCCACATGTATATTTTAAACAGAATCCTGCTTGTATCTGAAAGCAATGGTGAAGTTGCAGGGGAGGCTGAGCTCTTGCCTGCTGACTGGCTGTGGTAACTGATGGGGCCGCAGCAGGAAACTACTGGTTTCAGTTAGCGCTCTCATTTGGTTGGGATGAGCTTGGCTCACACAGTGTGAGACGGTGGGAATCTGCTGGGCTGTGTTGTTCAAGGTGGTACAAGCCCTTTTTGGCTGAGGGGTGTCTCAGAAGCACCTGGGCCAGAGGAATAGGGCACAGAGAGTAGCAATAAACCCTTTGCGGAGAGAAAGCGAGTGCTTCCATAGCTAGTGTTGGAAGCAGGGGTGGAGAGAACCAGCTGTAGCATCGTGAGGAACCCAGTGCTCCAGACTCTGTCCTCGGAGCTGAGGAAGAGAGATGGTGCTTTTCTATGTCTGTCTATTTATGTATTGTCTCTTCTTCCCAGCTCCTGGGCAGAACTCCAACTGCTGTCTTGGACCACCTGAGCCACGAAGGGTTGACCGCTCTGCATCTTGCTTGTCAGCTGGGCAAAGAGGACATGGTTCGGTCCCTGCTGAAATGCCGTGCCAGCTGCGGTGTCGTGGGGACGCTGGGCTACCCCATCCACACAGCGCTGAAGTTCTCCCAGAAGGGGTAAGTAACCACTTGGGCTGCCAGAACAGGGCTCTTTCTCCAGTCTGGGGACCTGTCTGCTTGCTCAGGGTTGTCCAAAACTGGACCCCTTTCAGGGCAATGCGGAGTAGGAAGATGTCCTGTGCTGTCCTCTGCTGCATCACTGAGTTGGCAAAAGAACAGAGGAGTGCTAGTATGGAAAAGAAAGAAACACTTTCAGGGAAAAAAAAAAAGTTTTCTCCTGAATTTACCTCTATATATATTATTTAGTAT
Organism: Phalacrocorax aristotelis; assembly: GCF_949628215.1. Lineage (NCBI taxonomy): Eukaryota > Metazoa > Chordata > Aves > Suliformes > Phalacrocoracidae > Phalacrocorax > Phalacrocorax aristotelis. The sequence goes on along the minus strand of NC_134276.1, from coordinate 161,597,470 downwards.
CAGGCATCAGGAGAAAGACACAGATTTAAAAAAAAAAATGTTTCTGCAATACTTTTTTCTCAGAATGAGCTGCGAGAAGATGATTTAGTGATGCTTAAGTAGTATTGCTGATTGCTGTACCTCTGTCTTTGAGTGCTCTGATCCTAATGAGCTTTCATTTCAAAGCCTAGTTATTCCCATCTCCTGTGGGCCAAAGGTACTCTTGCCTCTTAATAACACGTGCTGGAACTGAATCAAAAGAGACACGATGATTACCCCGTTTTGTTTTTCCCAGAGAAATTTGGTTCTCTCAGTGTGTGCTTTATCATACTTAATTTTCACAGAGTTTCCAAGCTCTGCAAATGGGGCTCTCATGTCAACATTAGCTGCTGCTAGCTATTTTTTCAGCATTTTGAAAAGTGCTTTCCAAAAGTGGAGGCATATTCAGAAGCCAAAAACGTGCTTAGGTCCCTTAGTTTGCAGTGAGCCTTGATCTCTTGTACATGGTTTATTTGGTGGTGTTTCAGAGTGGAGAGCGTATGTTTGTTTCATAAGTCTACCTACCCGCACTCTGTAGGCACCAGATACTAGTCTATTCACAATAGGTGTGATTTTTCTCTCATAGGGAAGTACATAGATCCTTAATTTCAGCAAGTATTTAACTATTTTGGTTTTATCCCCATGTTTCCATGGAGAGAGAGGGAGAGGAGAAGAATTTCCCCTCAGGTCTTGAGAATTTCCAGAAATGCCATATTACCGTATTGGAGAAGCATTCAGATGTTGCTCCACAACTTGGAGTTGGGAAGGGATTCTCCTGCTTCCTCTGAATGCTTTGCTGCTTGTATGCTTCCTGTTGCGCCCTTCCTTTCTAAAAAGAGCAAAACAAAACTGCAGCTGGGTAACTTGCAGGTGTTGCAGAGAGCCTGCTGCTGCTGAAGGGTTTCTTGAAGGCTCTGGGCGGGAGGCAGGTGCTGATCTGAGTGGAGGTCTTGAGTCAAGGTGGCAGCCATCGATCCCTTCATCTTGTCTTTGCCAGGTGTGCCCAGGCCATCCTCGAGGTAGATGCCAGCCAGGTTCACTCCAAGGACCCGCGCTATGAAGCCACTCCGCTGCACTGGGCGAAGAAGTCAGAGGTAAATGGAGTCAGTCGTGGCAGGGGCCTGTGCCTCCACCCAGCACCCAGTTATTCCTCCTGCTGCTGACCTCTCCCTTTCCTGAGTGCATGTGCAGAGCCCTGGGAGTGCCAGAGCCCAGCCACCAGCCCAGTGTTTAACTCTCTCTGCCCTGTACTGATCAGTGCTGTTTGTCACGGGGGATGGAGCAGTGGAGCCTTGCAGTGAAATGAACTGGTAGGCTCATCCCTAGTATGTCATCCTTGGCTGTGAAACTGCCAGCTTGTCCCTTTTCCCTTTTTGTTGGGGAAATTGCAGCAGTGTCACTGTTACCCCTGAGGAGAGCTCTCATCTCATTACTGACAGTTTCATGGAAGGAAGCAGACTGAAGCCTTGAAAACTGCAGGGAGAGCGTGAGGTAGGCACAGGGTGCTGGCATGTGGGTTATGGCCCATCTTCTGCCAGAGATGGGCAGATCAGTGGTGTGATATACCATGCTGGAACACCTGAATGGTGCTTGTTGTAAGCAGAGGACATTCCTATGGCAGTACTGCTTTCCCTCCTGCAGTATCATATCCCTCTCAGAAATGTCCTGTGGAGTTTCAGTGCAGACCGAAATCTGCTTGGCTTAGAAAGAGAAGATCAAAAAGCAAAACTTTTTCCCTCCAGTCTGCAAGGATTCTGACCTGAGTAGGAACTGGTTTGGATCCATTGCTCTCAGCCAGTTGCTACACTTGCATATAAGTCCCAAAACACACAGAAGCTCTAGCCAGATTGTGAAACACCAGCTGGTTCTGCGGTAAAACACAGAGAAACCCCATCTCCAGTGCTTGGAAAAATGCAGCTGGCATCTGCCAGCTAGCGGTGTCCAGGCTAAGGGTCCTGCCCCTTCCCCTGCTTTGCTTGTCATGAAACCCAGATTGTTTGAGCACCCATGCTGTTGTCCTCATGACTGCTTTCCTCTTCTTGACCTGGCGTGTGCACACTTGGGCACAGATGGCACGGCTGCTGCTTGAGTACAGTTCCGAGGTGAATTTGGCCAGCCGGACAGGTGACACGGCTCTGCACATTGCGGTCAAGAGGGGACGCTTTGACTGTGCCATGCTACTGCTGACATACGGGGCCCACACCAACGCCAGGGGTCAGGATGGCAACACACCGCTGCACCTGGCCATGAAGGTGAGTTTTCTGTAGAGGCTGCTGGGAAGGAGAGAAAGGATTCTCTTGAAGGGTTTTGGCAGGGACAGACTCCTTCGAAATTGTAGCGGTTGTCTTTCATGGGGTGATCCTTTGTGGGTGCTTTGGCTAATGAAAACAGGAGGGACGGGGAAGGAGAGATGATGTAGTCAAAGGGAGCATGGTGCTTTAGTGAACTTTCTCTTGTTCCCTAGCATGATCACCTGGATATGATCAAAGCAATCATCGTGTTTGGAGGAGATGTCGAGATCCCCAATGATTTTGGGGAGACACCAGGGCTATTGGCAGCCAGGAGCACCAAAGGTGAGGGAGCATGTCAGCAGCCTTACAGAGTGAACCCGGCATCCTATCTCCCCTTGGTGGCCAAAACATTGTCCTGGGGAGACATGAAAACATGCTGAGCATGGGTGATGCTTCTCCAACGTGCTTTCCCAGCTTCTAGTTGCTCACAGGGTAGGCACTTCCTGAGCTAGCGGCGCAGGCTTTGTATTAATACCCCTTGATGAATTTCTCTTCTGTGAGACAGAGATGCAAGAGGAAAAGCTGGCACACACTCCCCCTCTTTCAAGCCATGATGTCAGGCACTGCAGGCTCACGACAGGATGACGCAGTGCTGCTGAACCGCCCAGGCATAAGCGGACATGAGCGGTTCTTCAGTGGCAAGAAGTGTGTGGCACACACCCTTGAAGCTGCACAGCATTGGGTACCCCTGCTGTGCACAAGTCCTACTGCCTGGTGTTTGGGGAGAGATATCTGGGACATACTTTCCCCTTACCTGGGTCATACCAGAGGTTTTGTGAGGGTTGGCTGCCGTGAATTTGGCAGAGTCCCCACTCAGTGTGCGCGTGCACTGATTATCTTTCTGATCTGTGACTCCCCCTTCGTCACCTAAGGTGCGAACCGGAAAGTGCTCTTAGACCTGCTGCAAACTGTAGGGACCGAACGCTGCTACCCACCCAATCCTGACTCCCCAAGCCTGGCACCATCTGCCGCCTCCTTCTTCCTGGAAGGCCAACCTTCCTCATGGAGCAGTTTCAACAGCAGCTTAGGTAAAGCCTTTCCTGGCCCTCCCTCCATCTCCTCCCTTCTTGCTTCACAGTGCTGTCTCGCATCTCTTCTTCAGATGGGCCGTACTCTGGGGACTGTCTCCTAGCTCTCAGGTTCTGATGACTCTGTCCTCATTCAGCTGTTGCAGGATCCTGTCTCTTTTCTCTGTTTTTCCTGTGTGTGTACTTTAAACTCTTGTACTCTAAACTTTTGTTTATAGACCTGACACAAAGCAGCTCTGTAAAAAGGAAAGGGAAGACTGATTCCCTCACCTCTCTGGAAGAGGTGTAGGACTTAGTTGCCTGCATGCACTTTATCCGCTGGGTTATGAACAGAAGGGGGGAGGTACTTTCTGGTCTGCCTTGAGGACCTCCCAGTGTCATGCTGTTGGGCACAAGGAGACTAGAAACATCGCTCATTCGGATCCTGAAGGCCAGCAGCTGTGAGAGGGAAGGGATGGAGCCCAAGGATAGGCGACCCTGGTCACAAGGTTTACGTTACGCATAGGAGAAGCCTACCTTAGGATATATAATTTTGTTGTAGCTTGTGCTCTGTACTGCCCAGACTGTGTGAATAAGCTGGTGGGTCTGTTCTAGATGCCGGGCTTTCCTCTTCTGGGGAGCTCTGGAGCTCAGGCAGAGGCAGCATGAGGGGTTACGGAGCAGGCAGTGGGTGGGTTTTCTTGGAAGGAGGCTCTGACCCTCATGAAAGGGGCTTGCAGGCAGATAACAGCTGCTTGTGGTCCACTTCCCCTCTTGCGCTGATGGTTTCCTTTGTGAAGGCCCCCCTTTGGGGCTAGAGGACAACCCCCCCCCAGACCCTGGTGTGCATCTGTGTCACCACAAGTCTCACTGGCTGGTGATACCAGGACTTCCTTCTCACCGTGGCCTTGTGAAGGTGACTCCCCCAGTTACAGCTCTGATGCAGTGACAGGGCAAGGCCCTTTTTCATCCTGGACTCTGGGCCTTGAAGAAATTCCTCACCACATTCATTGTCATCCACAGCCACCTTCCGGCCTGGGCACTGGCAGGAGTATTTAACTTCTCTCCCCAATCTTTCTTCTTTTGGTTTCGCAGGCTGGCTACTCACCTAGGCTGGATTGGTGCCCTGCACCCAAGGTGGCCTGGGTGTGCATCAGCTGAGGGGTAACGACAAGCCACCCTGTCTCCACAGCTCTCCTGCCTAGGTTACCTCACAGGAGTAGATTTAGGTTATATCTTACGGCTTGCAGTAAACTGCATAGTTGGCACGCTGCTGGGCTCTGCCTTCTCTCTCACCTACTGTGCTCATCATCTGCTTCTACCAATCCTTTTTCTTTGCCAGTGCGTCTCCACCTGCCTGCTTTAAAGGATGGGGTTTCTTCTCTTTGGTGTGGAGTTTAATCTGAGGGGGGTGCCTGGTGGCTACGGGTGAGATGGCTTGTGTCTTCTGCAGGGAGCTTTATTGGACTGGGAAGGAAGTTCGATGTTCTCTGTGTGATTATGGTGGAAATGATTTACCACAGGGGTGGGAGGTTTGGGTACCCTAAGCAAGTTTTCTGGGGACAGAGACAAAGTAGGAAGAAAAATTGAAGGTTTTCTAATTGGGTTTTCTAATTTAATATAAGTTGGTTGACTAATATCTCTGAGGCATGTATCAGAGGGTTCATGTAGCAAAGTGGTCTATCTGTTTTATTTTTTGTTTTCCTTTTGAATGTTCATGGCCCTCTAGGGTACAAGGACCTTCTGTATGTTTCCACAACGCTTGGACAGTTATTGAAGGCACCAGATGTTGTGGACTCGCCCAGTGAGGGTAGAAGAAAGTAAGTAAGGAACTGCTTCTGTCCAGGCTCCCATCCAGCCTGAAGGTGAAAGCCGCGTGTGTGAATTCCTCCCCACCCACACCTGTGGGTGTAGCATCCTCAGAGCTGACATTATTTATTTATACTGACTTTGTATAACTTTGTTATATGTAACACATCAATTAGTATATTATTGCAGTTTTTTCCAGAACCCTCCCTGTGACCTGTTGCGATAAATCTTTGTTCCCAGAAGTGACCATCACCTGTTCCTCTCTGCAGCCCTAGAGCTGCAGTGGAGCCTGAACTAGCAGGGTAAAGCCCTGCTCTGTACCTGCCCTCTGCCACTAGGCACCAAACGCTGTTTTGGCTTTGTGATTTTCCTATCTCCATGCACTGCCTTGCTGCCTACCCAGCTCCTTTGCCAGCTGTGCACTACCTCGGCAGTGCCTGCACCTCACCTCGCATGGAGCCGAGGAAGGGTTGGCACTGAAGTGCTGCCGGCAGGAACTTTGGACTCTCCAATTTTCATTTATGAGGCAATGTCTGTTCCTGCATAATAAGGGACTTGGGTGCATTTTTGGCTTGTGAATGTGTCTCTGGTCTAGAGGTTAGAGGTGGCTAAAAGAGCAAGTGGTGTTGCACCAGGTCTGACAAGGCTTATCTGGCTGTGTTCGGTCTTGCATCTGAGGGAGCACTGCTAGATTTACTTTTTCACTGATTACACCATCCACAGCAGTGTTTTGTTAACAACCTAGTTTCTCACTCTCAAGGCCGCGTTCCCACATGGCATGCTGTGATTAGTAAGCTGCCCCACAGCTCCCAGTCATGTGTATCTCTCTCTGTCCAGCCATGACCGCCTCCTGTGCCTGGATGGAGGAGGCATCCGGGGCCTGGTGCTCATCCAGCTCCTCCTGGCTATTGAAAAGGCTGCGGGCCGTCCCATTCGTGAGATTTTTGACTGGATTGCGGGGACCAGCACTGGGGGGATCTTGGCCTTGGCTATTGTACATGGTGAGGACAGTGCAAATAATGGGCCCCTCTTGCTCCTGTGGGTTCAAGGGCTCCTCTGTGGGGAGCGGATGCAGGGTGGGAGCTGCCTCTCTGAGTCCCAACCGAGATTTGTTGCCCCTGCCAAAGGAGGGAAGGGATGTTTGTTAATGAAAGAAAGCCTAGACCTGGCTTTGTGCTCGATTCTCACATCAGCTGGCCTTGAGCAGCTTTCTGGGTTTTGGGAAGCGCATGGTGGCAGGGTGCAATGTACTGTTCTTCCTGCTCTCTCCATGGGGGTTTCATAACAAGGTGATCAGCACTTTCTGGTAGTGGGAAACTATGCTCTGAGCTTGCCCTTCCTCTTTAATCCTTCCCAGTCATGCTGCTGAGGACTGAGCAGATGACAGGCAGCCTGGGAAAGGGATGGGATTGGGAGTGACACCTCCCCTCTCCTGCTGGTCCTGGAAAGTCCCAACTCTGATGTGCTCTTTGTTCTGCCTCCCTTCCTCCCACTCCCTGCCTCCTGCTGACACTGTTGCCTGTCTCAGGGAAGTCCATGGACTACATGCGCTGCCTGTACTTCCGCATGAAGGACATGGTGTTCCGGGGGTCTCGGCCCTATGAGTCGGAGCCCCTGGATGAGTTCTTGAAGAAGGAATTTGGGGAAAACACCAAAATGACAGATGTCCAAAAACCCAAGTAAGTCCTGTCTGGGGCTGTGCTGGTTCATGCTTTCATGTGCTCCAGACCCCTCTCAGCAGAGTTGATCAGCCTCTCCTTAGAGCAGATCTGGAGGAGTGTGATGTGCAGACGATTGAAGCCATAAGTATGTGTTGGGTTTTTTTACCATTCTACTCTTATTTAGTCCTGTCCTCTCCCCCAGGGTTATGGTGACAGGGACGTTGTGCGATCGGCAGCCAGCTGAGCTACACCTTTTCCGGAATTATCCAGTACCAGAGACAAAAACCTCCACCGAATACAAGACAAGTGCATCTTTCAAACCACTCACTAGGCCAGAAGGTAAATGCTGGCACACAGCAGTCCAGTTGGTTGGCAGGGGAGGAGGCTGTCCTTCAGAGACGGAAGACTTCCTGTTCTTCCTCCCCTTGCTCTGAAAATCAGGGTGTCCCAGCACTGGCTCATCCCTGACCTTGAGTTTTCTCTTGGTCCTAGTGGTGGTTCCCTTTTCTCCTCTCTCCTCCTCCCTTGGCTTCTCTTGTACCAGCAACAGGGGCTGGCTAGTGAGGTTCATGAGGAAGGGGTCTGCTAGAGGATCCCTGCGTACCGTCCGTACCTGTCCCTGGCCTCTCAGGAGACACAGAAAAGCTGTGTAACCGAAGCATGTAGCCCCCTCTGGCTCGCTTCTTTCTTTGTCTAGCAAACATAATTGGTTCACCATCAAAATAGCAACAGTGAAGCTGGTAGAGAGTGAGTTTGACCCAGGATGCGTAGAAAGTGGTGAGAACATCTTTTAAAGCCCCCAAAATAATCCTGTGCATCCAAGTAGAGGCCCTACTGTTGGGAGAAAGAGACACAACTATCTAGGCCAGGGCCTTCTGGGATTGCAAGCCCTCCTGCTTTGTGTTGGTGTAGGAGGGGTGCTTCCTGCACACAGGAAAGTTGCTACAAGGGGCCGTATGCTTTCTCTCCCTCCAGACCAACTTGTATGGCGCGCTGCCCGCTGCAGCGGTGCGGCTCCCACTTACTTCCGGCCGATAGGCCGCTTTCTGGATGGCGGGCTGCTAGCCAACAACCCGACCCTCGATGCCATGACGGAGATCCACGAGTACAACAAGACACTGATCAAGAAGGTGAGGGAAATCCTGGCCCTGACTGGTAACTGGGGCTTTATTGGCTCCACTGAGCCTCCCTTGAAGGGGAAGAGGGTTTGGAAATGGGTGCTTCTCTAGTGGATAAAAAAGTCAGCAGTGCAACACCCTAGAAAGGAGTGTACAGAGGGGGATATATGTTGGGAATGGTGGCTGAGAGCTGAAATACTTCTTCTGACAAGGGCATGAGACAGCAAGGCAGCCCCATCAGCCTGACCTTGCTACTTTGAGCAAGGATGATTCAGTTGATGGTTCCATGTGACCCTTGACGCATCTCTGCAGGGCCTTTTTCTGCCCAGAAATAAATGGAGAAGACAATGGTAGAGCACTGTGCAAGGCTGAAGAGTGAATGCCTTCTGTGGTGTGGCAAGATCCTCAGAAAGATGACTAACTACTGGCAGCTGCTGCTCCCTGTAGGTGAAAGAGGAGGCGTATTGCCAAAATGACTGAAAGATTTCGACTGTTTCACAGTCATCTGGTCATAGGACTCATCTTTGGGGTGATCCCATGGGTTTGGGTGCAGGCAGGGGTGTAAGGGACAAAACACTGCAACTGCTGAAGTATTGGATTATTCCTTTCTCTCCAGGCAGTACTAAAGGGAGAGGATAGGGTGGAAAGAAAAGGCTACTAAGCCTTTTGCCTTGGCTTTCAGAGCTTCCCCAAGACTGCTGTGAAAGGGATGCTCTACCTTAATTGTTGGTCCTTGCAAACAAATCTTTTTTTTGTCCACAGGGTCAGGGGCAGAAAGTAAGAAAATTGGGGTTGGTGGTCTCCCTGGGGACAGGGAAGCCTCCGCAGGTCCCAGTGAGCTCTGTGGATGTTTTCCGCCCCTCCAACCCTTGGGAGCTGGCAAAGACTGTCTTTGGGGCCAGGGAGCTTGGCAAGATGGTGGTGGATTGTGTAAGTACTGGGAGGAGGGGATGGGGGAAGATCCCTGGGGCTGCTTGCGGGGGGCAAGCAAAGGTTTCCAGTTTTTATCTTCTTTGTTTAGGAAGAAAATTCTATTTCCTTGGAACTGCTCTGACCGTGGGCAGTTCAAGGAATGGATGTAGTGGGTAACCTAAGAATTGCGGGAGCACAGCAGGTCTGAACCTCTGACTGCCTGTTCGGGGTTCCAGGTGCTAAGGGAGGTGCAGTTCCTGCAGCTGTAAGGAGCTGAGGTGTGGGTGAACTGAGGGTAGGATGGTGGTCGGTGACCCCTAGGAACATTTGCAGGTGTGAGTTCCTGAAACTCAGTATTTTTCCAGGGAGCATTGATTGTAATCTGAGCAACCTGGACCAAAAAAATCACATCTCAGAAAACAGCAATTCATTTTTCTTTAGAAAAGCTTTGCTATCCCCACTGGGGAAATTAGCAAATGTTAGAGAAGTGGGAATATCACTAACAAAAAAGCACTAGTTCAGAGCTGTGGTAGGGAGTGTGTAATAGACATAAGTTCTTGGATGTTTCAGAAAGGAGGTCATTAAATGTTGTACATGAACACACTCCAAATGAATGAAAGCCAGAAAGATCAGAACTGAGGTTTTGACTACAATCTTAATTCTGTTGCTTTATCTCCTCTTAGCTTCCTAAAGCCATAAAATACCTGAAGGGGTCCCTCTGCTTCCCCGGTGTTTTATTTCAGGGCTCCCAAAGAAGTTGTTCCAGGATAGCCCAGAAACCCTGCAGTAATCATAGGCTCTGCTGTTACTGGGCTTGGACAGGAACGTATAGAGGCGAAATCCCAAGGAGGCTGTGATTCAGAGCATCCTGGGGGTTTCTTTAAGGGAATCCACTTGGTGCTGTGATGAAGGATCTGTAGGGTACAATTCTTTGTGTCCCAAGGATCTAGGAGTACTGTTCTTATGTTATTTAAAAAAAAAAAACAAACAAAAACAAAAAACCCCCAAACAAACAAAAAGCCACCCCGCTCTTGGTGGTGAACGGTGCCATCCAGGATGCACTTGCTCCTGGTTTCCCTCTCCCTCTGTGGCTTGTGCAAGTTCGACTTGGTGCCAGGGGAGCCTCTTGCAGGCAGGGGGAGAGCAGTGTGGCAGTCAGGCTCTAACTGTGGGCCTCTTTCTCCTGCAGTGCACTGACGCAGATGGCCCAGCTGTGGATCGTGCAAGGGCCTGGTGCGAGATGACGGATATCCCATATTTCCGGTAGGAGCTTCCTTTCCGCTCTCTGCACAGACCTATTTTTAGCCCTCTCACTTTGGACCTGGCTGCAGCATACGTCATCCCAAATTGTGTCCCCTCCAGCAGCATGCCTGCTCAGACCTGTCTCCCTGCCACCTTTCCTCATGCCTTAGTGACATATCGGAGGATGCCGTGGGGCTCAGGGGACGCTGTCTGACAGGGTCGTTGGGGGATGTGCATCCTGCCCTCTTCCACCAGCACAGCGTGTTTTGAGGCTCGTGCCTTAGGTGGTGCAGTTGCTGAACTGAGCTTCAGCCTTGAGTGTGGTTGTGCCTTGAAGGAGGGGCAAGGGCCCCTCTCTGCAAACCCTCTAGATAAAGGGAAGAGAACACCCAGGACAGAGGGAGCCACTTTGCACAAGTCTTGTGCTTGGCACACTCGCCGCCTTGTCACGCTCATGTTGGTGCCCAGCTGGTGATGCTGTCTCACTGTATGCAGGCTCAGCCCCCAGCTGCACACGGAGGTGATGTTGGATGAGGTGAACGACAGCATGCTGTTGAATGCTCTCTGGGACACCCAGCTTTACATCTACCAGCACCGGGAGCAGTTTGAGCAGCTGGTGCAGCACCTCTGCCGATGACTGACCTGGAGGTTCCTGTTCGGCATCCCAGTGGCAAGGAGCCGCAGACACTGAAATGGCTTGGATTTGCCCTTGAACCAAGATGTTGAGGTGGGGGAGGGACTACTGCTACTAATAATGAGGAATTAATGATATTTAATAGACAAATTATTAATTTAATATTAAATTTTGATACAGCACACATACACATGTATTCCAGAACACACCCGTGTACTCCCAGAGAGCTGTGAAATGCTGACAGTTACCTTCGTACTGTAGCCCTGTCTCTGCTGCTGTGCCCTGTTTTGCTGCCCTGCTCTCTGACCGTATAGCCCTGCCCAGAAGCCAGAGCCCCCACCTACCTGTCCTGAGCTGTTGCAGCTGGAGTCTGTCTCCTGTCTGTGCAGCACCTACACTGACAAAGCACCGTGCACCTTCCCGCGTCACAGAATGGGCCAAAGCCAGTTGCAGCTTCAGAGATTACTTGGCCCACTGGGGCCAGCGTGTTCCGGCATGTATAGTATGGGGAAAAGGGATTATTCTTCCCTCAATGCACACGGTTTGAAGTGGAGCAGAAATGCAACTTTAGGCAGTAGATAGGATGCAGAATGTTGTAACTGGCTTTGGGAGAAGGGGGAGCCTTTTCTGAGCCAATTATGTTCTGTAGCACCTTCCCCCTTTTCCCTCCGAGATGGGCTGGCAGCACAGGTACTGACGGCGCTCAGGGTGGGAGCAGAGCCCGCCTGAGGCTTTTGTGCCACCTGACTTGCTGTGCTACTCCTTGCTTGAGGGCTGAGATGTGAAAGCCTGTCTTTACTCATAGCAAGCTCAAGATGAGGGACAGTAGCTTTGGCTTGGTGTAGAGGTCGTTTTTCTTTATTCTTAACGTGGAACTGAAATGCTCTGAGATCAGTTCCCACCAAAGAAACTGACCCTGTGACAATTTGGATTTACTTTTGCTGCTGGAAATTCCTCTGTGAATGCTGTACTACTCAATGTTTCTGCAGTAAATTTTCATATTTATAAATAATTTATGTATCTATTTGGAGGCGTTTTGAGGAGTAACCTGAAAAACTGAACTCTTAATCATTTGCTTTTGACTAGATGGACTGCCGTTGTGAACAGTGCTTCTATGCAAAACTAACATGACCTGAAATAAAGAGGGGTTTGCATTTTGTCCAACTGTCATGCAGTCTGTGGTTGTCTTGTCTCTCTCTCCATCCTACAATGTCCGAGAGTGGTTCTGAGCTTGCAGCCTCTGAGTTTCCTACAGATAGAAAATCAGCAATTGGGCTCCTGGAGGCGCAGCGTTATACCCTTTGTATGGGCTGAAGAGGCGGATGGCCTGTGCCTGCAGCCAGCCCTGGGAGCACGTGTTAGTGTGAGTGGCTGGCTGTCCCACGAAGCACAACGCTGCCTGCTGGGCTTATTGGTTGCAGCCAGTGGAGAGGCTTTGGACTAGTTCCCACGTGAGAATCCTTTTGGAGCTGGTCTGGCTTAAAAAGAGGAACACTGAAAACCCTTGGGATAAAACCCTGTCTCCAGTCATTTGTAACTTTGGTATCCCCAGGTGGTTCCTGGACAAGGTAACTGCTGCAAGCTTGCTGGAGCTAGCACCCACTGATTCCTAAGGGACACTGCTGGCAGGAGTGTGGGTGCTGAGTCATGAATAGGGCTAAAAACTGATTATCTGTCTTCTGATCTTTGCTTTCACAAATAAGACTGTGGAATTAAGGGGCTTTTAATGTGGAGTAAAGGTTTTCTTTTTCCTACATAACAGAGGGGCCTACCCTCCTGTGGAGAAACAAACCCCCACATCTTGGGAAGGAGAGGACATGAGCTCCTTTCTGCTTTTTGGCCCTGGCTTGCGCTCTAACCCTCTATAAGCCTGCACCTTCTGCAGAGACTTCCCAGAGTGATCTGTTCTCGGGCTCCTTGCATGCAGGCAGGGAGGGCTCAGGCACAAGCTCGTGCCTGCTGTTAGGGAGTCTCATGGAGATGGGAGTGGGAGGGATGCTAACAGCCAGAGGGCTGAGGCCTGGGGTGGGGAAATAGTGGGCAGGGAAGAGGTGAAACCTGTTTTTAGCTTTCCTTATGTTTCGCCCCCAGCCCCTGCTATTTGCTGTCTGTGATGGCAAGCTGTGTGCAAGGGACCTGAAGATGCTCTGCTAACACAGCAAGGCCAAGCGAGCCACCTCCGAGCGGTGGCAGTGATGGAGCAGCGAGCCGTAAGGCGGTTGCTCTGGCAGGTGGCTGGCTCTGCAGGTGTCAGGGCAGGGAGAGCTGGGTAGCGAGCTGGCAATCAATAATTCAAGGGGGCGGTCACATGCCCTTGCTGGCTGTCACAGGATTCCTCTCTCCCCAGAGTCCAGTTACTTCCAGAGATCAATTTCCAGCCCCTCGGCTGGTGAATTATTAAACTCCAGCAGTGCTCCACTCCCTTTGTACCACGTCTGTTTCTTCCTGCTGTCCTACCTCTCCAGTGACTGGCTCTTTCCAACCGGCTGGCTGTGCAGAAGCAGAGTCCTCTGGGCCAGTATAGCACCTTGTGCTCTCCTTTGCTCCTTGCTTCTCCGTGAGGGAGAGAAAAGACTCTGGAGATGGACCTGTCCTTCAGATCCACCATCTCCATCTATAAGGTGAGTGCTGACACCAGAGGCTGCTCCTGTCTGCCTAGGGCAGACGTGAGGGTGGGAGGAGAAGAGCTGTTTTCTGCAACAGGCTCCCTTGAAGGGGGTACAGCTGAGGGCTGGATCCATCCCTGGGCTGAACTGCAGCAGCTCCTGTGGGCTCTGGGCTGTGTTTCAGAGCAGGTGGCTGGAGGGGAGGATGGTGTGGCTCTTAAGGCAGATCCAGGAAGGAACCAGGCAACCAGTGTGGTTTGGATGCAGAACATGTTAATGAAGGGTGACAAGCCTTTGTTGCCGGTGGGAAGCTGGAGCTCAGTCAGCTGTTTTCCCCTTTGCTGGAAAGAGCAGTCTGATCTCACGACCACTTCCCTATGCACGCCGGTGCTGCACCAAGGTGGTGAGGGCTGGGAGAAGGGGGAATTGCTTATTCCAGCCTCTGGTCTTCTCTGCTGTAGGCGATAAACACCTTTGATACATACAGCAGGTAAGAGCGGAGGGGCTGGTCTGATGCAGTCCACCCATTCTCTTAGCAAGCTGCTGACTCTGGCAGTGCTCCAAATCCTGGCCAGGAAAAAGTCGTGCTCGTGCCTGGAAAATAAGCAGTGGCCCTCATGCCAACAGGTACAGGGGTGAGGGGAAACACTATTCAGATCCCCTTGCAGTTACTCCCTGCCTGCAGCAGATGTGGGGCCTTAGCAGAAAGCCATCTTCAGGTGACCACTTTGCTCTCTAGCAAGCTACCTTGCCTTCTGGCATTACACCTCTCCTGGCTGGCTGGAGAGGACTCAGGGCAGCCAAAGGTCGCAGCTGCCTCCAGTGCAGGGAGCTGACTTTGTGCATGGCTGTACATCACCACAGCCATCCAGCATCATGGCTGGGGGAGCTCTCTGGGTCCCTGCTGTGCCCAGCTGAACCGCAGTGGGAGCACATCAACCTGCTGTGGTCTCTGGGGCGTGGGGAAGACTGGCATTAACGTGCTTCTGCCTGGCCACAGAGTATCCTGGAGCAGTTCAACCCTGCGCTGGAGAACCTGGTGTACCTGGGGAATAACTACCTGCGTGCCTTCCATGGTGAGTGTGGTCCTGCATGGCCCAGGCTCCAGATCATGCTGCTGCATCCATCCTGGGTATCCACTGCGCATCAGGAGGGACTGCTGTCACCCAGGGCCAGGCTTCTGGTCCCCCATGGCACGTCCTCAGCTGCTCTTACTCACTTTTCTCCTGCTCCAGGACCCGCTGCTGTTATTAGGCACAGATGGGGAAAGGGGGGGTGCCCTTGCCTACAGGCGATCTACCAGGGGTGGCTATCCTGTGTGCTGCTTGCTGGGGCTGGTGATGGTGGAAAGGCAGGCCAGATCCTTACCTCCCCTCTCCTCTCCTCCAGCATTATCCAATGCAGCTGAGGTGTATTTTAAGGCGATCGAGAAGATTGGGGAGCAAGCACTGCAGAGCTCCACCTCACATGTGCTGGGTAAGGTCTCCTGCTTGCTATCTTCTGTCCTGTGATGAGCCACAGTTACCTTTTTTTTGGCTTTCCCCCTTAGCTAGTCCCTTTCCAGGTACTGGGGGAAGGAAGATAGCTCCTCTAAATGGTGTCTCACAGCACCAGGCCCCGTCCAGGCAGTAAAAGTCAAATTTATTGTGTATCCTCGAATATACCCCAAGGCCTCAGCACTCTCCTTTGTATCTCTGAGATCAATAAGCCCAGCTCCTGGGAGGGGCCTCCAGCAAGATACCCCTTATGGAAACCAGTCCTTGCTGAGGCATCCCGCCCTGAGAGCTGAAGTTTTCCTCTTGGAGAAACCATTTTGCTGCTCCTTGGAGGTGTGAGGGAAAAGCCAGAGAGCATGGACTGACAGCAGCTGATGGGGTGCTGTCCTCCTAAGCCTGCAGCCAGCTGAAACAGCAGCTCGGAGCCAAGGGATTTACAATCAACAGCACAAATAATTCTGCAGCCTAATGATGGCTGCTGAAAATATGTTCAGGGAACTGCTCTGATATTTACCATTTCAGTAAAAAACTTCCAGCAGATGTGTCCCTCCTGCAGTCTCCTACCATCATCTGCACCACCCAGCTCACTCTTATGCTCCCTCCCTGTCATCGGTTTCTTCCCTTCATGGTTTCATAATGCCAACACCAGTGAAGCAGGCCCGCACACAGCATCAGCAGTGGGTGCTGTTGCTACTTTCCTGCAGGACAGCCAGAACCGTGTACCATAGCTGGGGTGCCAACTGGGGGTGAAAACGGGACTTGTAGGGGCTGCGGCAGAGCAGAAACCCAGCATGCAGAGCCCATGGCAGAGCCGGGGCTGCTTACCGGCACCACGGGCTATAGCAGAGTGCTGGTCTGGCGGGTTCATGGGCTGGAGCAACCCCACATTGGCAGTGCCTGGGGAGTGGTGGTGGAGCTGAGCCCTGGGGAGGAAAGGTGCAGAGAGCACTACATTGCGGTATCTGTTGGACTTTCACACCTGTATAGCAGCCTGAGTCGTATGCTACTGGTTTGCCTCTTTGGGTACACAAGGAAATGGCCGTGGGATTTTTCCACCTTCTCCTGTCTCTTTCCCTGAAGGTGAAATTCTGATGCAGATGTCCAACACACAGAGACGCCTGAGCTCTGATTTGGAAGTTGTGGTGAGTGGTTTTCCTGGGGGCTGGTGCAGGTGGGGAAAAAGGGGACTTCCTTAACCACAGCATGCTGGCATTTGCCCGATTTGCCCCATCTGCCACCCTCTGACATGCCTGCTGGCAGGTGCCTGCCTCCCTGCTGTCCCTACTGCATGTGACAGAGGTGTGTTACAGAGCGGGCATGTCCAAAGCCTGGCTGTTGTTCAATGTTTGGTGCTGTTGGTGGTCTGTCACTGCCTTTCCACAAGCACGGTGGCAGGTGCGCAGTAGGCTGAGTAATGCCTGGCTCTGAAGATGTGGCAAGGCTGTCCTCTCTTTTCCTGGGTGGCAGTGGTAGGACAGAAGTAGAGGGGATACGAGCTCTTCCAGACACTGCTGTTTGTGCCCATGCTGAAGCTCGGGGGTTAATGGCCGGGTGGGTGCTGAGTGCTGACACCCAGGTTGCATTGGGCATATGCTAACGTGCCTATTTCTGGCTTCTGTATGGGGTCCAGGTGGCAAAGGAGTTGCTAGCTCTGTGGGGTTTGGGAGCTGCCCCTTCACTCCATGTGGTGAAGGGACCAAGGTGATGGCTTCTCCGCCTTTTCCAGGCTCAGACCTTCCATGTGGATCTGCTGCAGCACATGGAGAAGAACACCAAAATGGATGTGCAGTTCATCAGTGTGAGTGATGAACTCACTTCTCCTTTTCAACCCTCCTCATTTCCCTCTACCCAAGGGCTTTCACTTGAACACTTGAGGTGTTTCCTTGGCTTTACTCAGCAGGAGTTAGGGGGCCTTATCTTCTTCTCTCATCATGGACCAAAGTGCCCCTAGTTTGGCTGATGATGGAGGGCTAACGAGGGCAGCCAACTGTTCTTCTTTGTGCAGCGTGACTTGCCAAATGCTTCAACAGGGCTGAGAGACTTGGCATCCCAAAAGCAGAGTTCCCAGCTTCCCTGATCCATAGCCTTTACGTGGGTGTGGGTCCTGTGTCATTGTGGCCCATGCTGGTGGGTAGTGTCATGGAGGGAAACAGAGGCCTGGGTCTTGCTCCCAGTGGTGGCAGAGCTGGGTACCAGCTTTCGCTCCTGAGATCTTGAGGCTTATTAGACTCTGGGGCCCTTCAAAATTAAAAGAAAGGTAAAGAAAGACTTTTTATAAGAGGTCCAGATGAAGCCTGATTTCACAGAGGGACTCAGATGCTCTACCACCCGTCAGAGCTGGACCCTTGCTGCATCACAGTGTGGCTGGGTCTCCAGTTCCTCACCCTGCCTGGTTTCTTCCTGGCAGGAAAGCCAGAAGCAGTATGAGCTGGAGTACCAGCGCAGAGCCACCAACCTGGATAAGTGCATGGCAGAGCTGTGGAGAAGGGAGAGGGCCCGTGATAAAAATGTCCGGGAGATGAAGGTGAGCAGCAATCGGAGGAAGGGGAGTTGGAAAAAGAACTGGATGATTTACCTGGAGCCAGGACTGATTTCTGAGAAACATTGTCCTCTTTAAAATCCAGGGGTTTGTTCCCAATGTTCAAAAGGCAGCAGGCTTATCTAGAAAGGAGGAAACTCCTTTTCTACAGGGTGCTGTTGACCTGTGGTGCTCAATTCTGCCAAGCCCTTGCCTCATTTAGCAAGCCTCAGTAAGCAAGGACTTGGTTCCTGGTACTCTGCTCTAGTTCCTCTGTGCTGCCTCAGCACTGCAAGTGGACTGGGAAGCTGGTAGACACAATGACCTGTTTCACCCCTTCCCCTGCCATGTGTGAGCCCACTCTGCTGGATTTACACTGATCCCTTCCTCCCTCTTTCCCCTTTGGCCCAGGAGAATGTGATGCGACTGCGCTCGGAGATGCAGGCGTTTGTCTCTGAGAGCCAGAGGGAGGCAGAACTGGAGGAGAAACGTCGCTACCGCTTCCTAGCTGAAAAGCACCAGATGCTCTACAACACTCTCCTCCAGTTTTACAGCAGGGTACGTATGGCCCTGGCATGCTGGGGGATGGAGCTGGGGAAGCAGGCAACATGGCTGGAGGTGGGGCATGCAGGCAGTAGGGAGCCAGGGTTGAGCTGCACCTTGGGTGAAGACAGCATCTCTGCAAGGACTGGGCAGGGAACTCTATTTCATGTCTTGCTGAGGGGTCCAGGGTGACTGTACTAGGCTGGGAGAGCATGGCCAGGGCTGAGGATGGTGCTGACATGGGGTTAGTTGGGTGAGTGAGCAGTGGGAGAGGGAAGGGCAATGTAGGTGTTTAAGGCAGGGTCAATGGGACCACAGAGTCTCTGCTGGAGGATGCCATCCTAGAAATTCACTCCTACAGGCCTCTGTTTATCCATTCCCACAAACGCAATTGTGGGAGGACCTGGTCCCTAATCTAATACACATGGCAGCCCTTGGCTCCCTCTGTAGCTCTTCTGCCCTCCCCATCACCCCCTCTTCTTCTCTCTCTCCCCAGGCCCAGGGTGTGATCCAGACCAAGGCGCCGCAGTGGAAAGAGCAGCTGGAGGCCAGCCGCAACCCCTCAAACAGCCACTCACAGGGGCTTCTCGTGGCCTCCCATGGCGAAGGATATCCATCGGGCCAGCTCACCCCCATCCACCTTGAGATGGTGAGGAGCTCGCAGACAGCTGTGGCAAGGCTGCAGCTGCCCCTTTCAAGCTGCAGGGCAAGGCCAGTCCTTGGCTGACCATGGCACCTGCTGCCTTGTCCAGCTTCCATGGCCTTTCCTGGCCAAGATGAAGGGAAGAGTGTATGAGCTGCAATGGGGGAACATGCTCAATTTGTCTTTTTGAGAAGGGACTGGGTATCTCTCAGAGTATCTCCTACTTGATGCAGCCTCTGTGGATTCAGCCTCCTTTCCTTCCAACAGCCCCAGAGACCCCCTGGGGAATTTGCCTCTTCCATGACTGGGAGTAGATCCAGCATCTTCTCTCCAGAGCCTTCAGAAACGAGACCGTCTCCTCAACCAGATCCTCCCAGGTGGCCACTGCGGAGGACACCATCAGCCAGTATGACCCATGTCTGGGAGCAATGCTGTGGGGAGATACAGTGGTTGGGCCTCTCTGGGAACAGGGTTGGGTTTGGTGGGGGGACCACCACTCTAGCAGACCATGTTCCTGGGCATGGTGAGAGGACAGTGCATATGGGAACTGAGGAGGGCAGGGCTGAATGAAGCAGGGGGTGAGCACAACCTTCAGAGCAGAGTCCATCCAGGAGAAGGCCAGGTTTCCTGGCTGGCTGTGTGAGGGGCCAACCCACAGGTGTGCAATTTTCAAGGCTTCTTGAACAATGAGGGCTGGTTCTTACTGGAGCTCCCATTTTGGTAATGCACCTTCCCTTGTGTTACCAGATTAAACATTACTCTGCCCCACAAAACCCAGCCAGTTACCTCACGTCTCACCTGCTTTTCCTTCCTGAAAAATTTCAGCTTAAATGGTTTTAAATAAAAAAAGGGCAAGGGGAGATGAAAATGACCCAAATTCTTAGTTGCTCTAGCAGGGTTGGGAAGAGGGACATCAGCCAGTCATTTAGCAGGCAGTGCCTGTGCCCTAGACATCTGGCCAAAGAGGACATAGTGCAAAGTAAGTGGTTTCAGCATGAGTAGATTGCCCTGCTCTCTGCCTGCAGAGAAAGGCCATCTACACCTCTAGGATAATTACTTGACTGGGGAAGCACTGGTCCCTTCAAGGCAGAGTGGGTCTTGCAGGAGGATGCTGGACTGCAGAACCCTCTGATGCCTCCCTGCAGGTTTGCTCCCTACTGGCCGTATCTCCCGTTCGGGTTCTTTTGGTGAGGCCAGCAGCAGCAGCGAAGGCAGGAGGAGGAGTGGCACGGCAAGAGTGCAGGCTATTGTACCCCATGTGTCGGGCACCAACCGGACCCTGCTACGGTTTGACCCCGGTGATGTCATCACGGTGCTGATGCCAGATGCGCAGAATGGCTGGCTGTATGGCAAGCTGGAGGGCTCATCCACGTACGTGACTTCGGTGGTGTAAATTGGCCTGGCAGGCTGATGCAGGCTTGTTGGGTCTGGAACTGGGAGGCTTCAGTCTGAAATTATCTCCCCCTCCCCTCCTGGCATGGCCTGGGCACTGTGTCTCACCCACCATATGGGTGGGACATTGCCACGGCCTTGGTGGTGGGCTGTTCCTAGCACGGGGGCTCTCCAAGCCGAGGGGATGCAGTGGGGCAGAGTAAGCATGGATGAGCTGCCTGAGAAAGCTCCAGGGGCTTTGGGTAGAGGAGCCAGGGATGCAGTGACCCCCCTCCTGGCTTGCATGACTGGCTCCTGGCATGGGACCCAGCTCAGGTCCATGAACTGCTGGAGTTACCTGAGAGGCCTGGCATTTCTCAGCTCACACCACAACTGCTGTCGCACCCTCCAGCACAGACAGGGCATGGAAACTGCTGCACCCAGCACTTACTGAATTACTCCCTGTAGCGCTGCTGGCCAACGTGTGTGCAAAACCTGCCCTGTTCCACACAGCATCCCTGCACCATGCTCTCCAGGGAAGCTCACACTCAGATGTGAGTTGAGCTAAAGCAGTGCCTTTCTCTTTGGGGGGTTTCTGGAGTGGAGTTACTTTGCCCTGAGAAGGAGGGATTTCTACAGCTTCCTTGTGTGCTGGCCTTGGCAACCACGCTCCGTTGGGGCATCTGGTCCTGGATTGCACCAGCGTTGCTCCTGGTAGCAGGCATTTTGCACAGCCTCTGAGATAATTGAGTCCTGCTCCAAGCTCAAGGACTGTTTTGCGATAACCCCGTGCCCCGCCTAGGGGTGAAAGATGTCCAGAAACCCTAAACCCTGTCACATGTAGTGGCAGCAGCGGCTTGGTTGAGGCGTGGGATGGGTATAGATCAGGAGTAATGGGTAGCTGGATCTGAAGAACCACAAAGCATGGCAGCCTGGACCCAATTCATCTCTGCTTCTGTGCCCTAGATGTGGCTGGTTCCCTGAAGCTTATGTCAAGCCTCTGGAGGATGCAAGGGAGATGGAGGAGCCAGCCACCAGGTAACAGGAGAGCAACTGGCCAGGCAGGAGCTGAAGTGGCTCCTGGTAGGTCACTAACAGCACTGGGGTGCCTGTCTGGGGTGTGTCCTGTGGAGAGCTGCAGTACTCCCATGCTGGAGCATCTGCTGAGAGCCTCACTGTGCCCTGAGATCTCACAGGCTTACCCTAGATGGCTCTCCTAACACATGCAATATCTTCTCAAAGACACTTGTGACTAGGCCAGTTCAAACCATGTGTATTTTCTCCAGAGACATCCCACCGATACACATTGTGGCTAGCACCTGAGCTTCTCCCTATCCCTTGCTTGTTGACTCTCACCCCACTGTCTTCTCTTGCTCAGGTCCTTCCCGCTGCGAAGCAGTCACAGTATGGATGACATCCTGGACCATCCCAGCACTCCTTCCTCTAGCAAATACTGGCCTGTCACTGCCCAGCCCAGTTTGCTGAACCCACCTCCCCTCTCAGTGGGTGCCAGTAGTCACCAGAGTGGGGTGGCCGCCCCTGTCAGTTCTGGCTCCAAGGTGAGGACAGGAGGAGAGACTGGTGTCTGTGTGTGGAATGCCTGACTTTCATCCCCAAAGGCACACCTTTTCTGCATTGGCCTGTTGAGAAAGAAAAACACCTCTAGATTTTGGTGTGTGACCTCCTCCCTTGAGCTAAGGAATCCTATTAGCCCTGGCCTTTCTCACCCAGTCTCTTCACATGCCTCCATGTCATGGTGGTCCCTGCCAGTCAGCCTTGTGTGTGTAGATCCACAGTGCCTGGCTTTGCTCCCACAAGGCAGTGCTTTTCTGCCCCTGCCCTCCTCATTTCTCTCTCTTTTTGCTTACCAGGGACCCTTCACTTCAGTCCTTTTCTCCATGACCTCCCAGCCTGATTTCTGGTGGCTCCAAGGCAGCACCTCTTTCTGCTAATAGTAGGACTATGGAGTGATCAGGCTCAGCTGGGAGGGAGTGACCAGCTAACAGAGATGCCATCCTCCTTCTCCCTTGAGAGAATGGAGAGGAGTTTTGTAAGGCTCCTCTTCTAAATTCAAGCAAGGTTTGGGTTAAAGTCACAGCTGTGGTAAAAGCTAGGGGCAAAGGCTGAGAGCGCAGCCATTTTGGAGGGCTTTAGAGCAAGCTGTGTCTGACCCATGGCTTATGGCTCCACTTATCACTGCTTCCAGCTGTGGGGAATTGATGGGTGAGGACAGTCAAAGTTAAAGTTGAGAACAGTTAAAGATGAGGAACTTGGGAGAGGGAAGGACAGTGCTGCCTGTGGGGCATTTACTTGCTCAGTCTCATAGGAGGCTGGGAAGCCTCATCTGTGGTCACTGGTTCCAGTCCAGTGCGAGGTTGCAAGCAACTGGATGGCTCAAAGGACTGAAAAATGTAACATTTAATTACTATTTTTTCCCTTCATGTCCTGCTCTGGTTTCAGGGAGTCTCAGGCTACACAACAGAGAGGGGAACAGGGTCTGCAGCCTATCACCCTCTTCTGGGTCACTGGTTCTCATCTGGTCCTGGGTCTAAGGTGTAGGGATAGGCCTGGGATTGAGCAATGAAGCATGTGGAACATTTAGAGTACCATGGCAGAGAAACTGAGCCTCATTAGAAGTTTTGGAAGACTCAGACTTGCTCTAAACTTCTGCCCAAGACATTCTCCAGTTCAGCCAGCAGCAAATGGGTATGTGTTTGACTTCCCAGATGGAACACAGATAGCCACGCATGGCTTTCTTGTCTGCCACCAGCTACAGAAAATTTAGCAGGCCAGTTGTCACTGATGCTTCATTACCTATTGGCCAAGAATAAGGGCCACAGGGCCTAGGTCCATCTTTCTCCATCAGGTTGGTCCACATTTAAGCAGTATGTGGTGTAGGGTAGGGTGCAGCACTACAGTTGTTGAGTTCCCCATGGATGCAGGAAGCATATGAAGGGACTGATGATAAACTCTTTGCCAGGGTGTGTGGGCAATGTGAGGGGGGCATCTCTGGCTGTGCTGGCAGGGTGAAATGTAGCTCAGACTGTCACTGTTTGCTGTGCTCTTCACACATGACACTTCGGGAATCTGAGGCATCTCCTTTCTTCCCCAAGACAAAGGGAGGTGTCCTAGGGGAATAAGGACCCTGTGGTGCAGGGACAAGCACCACCACAGAAATCAGGGTGTTAGCTGTAGCAGTGAATTTGTGGGATTATGCAAAGTTTGAATGAATAAGAAATCAGAGCCCCGTTAATAGGACTTGGGCTCCTAGCTCACTTAAGCATCTTGTGAAATCTTCCTCTGTGTGTGCAGTGTTTCCTGCCCCGCTTTTTTCTCACCATTCCTCTCTCCACCCTGGATCACTCACTCCTGCCTTTCTTTTCACTGCAGAAATCAAGAGTATTTGACAAGCCCCCTGAACTCTTCCCACGGTGAGTGAGGCATGGAGCTGTGCTCTGGAATCATCAGACAGGGGGCATTATTGCAATACTATTATTATTTAATCTTTTGGATTATAATACTTGGGAGAAACAGGTAAGTGTCTGAAGGAAAGCAATGCACAACCCACCTTCCAGGACAGGAGGTGGGCCCACAGAGCTGGGCCATTCTGGCTGACTGGAAAGGCTCTCTCCTACCTCTGGTAATATGAGGTAGGACCTGAGCACCCTGAGTGGATGGCCAGACCTGAATGCTCCTTCTGATTCATCTTGGAAGAGCCACAATCGCAGCTTGCAGCCTGAGCGTGGAGCTACATGATTTGTGCAGCTCTGCCTGCTTGGAAAGAGCTGAGGCATAAGGGATGTGGCTTTCAGCTTTGATGAGTCAGGTTTGTGGAGATGAGACTTGACATAAATCCCTGCTTTCCTTCCCCCTGCAGCTGGGTTGGTGTCTCCATGTTTCTGGCATGGTGCTGTGGCCTCTTTCTGCTCCCTGAGTCCTTGCTTGGAGGGTTGGGACCACAAGTGTAGAGTGCTACCGCAAGGGACAGCCTGATGCTAGTGTCCCTTCTTCATCCTATGGAAGAGGGAGAGTGAGAAGCCCTGAGGAGGGCCCAAGGGAGGCCACTTAGGAACCTGCAGCAGGGTGTGTTAAGGAGGGAGAAAACATACCTAGCAGCCAGCTTTACCACGCTCTCCTCCTTGGCATGGAGGTGGCTGTCCGGCAGGACTAAATAGCCTTTGCTTGGTCAGATTTCCTGATGGTTGCCTGTTTCCTTTCCTATTCCAGAGGTACCAATCCCTTTGCCACAGTCAAGCTGCGTCCCACGGTCACCAACGACCGCTCGGCACCCATCATCCGATGAAGTGGGGCTGTGAACGGCAGAGAATTTCAGCAGGGAAGGGGGAGGCATACAAGTGATGGGCCATGTCCCCTGGCTGGGCAGCAACCTCGTGCTACCACTTACAGAGTAACCTCTCTTTTCCCCCCCCTTCCCTCCGAGTCATGGGGGCCTGTCTCGCCTGGTTGTCTGGTGTGCTTTAGCCAGCAGCAGATCCCTGCTGCTATTTTTGGATTGCCCCCTGTCACCCCTCCCTGTGATGTTACTGTACTTGAGTGGGAGAAGTCTGGTGTTGCTGGCGCGGGTGGCCTGGGAGAGGGGATGCTGCTGGTCTGGGAGGTGGAGGGATGGATGGGTAAGATCATCTGCAACATGGGGCAGTGCTAACAGGATGAGGAAGGCAAAACTTTGTTAGCTCTGCTGTGGGCAGAAAAGGACACTTGGCGATCAGTCCCTTTGCTACCAGAAGAATGAACCCCAAAGGGAAGAGGTCACAAGAAAGTTTCCAGCGATGTGGTCCGTCTGACAGGGTCTGCAGCATGCAGGTCTCTGCTCCCGACCCCCTTTGGCAACTGTGTCTGTAGCAGCATCTGCCCCTTCTCACTCCTGGTGCAGCCCCTTCCCTTGCTGGGCAGCCCTGGGGCAAGGCAGGGGCAAGTGATAGTGCCCAGTGCTGCTGCCTTGCTCCTTTGCTATTGTCCTGCAGAAAAGATTTGGGTTGGTTTTTTTTTTAATAAAATGGAGAATATTGCTTCTGTAGCCATCCCAGCAGCTGGGACGTCACCTTGGTCAGAGGATGCAGGGGAAGGAGGACATGGGTTCCCATCAGCTCTGGTGCCATGATGGCTGCCCATGGTTGGGGCATTGAACGCCACAGTGCCATGGCTCAGGCTAGGGCAACCACCAGCCCAGGGGCCCAGGGTGGACATGGCGGCACCAGGAGGGCTGCATGACCCACTGGCAGCCACACCGGGCCCCCTCCAGCTGTCATGCCACAGGAGGGCAGCAAACCCCCACTTCCTGGCCACCATGCACAGGCAGGCCTTGCCCACCATCTTCTCCTCACCCAGGCTTTGAGCCTCAGGGGTGCCCCAGGGTGGCTCGGTGTGGGAGGGAAAGGTCCCCCAGGGGCCCGTGGGTCCCCCACCAGCCTGGCCCCACTGTCAGGGGCCAAAGGGAGAGGTGGCAAGGGAGGGAGCATGAGCAATAGCCAGGGCTTTAGCTGATTAGCCGCCTTAATAGAAATTAAACCCCAGCCGCGAGTGCTGCAAAGCCCCTGCAGGCCCCCCCGCCCTGCCACCAGAAAGGCACAGTAATGGGGACTGAAAGGCTTTTGGGGTTTTACAGCCCGGGCCTGTCCCTTCCCACTGCCCAAAATCCTGCCTAGGGCAAGTCCTGGCCCCCTCCCTGGAAGTAAAACAGGTTTCCCCCATGCATGGCCAGAGACTGGCTTGACCCTGGCGCCCACCAGACACCCTCCTGGGTGACAGCTGCTGAGGAATTTCATTTTGGCGTGGGGGTGGCTAGTGAGCTGCCGGGGTGGGCTGGATCCCACCCTTCAACCCATGTACAGCAGTGATTCCTCGACCAGTCCACCTTGTCGTTGCTCTCTGCTGGGCGCGTGCCTTGCAGAACCATGCCAGCGCTTCTCTGTCCTTCTGGCTGGCAGCTGAGGAAGTGGTGGGGGCGCTTCGAAAGCAGCCCCTTCCCCCATTGTGTCCCTTATGGAAGCATGGCCCGTGCCCTCATCCTCTGCTGCTCCCCTCCCCAGCACCCTCCGTCCGGGCTGGGTCCATCACCAGCAACCCCACCTTTGCCTCGCTTCCTCCTGCCTCGGCCCCTCCGAATCTGCACCCCATCAGCCTGCCCTGCTCTGCTGGGGGAAAGGCGAGGAGCCCCTGGCAGCGGGATTACCGGGGGATTCGGGCTGCGGCAGGCAGCCACCTCCTCCCCATTGGCTGGAAAAGCCTCTTAAAAGTGGAGAAGTGCTTTCTGCCCGCTCAGCACCCGCCAGTCTCTGCCGACCATAAGCGGCTGCTGACCCACATCCACACTGGGAGTGCCGTGGGGCGCTACCTGCACCTGCAGGAGGCAAGGGGGTCCCCTGTGTGGGGTGTCCCCCCCGACTGACCACAGGTGGCTTTGCCGGGCAGCATCAGAGCCAGAGGAAAGCAGGCTGAGAGGGGGATTAGCTCTCTAGTGGGGGTGTAGTTGCCCCGAAGGAAGGCACTGGCACAAGAGACCACTGGACGGGCACTGGATTCCTGCAGGCATCACCCTGTGCCCTGCTGACAGCGTGCCCACCATGGAGCAAAGAGCCAGCAGGACCATCTAACGGCCCTCTTGTCCAGAGCTGGGAAGTGACAGCCGGAGGCAGAAGGGAGCACTGCGGACAGGTCCACTCAGCCGTTGGAGGCTCAGCCTGTGCTCAGGAGGTCGTCGCTTCGTTACGCAGGTCAGTGGCCAGAGGGATGCTTGCATCCTGGCACCGGCTGCTGATGGGACAGCTCATCCCAGGCCTGCACTCATTTAATTCTCTAACAAATGCTTCCTGAGGGTATTGTCTATGGGCTGGGGAGGCTGGTGGCATGAATCGTGGCCCTTGCGTTTAATAAACAACCCACCCACACCCTATCCATACTGTGTGGAGGCATGAGGAGCCATCCTAGGATTTGTGTGGGCCCTCCTGGATGCAGCTTGCCTGGCACAGCAGCGTTTTGCTGGGCATCATCCAGGACCAACTGCTCTGTGCGCATCCAGGTACTGGCAGCCATGGCTGAACCTGATGTGGCCTTCACCCTCCCAGCCTGGCCTGACTTCTGGTATTGGCACAAGTCTTCTCCTGGCACCCACCTGCAGCTAGCTCTACGGCAGTGCCTGCTCTGGACCACCTGCATGTGATGCACGAGGAAGGGCAGGTGTCCATGCTGATGAGCTTTCAGGTGCATGTGAACTTACCCACGGTATTTTTACCTGTGAATAAAGCTCCTTAACCAAGGAGGAAATAATAGCAAGCTGTAGATCATGCAAAGGCAGGTGCAGGATATGTGGTGTGACCACTGTGTGTAGCTGTGAACAGAAGACAGCGTGTGCTCTGTGGTGTTAGTAACAAGGCAGCTCTGAACTGCCTGGCTCAGAGCTGGGATAAATCTGCAGCAGAGCTATGGTATAGCATACTGACTTTGGAGGCATCTCCACAGGTGAGTTCCTCTGGGGTACCTCATCTTTTTCAGCCAATATCTAGCTGCAGGCAGGTAAAAACCCCTTCATGCCTTGCTGTACAGTTGTGTAGCACTGAGCAAGCGGCTCCTGCAGAGGTACCCATCCAGCTCCAAACTCAGACAGTACTGATGAATA
The DNA here is from genome assembly GCF_949628215.1 of Phalacrocorax aristotelis. Classification (NCBI taxonomy): domain Eukaryota; kingdom Metazoa; phylum Chordata; class Aves; order Suliformes; family Phalacrocoracidae; genus Phalacrocorax; species Phalacrocorax aristotelis. The sequence continues at coordinate 161,569,965 of NC_134276.1, read as the reverse complement.
TTTGTCTAACATGCTCTTCAAAATCAGATGCTGTTGACTCATCATTGACAGGCAATACTAAAAAAATCTCTGAAGAGCATGCCATAGAAGGACAAATATTTGCTTGCTAGGAAGCTGGGGTGGGGCGAAAGATGAATTGCAATGGTTTGACTAATTAATTTGATTTGTGGTGCAGGATGAGATCAAGAAGAGTGAGTCTGGGAGAGGGGCTTGGATAAAAAGGGTCAGGGTGTGTTTGGTGCCAGTTGCTCTTATTTGAGGTAGCCATGTGCAACAGATGGTGCAGTGGTGGAGCACCAGCACTGATTGAGAAATCATTGCGCTTTTGCAGCAGGTGACCTTTTGTACAGCTGCACCTAACTTGTCAGTCAGGCGGAGCTGGGAGAGGAGCAGCAGGTGGGTAATGGCAGAAGCTGAGTGAGACTGTTCAGTCTGGCTGTCCTGATGCCAGTGATCCTGGTAACACCAGAAAGGGTGTGGGGGGGGAAGGTATGGGTGTCTGGAAACTGTATAATGATTCTTTTGTTCCTTGCAATGATTCTTTGCCTTGAAAATATCTTTATAGCACCCTATTCTCAGTTCATGCCTCTGCTCTTGCCACAGTCCCTGAGACCGGGGTGGGGGGGAGTGACTGGAGTAGCCTGTGCTCAGCCTTTGTGGTTCAGCCCGACAGTTGTTAGGATAAGGCCATCCAGAAGACCTGCCCAATCCACACTCAGAGCCAGATCTTGCTCCCTTTTTTCATGGCTGATGGAGTCCTGAAAGTTTGGGGATCTCTGCTGCAGGGATTTGTGGTGGTGGCAGACGTCTGGGTGCTACTATGAACAAACCCTCAACCCTCAAGTGTTGTCAGGAGCAATGGTTCCCTGGGAAGGGAAGGAGGGAGACTACTGTGGGTGGCTGGTGACTCTGATCCCACCCTTCCCTCCCTCCACAGGTCAACCTTGGCTCAGGCACCTGACTAAAACCAACCAGCCAAGACCATTTTGTGCCTCCTCATACGGATGCACTGTGGGTGCAGGTGCCATGTCCCTTGCAGAGTGGTCAGAACTGGCCTAGTTGTCTTGTCTTGCAAGTCCCTCCTCCATCATCCTCTAAACTATGGTTTCAAACCCCCCTCAGAGCACTTCACAGCCCTTTTTCTACCCTTGGCTCTGTGTGCTGAACCTCCTGCAGCCTGAGAAAAACCAATCACTCTCCTTTTTGCAAGATTCAGGGGCATCACAGAGTACGACTATCTCTTGCCAAGCAAGGGCCCTTTACTTGGACTCCACCCCAGTCTGTGCCATCCGTGCTTTTGCCTAAAGGATTTGCACTTGTTTGATCTGCAGAGCAACAGCAGTGCTATGGGAATCAGGGCAAGTCATCCCCGTTGCTTGGAGGACATGAAGAAGAGGGACTGCCTTGAGAAACCAAAGCTCCTAGGTGCTAGCCCTGAGGGTACTGTCCATAGGAGTGTCCTTATCCCCTTGGCAGTATCCAGTTAGCACGTGACTGCTGGCATTTCCCATGACTGCCAGTGCCAAGGGATGGGGTCATTGCCGCCGTCTCGTAGTCCTTCAGCCAAGGGAGCTGGGAGGAGAGAGGACCCATGTTGGGGTTGTACTGCTATCGGGGTGGTGATAGGGCAAACCGGACACAGCAAAGCCCAGCTCAGGCATGGAGAACGCCCGCCTGCTTTCTAACACCTGTCTGATGCTACTTATGAGCATCTATAGTCAAAGGCCAGCCATGTTTTTGCACACAGGTATGAAAATAAGACTGGCTGACCAAGAAACTGAGGCCAATTGTGCTGGAAGGGGTATGGCAGAGACCTGGTGCCTAGGGCAGAAATAAGAAAAACAGCAGCCAACCGGAGCAAAATTCCTGGGCAGCTTAACAGCCCTGAGAGCAACTCACAAGACATCCCCTCTAATTCCCTCCTTCTCCCCCTTTAAGTTTTGTTCCGGCCCCTCGGTGTAGGTACAAAGCCCTAATCTCACTGGCATGCAAATAACCACCGCCACCAGTTTGCCTGTGCTCTCCCCCTTCACCCATTTCCCAAATCTGGCCTCTCATGGCAGGGAAGGGAAGGTGAGGGAGAAGGCTGAGCACAGAGGCCTCCCACAGAAAAGCACAGTGGGGTTAGGACCTCCTGTGCCCCACTGCTGGAGGTGTCTGTAGCAGGGCAGGTCCTGGAAGTCTCCCAGGTGGAGCAAACCTGGAGGGGACAGGCTCAAAGGAAAAGCTTGGGAGCTGAGCAGCATTCATATTGCTGGCTCTCACCTTGCACCATCCTGCAGGCAAGGCTGGATATGGAGCAAGTGGGGTGCTGCAGATCCTGATGCCTCACCACATCGGATGCAGCTCTCCAGTACTCACCTGGGAGCTGTGACCCTACTTGGCTGCATCTGACCAGAGCGTTATGGAGCTGTGGGCTGCCCCCAGCTCAGTGGGACCTTCCCACCTCTGCCCAGCTGTGGCTTGACCTCGTGCCCTGAAGCAATCCTGCCTTCCCTGGCAGGATGAAGGTGCAGAGAGATGATGTGGTCCCCCAGTAAAGCTCTTGAAGCTGGTGGGCATGGGGAAAAACGTTGTAGTAAATGTTTGCCTGCTGTGCTTTCTCTCAGTGCCTGGAGATTCTCTCTCTGTCGCCCTACCTTCTCCTGGTCTGCCTTTCCCTTCCCAGGCTAGACGATGGGGAGAGCTGACCCAGAGGAAGGACAGCTCCCAGCTCCTGTGAAGCCCCCAGATGGTGGCTGGGGCTGGATTGTGCTCTTCAGCTGCTTTGTGATCACTGGCTTCTCCTATGCCTTCCCAAAAGCCGTCAGTGTCTACTTCAAGGAGCTCATGAAAGATTTCCATGTAGGCTACAGTGACACAGCCTGGATCTCCTCCATCATGCTGGCCATGCTCTACGGGACAGGTGATGCTTGGATACGCTTCCCCTCCCCAACTTGTGCCATCTCTGCCCTGCTACATGCCCAGACCATGTCCCCATGGGCTGTCCTCACACTCACTGGCCTGGTCATGAACAAACATGCAGAATACAATTGTCCCACCATTTCTTTTCTGGAAATGTGCTGCATTTCATGTCCCTGTTTCGTCTGCCCCAGAAGACCTTAGAGGTCACCCCATCTGCCTCTCAGATTGCTGACATCGGGTTTGTGCCCATTGCTGAAGTGCTGTCCCTATTGCACCAAGCACCTCCTGTTCACAGGCAATAGGGGGCTGAAGGCCGGGAAGAGCAGAGGTCGCCACACCACAGCCTCTGTCCCTTGGCTGGGCCCAGCAGATGTGTATCTAAGCAGCCAAACAGTGATCTCCGTCATTAGTGTTTCATCTTCCCCAAGTGCCTTGCTTGGGCTGGCTGCCCCTTCCCAGTTGCCTTGTCTCCTACCCAGTCTCCTCTGCTTACTCCCAGGACCAGTATGCAGCATCATGGTCAACCAGTTTGGCTGCCGGCCTGTGATGCTCATCGGTGGGCTGCTAGCTTCCTCTGGGATGATCCTGGCATCTTTTACTACCAACATCATTGAGCTTTATCTGACAGCTGGCGTGCTGACAGGTGAGAGCCCCGGGAGTTGGGGAGGGGACACACAGACTTATCTGGGGAAGAGCCAAGACCATGTTGTATCTCCCTTTAGCACTGCCATGTCTAGCATCAGGTCTCCCCTCACCTATTCACACCTGCTCACAGAAGGCATCTAGTCCTGAATGTTGCAGCTGTGGGAGATGCATCTGCTGGATCTAAACAGGCAGGGCCTGTGGTTGAGGGGAGAAGGACAGAAGATAGGTGGGGCTCAATGATTGTGGCAGCTGGGGTGGCATCAGTATATAGTGGTAGGGGGAGAGGCAAAGTTCCTGTTTAAGGCACAGGTCCTGTTTAAACATGGCCACAGTCACCTGATTCAAATACACTTCAGTTAGACAGGCTGTTTTAGCCCATCTTCTCCGGGGGCAACCCACCAATGTGAAGGAGCAAAGGCTTGTGAGGAACACAAAAATCTTGTCATGGGACTTCAAGACTAGGATAATCTGAGGGGACTTTTCTGCTTGTTGCAAACCACGTCTCATGTTCTTGCACTCCCTGTCTCCCTCTTGGCTCTCACCCTCATGTAGGTCTGGGGATGGCGTTGAACTTCCAGCCCTCACTGATCATGCTGGGCACCTACTTTGACAAGCGTCGGCCTCTTGCCAATGGACTGGCTGCTGCTGGGAGCCCTGTCTTCCTTTCCTCACTCTCTCCACTGGGGCAAGTGCTGCTGGAGAAGTTTGGTTGGCGAGGAGGGTTCCTTATCATGGGAGGCCTTCTGCTTAACTGCTGCACTTGTGGGGCAGTCATGAGACCCCTGGATATGGGCATGAAGCGGAAGATGGAGAAAGCTCAGGACAAATATGAAGCCAAGGAGATGCTGCCCATAGGAGGAAAATCAGAGGAGGGAATCAGCACCACTGATGGAACCAAGAAAGCCAAGAAAGCCAAGAAGAAGCCCAAAAAAGGAAAGAAGCTTCTGGATTTTAGTATCTTTTCCAACCGAGGGTTTATCATTTACACTATTTCAAAGTTCATCCTGGTTTTGGGTCTCTTTGTGCCCCCCATATTGCTTGTCAACTACGCGAAGGACACAGGTGTACCAGACACAGAGGCTGCATTCTTGCTCTCCATCATTGGTTTCATAGACATCTTTGCCCGCCCAGCCTGTGGCATGGTGGCAGGGTTGAAGTGGGTCCGCCCTCATGTGGCATACCTGTTCAGCTTCGCTATGCTCTTCAATGGCTTGACAGACATCTGCAGTGCCAGGGCTAGCAATTACACAGGGCTCGTCATCTTCTGCGTCTTTTTTGGCATCTCTTACGGCATGGTGGGGGCACTGCAGTTTGAGGTGCTGATGGCCATCGTTGGCTCCCAGAAGTTCTCCAGTGCCATTGGGCTGGTCCTACTTATCGAGGCTTTCGCTGTGCTCATCGGTCCACCCTCTGCAGGTAGGTCTCTTGCAGCAAAACACAGGTAATTTTTTTTGGCTGCCATTCCACAGCATTAGAGGTATTGGGCATGGGTACTTGAAGAGAGACCCTGTTTCTCAATTTCAAACTTCCTCTGGAAGCTGAGATCTGAAGTGAGAGCTCCCAGTCTCACTCCATGCACCACAACACTGAATCTGAGCAGGGGCAGAAGATAGTAAATTATATTTCTCTCTCTGCTATGCTCAGAGACCTGAGCGATGGCAGGCATACAGAGATATGCCGAGCGGCATGACTTCCAGTGTCCCTCGGTACTGATCAGTGGCACTTCCCTCTCTTTGATGCTGAGATCCAGGTCTCTGCCTTCACTGTGAATGTTGTGTAAAATAATTTTATGGGTAGGGTCAGGCACATGCTGCAGGCAAACCTTTGAGAGTCCTCAGTAGGACAAGGCAAGGGTCTTTCAAGCTCTCCTTGGTGTCCATGGCCTTTTGATCAGTGCCATGAATAATGATCTCAATTTGTGTTGGTCCCAATTCAAAGGCACAGGCGTTTTGGTGTCAATCAAGTCAAAACAGTTTGTAGAGCCACCTGAGGCATCTACTGTTACTTTTTTTTAAGAGGATTAAGACACTCACAGCTTCTCAACCATTTGGTCTAGGCCACAGCCCCGGTAAGGTCCATGCCCCACAAACAGCCCCATAAACCGGCTGTTGAATGGGGAGAGACCCTTCAACCAAGAGGTTGGTGTAGGTTACTGTTAAGTGTCTGATCAGGTCTGAAAGCCAAATCATGCCAAAAGCTTATTTCTAGATGAAGTGCAGTTCCCAGCAAGGAAGGGTCAGGGACAGGCCATGGGCAAATCCTTGGGAAGGAACCACTCCGTTGCTTCCTCCACTCCCTTCCGTCAGCTGCAACATGTGGGCTAAAGCCCATTAGTTAAGACTTCTGCGTGAATGAACTTTTCCCCAGCACGTACCACCAGTTATGAGCAAAACCTGCCCTTAGCAACTAAACCCACCTCTCAGCTAAAAATTGGTGGCCAAGAGAAGTCCCTCTTGATGCTAACAATAGTTCTTGTCCCATCACACAAGCTGTGGGACAGTCGGCAGTCCCAGGCCAGGGAGAGTCAAGTATGTGTCTCAGAGGCAGCTGCAGAGAGATCATGGGAGAAGAGGGGGATTTAATGGTGCCTTGCTCCAAGGAGCAAGGCACAACAGTGAGTGATCATGGGGGGACATCCCTTAGCTCTCCTGCCTCAGTTCAGCTGTGCCTTGGTATTGTGCACACACACAATGGGTTGCAGGTGGTGCAGGATCACCCAAGAATGGATGCTGGGGGGGAGCCAAGCCATGGTTCCCACCTTCCTCCCAGGGGGACCCACTGCTGCAGGACCTCCCCAGCACAGGGAGCTTGACTGTGCTGGCAAACCTGAGGGCTCGGCTCGGACTCAGGAGAGCAGTGCTCAGCTGGAAAAAGGGGGTTGAACAAAGTGGCTTTGTTTGGTGTAATCCTTCTGAGCTGCTTCCTGCTCCGTGGGACTGAGGGGGTTTGGCACAGGATAAGCTGCACACAAACACATACGCATGCATGCAGGCTCCTTGCTTGCTGTCCGGCTTGGGTGAACAGGGGCTTATTCACCTGGGGAGGAATTTGCCGTATGCCTCCCCTGACTGCTCCAAGAGGTACCTCAGAGTGGTCGTTTCAGGCCATTCACCATAGTGCAGCAGGGACTGGGGGTCACAAGTGCAGTCAGGAGCACGCAGGACTGGGATGAAGCCTCTGGTCACCATGGCCCCATCCTGACTGCAGCAGGGCAGCTGCTCAGGCTCTCCAGCACCGAGGACTGGGAACCCTCCCTCCATTGCCAGCCCGGGTGCATTCAGAAGATATATTGAGAACATCTCTTTGGCAGACAAATCACCAGGTGTAGGCCTACCAAGGGGATTTTTCTGCCAAAAAGATGTTTCTTCTCTTCCTCTGAATGTTTTGCTGGCATGATAGCTTAAGAAATAGCAATGCCTCTTGAATTTTGTTTCTTTTCTGAGGCTGGACAAGCCAAGACCTCAGAGCCTCATCTCACCTTGGCAAGAAGAAGATGGCCCACCACAACGCGCAACCATAACTTCAGTGTGTCACAATTATTCAACCTTGTCCCAACAAGGGAAGACACCAACCCACACTCTTACAGAACTTTCCCTGGTGGTAGAGTGTGGCTCTTGCCCATGGTGATTTTTAGATATTCAGGCTTCTTGCTCTTCCCTTGAGAAATGGGTCCTCAGCCAAATGCAGGTGCTGCCCGCCTGTGCTGGGCTGCCCATGCAGGAGTGCGTAGGCTGAGGCTAACTGTCTCATTTCTTCTCCAACCACCAGCCCGCCTGTGCTGGGCTGCCCATGCAGGAGTGCGTAGGCTGAGGCTAACTGTCTCATTTCTTCTCCAACCACCAGGCCGCCTGGTCGATGCTCTCAAGAACTACGAGGTGATCTTCTACCTGGCAGGCTCAGAGGTGGTGCTCTCCGCTCTCTTCCTGGCCATGGCCACCTACTGCTGCCTGAACCAAGGGAAGAAGAATGAACCTCCCCCAGAGAAGAACCCCTCTGTAGGGGGCGGGAGCGACACCGAGGAAGCAGAGTCCGATGTGCACGAAGACGAGGAGCACAGCAGTGACAACCACCAGCCACCCCACAGCACCGACAACGCTGTGGTGGTGACCAGTGAGGAGGCCAACCATGTGGCAGAGGAGCAGAATGGGGAGGGAGGCGGGTGTCCTGAGGGGGACGGGGAGGTGTTGTCACGAGATGGCTGCAACGCTAACCAGACGGTGGAGAGGGACAGTTTTTAGCCAGGCCAGAGGAACAGGGATGTATAAAACTGGCCTTGTTTGCGTGCACCCCAGCGTGGGAGGGTAGGAAGGATATGGGGTGGAGACAGTTGAGATAAAAGCAGATGTAAGAAGTAAGAGGGAGAGGTATAAGAATAGCTGGTCCTTATGTACATATGTCCACATACCTACCCAGTGATATGTCTACTTACATCCTGCACCCATGCTGGTACAACACAGGCTCAGAGTAGCCCAAACACCAAAAAGACAAAAAAATTATCTTCTTTCCTCACGTCTAAACCAGCCCTGGAGAAAATCTTGTGAAGAGGCTGCCAAGGACTCTCCTTTTCCTTCTGCATTGTCACAATACAGAACACAAACAATTAGAGACTCTTTGTAATCAGATCTGGTACACTTTGGTCTGGTGTCAATGTTTCCTCTGCCCCACGGTCGGGATAGTGCCAGGCTAGCTGGCAGCAGGTTTAGGAGGTGCTGTAATTCATTTGCTCTCATCTGGGCCACCTCCAGCTGCAGCCAGCTTCTGGGTAGACAAGGCTGTCCCTGCAATACCTCCCTCGGGCACTGCCAAACCGGTGGGACACCGGTTCTGACCACCTCGGTTTGGAGCATCTTTTGTGGGGTACAGTGGCACATGATGTTGCTTTTCCAAGTAGGGAAGCGCTGGGTTAGAGCCCGCTGCTGAGGTGCAAGAAGCAGCCACCTAAGAAAGACTAATGCCATTAGGTGAGCAGCCACGAGCCGGAGCCTTGCCGACAGGAATAGCAGTGAGCCAACTTTATCTAGGCTGAAGTGTTGTATCTAGGCTGTTGACGTGTGAAGGGAACAACTTGGCCCCATGTGGGTGGGGGTTTCAGGGCAGGTAAATAACTGCGTCCCAAGTGATTATCCACTCAGTGGGAACGGCACCAGATGCGTGTGTGTTTTCCTTTTAAATAGAGAAAACCCCCTTATGTAAAGGAATCAAAGGTAAGGCAGAAGGACAAGCCACAGCCCCTGGGTGCCACTAACGAGGGTGTTGGAGCACGTGTTAAGGCAGGCATGACCTCCTCACCCCTGCTGCAGTGGTGGATTTCTAGATTCAGAGAGGACAACCTTCCCTGGCATGCTTAAACCACTCCTAATCTGCTTTAGGACTGGATCTTTTATAAACACCCCTGGCCAAAGCCCTTTTTTCCGGTTTCCTGAACTGCTTCACCTCAGAGGCTCTGGGGGAACCTGTGACTATAGCAAGGGATCAAAAACTAAGCAGAGGGCTACAAGGAAGGCAGCTCATGGGCCCACCAAAACAGGGGTTTCATTCCAGACCAGACTGACTACAAATTAACAGGTAATGGGTGAAGCCTGCTGGACCCATAGAGCTGTTTAAACCCAAAGGGGGAGTGCGGACATGAAGACAAGGTTTTCATTCTAGATGTTACCAAGCAAAGAGCAGTAAATGATGGGAAAAATAAAGCTGGTGAAGAATGTCAGTTTAAGAAGAGACATAAGAACCGCATATTGGAGGGGAGAAGGTAAGCCCCATGGGGCTGTGCCCTGTCCCACCACGGCTAACACCACTGGCATCAGCTCTGATTGTGGGCCAGTCACAGTGGTGACTTTGGGCTTTTTCCTATTGAAACCCACTTAGAAACATCTCAAATAAGACTAAGCACCGTGGCAAACCCCAGCTGCAAAGCTCTGGGAGAATGAGGAGCAGCAGCAAGGGTGGTAGAACCCTGTAGGCATTCATACACTGCTCTGCAAGCTTGTTCTCCCCTCCCCACGAGGTAAGAAATCTGTTTCTGCTCTGGTTGACCAAGTTGCTCCACAGCTCTTTCCCCAGAAACGCCAATCCCTGTCCCCAGGCTGGGTTTTCCTTATCCAGCAATACCCCCTCCAAGGAGCAGCTCACAGCTCCCCAGAGCTCCAAGGCATGGAAACAACTGCCCTTGTCAGGCACGCCACTACAACAAGGTCCCCTCTGTTTCCTTGTCACCAGTCAACATTTCCCGCTAAGCCTCCTGCTCTTAAATCTTTGCACAAAAGCACATAAAAGTCCTTAGGGTGCAAGATCTTGCTACAGATGGTGCTGTAAGGTACCCAGTCCTCTTTCTTCCCCTCCACCAGTCAGGTTACAAAAAACCCTGCTGTGCTGCCTTCCACTTTGCGTTGTTGGCTTTCAGGCAGGCTCTGCTGAAGCGTTTTGTCTGTTCCTCTTAACTGCTCCATATTTTGGCACAACAAACAGCTCTGAAAGAGGATCAGGGACTTAAGCATCAGCTCAGGGTTGTGATGCAACAGCTGAGCTGTGCGGAGAAGCTGGCCCTGGAGGGGTGCAAGGATGCCACCGTGCAGGACTGAGGTGACTGGTGGCTTTACAAGGTTCGTGTTCCCTTGGGAACCAAGATGCAGAGAAGCTGGTATTACCTGGAGGACTGGCCTTGCTACAGCATTTATAAGCCTCCTCTTCTGGAAACCCGTGCTGCAGTGACCACCGCAGCTTGGTACACAGATTGTCCACTGGTATGAGCAAGAAAAAAACTGGCCAGCACACGACACCCATCTTCCCATCATTATACTTTAAGATTAAAACCAATGGAGAATGAGCAAACCAATCTCTAAAGAAAACCCATGAAGGACAGGAAACGAAATGTCACATTTTTCTTTATTAGAGACAACAGTCAGTGTATCAGTCTGTGTAAATCTTCCAGGGCAGCTTGACCATGGATGGCTTTCTTCCAAGCACCCACAGAGATCAAATCAAAGAGAAAAAACAAATCAAAGAGAAAAAACAAAACGAACATCTCGATCATAAATTAATGCCCTTAAATAACTTCTCTCACTACCACTAGAAGGTAATGACAGAGAAGTCAAAATTCTTGCCTGAGAAGCACACCACTCCTGGCAGTTGTGCTGCCCGCTAAAGGACAAAGTGCCGCCTGCGTCTGGGATCAGCCCACAAGGGTGGAGGGAGAAAAGGAAGGAGGAAAGAAGCAGCCCCAATTACTTTGGTTTTCCTTTCCCTCCTTCCATTGTGCTGGGCAATGGGATGTCAGCTACCGCTTCCAGCTGGCCCGGAGGCAGCACAAAATGGTTGTGCAGAGGAGAGCAGGGGGTGGTAGGGGTGGTACACTATTTACACGTGGCACTCAAAATCTCAGAGTCTCTGCCTACAGGCCATGTCATCCTCCCTCCACAAGGCTTCCTGCCTCTAGTTTAAGGATGGGATATCTGCTTTGTGGTTCTAAGGTGGGTTCTCCTGGCACCCATACAAGGAAAAAGTGCGCAGGACTGGCTGCACATCGTCAAGAATCAGTTATTGTCCATCGCAAGGAGCCATAAGAGAGGAGAATGATAGAAAGGAAATGCATGTGGCTTTGCTGTTATTCCCTGGAACCTGTCTGCCTCAGGCAAGCGCGTTCACCTCAGGGTCTCTGCTGAGTAGGAGGGCTCCTTCCTCATTCCCACAGGGAAGGGCAGAGCCACCTCCTACAGGATTCTAGCCCTGGGGTGTAGCTATGGAGTGTGCAGACAGTGCCAGCTGTGCAGGAGCTCAGGGACTATGAAGAGGATGATAGCCAGGGGAACAGACTTCCAAATCTTTGTAGCAGCTCAGCATGCCAGGCAACTACATCTACCAGCCCCTGCTTTGGATGGGGGTGTGGTCAGATCACATGTACCAACACCAGTCCTAGGCATCAGTTTGCACTTGCTCCTGTTTCTTAAAACCAGCGGTGCAGAGAGCTGGGAGTGGTGGGAGTGATCATCCTACAAAAATTGGTCCTGCAGCCCATGGGGACAGATGGAAGAGACAGAGGAAGCTTAAAACAGGCCAGAGGATGGAAAGCTTGAAGACAGCGAGCAGTGGGGTGAAGAAAACAATGCTGGTGCTAACGCTTTCCTATAGCACAAGGGAAGGAGCTGTTCTTGCCATTCGTAATCATCTCCAGATGTTTAACTGGCTTCCACGTGCCAGAGGGAAGTGGTGCATCCCGCACACTCAGCAGTGTCCAGTCTGTACACGGCAGAGTACAGACAGAGTTGCACGGCAGTGTCGTAGGGGATTTTCCTCCCCGAGCTGGGCAGCAGGAGTGTCTGAAGGAAAAGGGAATTTCCAGGCAAACGAGCACGGGAAGAGAGTGGAAAGCAGAGGTTGGTCCCAATCCAACCAGCCACCCCCACCCAAAGCAGAGGAGGAATCCCAGGCTGGACATAGACAGAAAGTCATGGAGGATGAGTCGCCATGTGAAATACATGTTTTTATAACAGTCTGCAAAGCCTTTCCTCTGGCCCTGCTGGCACACTCAGGCATCATCAATGAGCTTTTCACCGTTTGTGTCTTCCTTCCCACTACCCTCTCTCTCGCTTCCTCCTTCTTCTTCTTCGTCTTCTGCCCCGTCCGTGTAAGTGTCCTTCTGCCCATAGTTAAGAGTAGTGCGGGCAAGGTCCACCTCAATGGGAAAGACATCTGCATCTCGGAGCACGGCATAGCAGTCATCGTAGTACTTGGACATCGTGGAGACAAATCGCTGGAGCTGGAACACAATGTCTTGCACTGTAATGGAGACAAGTTGGGAACAAATCAGGTGAAAATCCCCTTCACAAGCAGAGCATGAAAGCTGTGATCAAGCCTCCCTTGCCAGTATTAGTTAGAGTCTCCTATGCATTAATCCCTTTTGGCCTCCAAGGGTGGATGCCTTGCGCGCAGCCACAGAAGGGTTCTTCAGCAAAGACTGAGACGAAGGAGGAGAATGAAGGCCAAAGCCATATCTGTCTGACCCCTTCAGGTAAACACCGCAGTGGTACTCACCGTGTTTCTGATCCAGGAGCTCTATTTTCTCTAGCACATCCTTCCTCATCTTGGCAAAGCGCGTGCGAGCCTCTTGCCGGCAGCGTAGGATAAGGCGGTATTCATAGTTCCCAGTGCTGACCCGGTAGAGGGGTTCACCCAGAGCCTGCCAAAAACACAACGCCATTTCAGAGACTCCCACAACAGTGCTTGTACATGGAATTTGACTACTGATGTGGACTCATGATGACCCTGGGTTATTACAGCCCTCAAGCTCACTGGAACTACAGTCAGGAAGCATGAAACATTAGGAACACTGAGCCATTTCAACAAACTGGCAGTCAATGGGGCCATTCTGAAGACCAAATACACACCAAACGTGGTAAAGAAAAGCACCACTAAGCAAAGAAAGAAGGACAGGCACCTTTCAACCCAGCATGGTGAAGTGGAAAGGCTTCTTATCTGAACTATTAAGACAGGCACTATGAACAAACAAGCCTAGGGTCTAAAGGATATATTAATTTATATCAATCACACAAAAAATCCTGCCCTCCTCTGCAAGCTTTGCCCTGTATAGATTGCATTACATATTATACACCTACAGAGGGAAAACTGTGGTATCTACAACCACCCAGACACAGTGCTGGAAACCAGGAGGGAGGGACCTATATGTTGTTCCACAAAATAGTTTTGAGAGAAAGGGGTTAGACCTGTCAGTAAACCAGCATTCTTCTCTTGCACCTGTAGACATAACATATATAAAAATCCGTGTTATGGACTATGGCTTGGCACACTGCATGCACCAAAACCCAAAGATGTTACTCTGCTGGGCAAGACTGGGATTCTTCCCTTCCCATTTAGCATATCATTAAATATTCTGTTAGGAAAGTTTTATTCCTTCCTGGCACTGGGAATTGGGCATTCCAAAAATTAAAATCCCTGCTTAGAGATCAATACCTAGGATAAAGCACGATCTTACTTTTATGCAGGAAAATTGGGCATGTAGGGGACATCTTTAGCTATCTTGAACAGAGGTGTTAATAATTGGTTGTAAAACTCTAAACCAGACAGCAAACTGCTGCTGGAGAATGCTGCCAGTATTTTTTTTTTTTAAGATTTTAAATGATGTATTTTTAGGAAAAACCCTATTGTTGAGAGAGATCCTTTAATCAATTTCCCTCAACTAGAAATGCAGCTTTCACACGCTTTTTGCTAGAGAAGCTAAACCTCCATTTCTGAGAAACAAATCCAGAATTAATGATAAGCTGTCCACTACACACAAATGGAATCTGTGAAGATAACACCTTAATCCTCCTTACACAAGCTAATATTACTTAAACACTGAGATAGGCAACCACCGAGCAAACAAGATGCAGATGGCTGGTCCCTCTACTATTCCACAGCACCAGTGACTCATGACAGTTATTGGCAGCATTTCCTAGGTAGCATTTAAGGATCTTCAAATTCTAACATGTTAAGAACAAACGTGTGTAGTACTTAGGATGTATTCACTAGTTTGGATGCACACAGGCATAGAAGTGCTTTTGCATTTTTATGGCAGTGTGCACAGGGAAGCTGGAGAAACAGAGTATGCAGTTGTCATTGCCACAGTACTGGTACTCACAATGCAGCTGTACTCTTCATCATCCATCTCTTTGACTTTCAGGCAGTAAGACTTTGCAGGGTTTAAAATAAAAAGCAAAACAAGAAGGAAATATTAAAGATTAGAAGCAATTCCACCATCACCCAATAGCCACAGGGTTGTACCATTTCAAGCCTTCCTTCAGTGCTGCAGGTAGGGACACTGGGGAAAGCACAGCGGGATCAGAATATCTTAAACATCCCAGGTGGAAAGAAAACCTATTTAGAGAAAGACGGGGAGAGAAAACGGTGGGGGAGAGAGAAGGCACTTAATATGTATATTACAGGAGCAAATACTTTAGGTAAGTATAACCTAACAATAGAAAAATCCTGTCTTCATCCACTGTTTGGGAAAATACGGTACCAGAAAAGTATGAGGAGGGAATAAGTAAAGAGAAAACAAACAAACAAACAAACAACAAAAAACCAAGATGAATTGCGGGAAGGACTGATGTGGGAAGAGATGCTGCCATATTCACTTGCCTTAGGGCTGTGGCTCCAAATAATTCTCTTAGCTGGGAAAAGGAAGTAGATTCCTACAGTTATAGAACAGATGCACTTAACAACCCTATCCTTTTTGGGTGTAGAAAACAAGGGGTGAGTGGAATTGAGGAGGAAAAAAAAGGCATGGTCTAAATGAAAGCAAATACCACTCGACAGTTGTTTACTTTGACTAAAGATTATGCAAAACTACCTGAGAAACATGGACTGGAGAGCTATTTAGGGGAGTTCAAGAACATGAGTTGCATAGGAACTCTTTACAAATAAATCAGGAAATTAATTCAGTCTGGTAGAAAATAAGTCATCTGGATTCTGAGAGATCTTTCTTACCAGTGAGAATTAATAGGTTAAAAGCAGGTGTCTGAATCTGAGTAATCTGGCAGTAGACAAAGAATTGGAAAAAATAACACATTATTGCACAGATTGTGGAAGGATGGAATGTGACCATATAGGCTATATGTGACTTTCAGACTATGAGTCTATGAAACTTAATTTCAACCAGCACTAAAGAAAAAAAAAAAAGCAAATGGCTCACCAAATATTCAAACTTGACATCCAGGTATTTTTTGATAGTCAGCCTTGTGTCAGGAATGGCTTTATTCAGATATGTATTCAAGTCAGTAAGCATCTGTAAGGGAAACATCCTGTTGCTGAGTACAGGACCAAAAAGCATGTCGACAATTCATCAGGTGTAACATTCTAACTAGCACAGGTCATGAAACTGCCTCTAGTTAACTCTTTTTTGAACTAGAGCATATTTGAAAGAAAACATTTGGTCTTGACTCAGAATTGCCATGGTTAGAGGATCCATTCCTGTCACTGGTGAGTGTTTCCAGTGTTAGAAATGCATGCCTCATTTCTAGTCTGAATTTTGTTCATCTGAATCTTGTTTCATTTTCAATTGATCCTGGAAACCGCTCTCTCTGATTCAAAGGCCCACTACCCAATGTTGTCCATCCAACATGGCACTGAACACGGTGGCCAAATCAACATTTAATCCTTTCTTTGCTACACTAAGTGGACAGATTCCCTGGAGACTCTCACTCAAACATATATTGATTGAAATCCTTAAATTGTTCCTGGACTGCTTATCTAAACTCTTTTAAATTTAGTGATATATTGGTACCCATAATCAAAAGATCAGGGAAAGGGCTCTAGGGACTACACTGATCAAACTACTCCCCCTTCCCTGAAACAAAAGTAGAGGAATGTACTCATGTGCAAAAGTCAAAGGGACAAGATTGATATATTCACTACGTTACCTCTTAGGTTCTTTATGAAGAGAGTTCCCTGAAGGAAAGCAGACAAAGATAGTCCTACCTACAATGAATGATTTATAAGCCCACACCTTCAAAGACACTCTTCTGTCTTTCTAGATCCCCTCTTCTCCAGATCCTTTACTCCTACGGTTAAATTCTTTACCGGCTTAATTGTTTTCAGAAGGTGAATCCCAAACTTCTCAATGTTGCGATGAGCATCAGCAAATTTCACAAAGGCTTCACTGGCAGCTGGTTGTGGCTCCCGTACACCAATGACAGAGAAAACGTCTCCAAATGCTGGATGAGAGCAATAAATACAAACAGATGAAAGAAGAGGTTGACCCCAGAGAATAATCTTGCCTCCACTGTTACAACTCCTACCCATAACCTTGCAATTACCTGGGGAATGATGCTACATATTCCCGAAAGACCTGGGGTAGAGGTTGGCAGGGCATTTCTTCAATGCCTCATGTGAAAGACATGGCCTGTGTTTACATCGTGACCACTAAAACCAGGAAAGCAGCCCTTCCCTGCTCATTTCTGCAACACTTAAGTTTTCTCTGAGTGAGGGAATCATGCATCTAAGTGCTGACTAAAACTCCTGGAACTGGAGGTCAAAGATTTCTGCTCCCTCCACTCAAGATTCTTTACCTCTGTGTGTCTGGGATAGCTCAAAGAAAGCCCTGAGAAGACACTTGGTGTGCTCTGTCAAGCCTGTGATAGAAGCCAGAAAAAAAATATTTAAGTCATTTCACTGCAACATAATGGAGGCATCCTTCTCTCCCATCTGGTGTCCGATGGAAGATACGGTTTACCTTTGTATAACTCTGCAGTCCTCTCCAGCTCCTCTAGTCTCTTCACTAGTCCATCTAAATAGAAACAAGAATCAGAATACAGAATTACAACAGTCAAATCTAGGACATGATTAAGACTTGACTGACTAGAAAAACACCAGTTTAATATATTTGGTTCAAATTTCTCTCACATCTAAAGCCTGCCCCCTGGTCCAACATAGGAAGCTTTTAAAATAACTGCCAACTAGTTTTACAGTGTGGCATCATCACCTATCAGCATTCACTAAGTGGGTCCGCACTTTAAATTAATTTGTCCTTAGCTAACATTCAAATGGCCCCAGTGACAGGATATATCACTCAGGAAGGGCAGAGGCAATCACAACAGTGTGGTATAGCAGAAGGAAAGAATTATGAAGGAATAATGTGGAACATGCAAGTAGCTATAAAAAGCTGTTAAGCATAAGAGGGTAAGTGTTCCCTTAAGAAAACGTCCTCCTGGACAACACTTACCATTGCAAAGTATGGCTCGGCTTAACCCCAGGGCATCCGCTGTCCCTGAGCTCATGTTCTCTACCAGTCGATGCTTTACCTTCTTCAATACTAAAGGCCAAAAAAGAGTTGCAAAACAGGATGAGGGTCATTTCTATGGGCATGAAAAGCACACTAGCATCCTTCACTGATTTCTCAGGCATTGAATAAACTGGCCAGTCTGAACTTAACTCACTACTGAGGTAGTGAGCAGAAAAAGAATACCACAGAAACTAGATGTTTGGTCCAGCTGTGCATAGCACATCTTCTGTCTGTTCTGTTCTCACATCCTATATACTTCAACCAATAGAGCTCCAGAATTTCTTACGGAAGCTACCTGTCATGATATTCGGAACTAAACTTTGCTTATGCTACTTGCTGTATTACTTCAGCTGAAGTCAGGAGATGAGGCCAAAAGCAAGACAAATAGGATTTAATGCTCAAAGTTATCCTTTTGCTTATTTTTATCTTTTGGATCTTAGCTAAACACTTTTGTCACCCCTTGATAGAATTAATTTCTGGTTTTGGTGGTCATACCCTGCAAATTACCAGAGACAATTATGTTATCTTTGGAAACAGATGACTAAGCTACATTTACTTAGAGGCAAACTTGCAGAGGTGCCAAGCACCTGCAGCTCCCAAGAACTCAGCTGCAGCCACAGCATTCAGCATTTCTGGAAAATACCATATTCTCACTGCCCTTCTGTTTCCCCAAAAATCCATCTCAGCCCTCACCATTTTCCTGAACCCCTGTCATCAGGTCATCAGCACCTTAATCACCATGAAAAGATATGAAAGATTTTTTAGGAACGTGAGAAAGGCAGACTATACAATGGAGACAGAGGTGTAGGCTTAGTTCAACACACACACACTTTGTTTTAGAAATAAAGCCTCCCCTCTCTCCTGTAAAATTTATGGTTGTACAAAACTCAGTGTAGATAGGTATTTCATCACTGTTCTCCAAGTTGAGAAACTGTATCCAGTATTTTTCGATAGACACAATTCTGTGTAGATCTGAAACTCTCAACAGATCAGCATAACTTACATGTATTAAAAATAAATAAATTAATATCTGAGTTTCATCATCCATGCTAAACACAGCACAGAAAAATAAGCCTCCCTCAACAACAGTCAAGCCTCAATTTAACTTTCAAGACTCTTTCAAGAAGTCAGGGAAGAGTTTTTTTAAACCTGTAATTCTCTTTGACAGTATCCACATGAAAATGACTGAGTTAAGAGGAAGAATGGAACCAGAATTTTACTGTGGTTTTAGCTGGGACCAATCTTTCACCCCTCCACGTCACTTTAACAGTCTACGGAGAAAGAAACCGGTCTTACCGATATCCAAAGACTTGCCCTGCTTTGGGTCAGCCTGAAGCTTGTTGTAATGAATTGTCACTTCTCCCTGCAGAAAGAGCAAATCCAAAACTGTTGTGCTGAAAGCAAGTAGCAGTGGCTTTCATTACCAATGGACAATAAACTTTAAGCTACGACCCAGAAGCTCCAATGGCCCCCTCCTACCTCTCACCTTTACCATCTGTATCATCTTGGCCACCTCCACCTTGGTCTTCCCCTTGACAGACTTCCCATTCACTCCTGTGATTTCATCACCAGCTGCTACAGTGCCATCTAAGGCTGCTGGAGTGTTATCAAATACCTAGCAGAGAGGAGAGAGAGGACAGTAGTCTGGAATCAAGAGGAAGAGAAAGGTGAATGCAGGGCTGGAGAACAAAAAAGGGACAATTACATTCCTCCTGTTAAACTCAGTTGTATTCAGTCCACAGTGAGGTTGCAGTTTTTTCCCTTTCCTAACTAAGAGGAGGGCTGATCATCTTGTTCTGTCAGGAAGCGCTTGCCTCCAGGACGTACCTCCTCAAGCGTAGGACTTCTTGATGTTGAGAATACCACACTGTTCCCCTGTGAATTCTAACACGCTCTCCAAGGAGAAGGATAATTTCAGAAGTCTTAATTTAATTCTTCCACACCTATTAGGTACTAGGGTAAGGAGATGATGTCTCCCACTTTGAATAAAACAAATAGCATAGGACTCTCCATGCTTTCCATCTCTCAGGCCAACACTGTTTTACGAAGATGGTTTATTCTTCCTCCCTGAGTGCCCACCTGGACAATGTAGAGACAGGGGCAGTACTGTGCTCCTCCCCCAATGCTGATCCCAATCAGGTTCTGAGAGTCCTTCTTCAGGGTCACTGTCCCAGGTACAGTGGGAATCCCCCTGGAGTGAGAAAGGGGGAATGAATAACTGAACATGGTAGTCAGAGCTGCGTGTGTATGAAACACCTCTGGTACCTGAGTCAATACAAACTTAAAACATAATGGGTGCTGCACATTTGAACTCATCACATTATCTCGCTGTAGAGTCTGTCAGCAGGGGCCAGCGGAAAGACCTTCTGGGCTATCTTTTTTGAGACTGCACACAAGGATTAGAGGTGGGAGAGACACTCTCATCCATTGCTAGGCACCGAGGAAACACTATCATGTTTTAGAGAGTGTTTCATCTGCTCTTAGTGCTGGAGTGAGAGGAAAACTCGCACAGCATAAATGAGATATAAGACAAGGGCTCCATGTTAAATTAATTGCTAATCTCATCAAACCTTTTACTTGCTCAGGAAATGCCAGTGTTCTCCTCCTTACAGACCTAAGAAGTCCAGAGTTTCTCTCCACTTCTTCTTGCCTCTTATTATCTTTCCTCCATTGTAAATACTTTTTTCTCTGGCTAAGCTCACTAATTTACAGAAGACTTGTCAGCGCTGCTTTGCAATCAGAAAAGCAGGGTAGTCATTGCAAAGCAAAAGAAAGCATTTGCCTTTGCTCACCAGCACAGCGATGCCTCATCCCCAGTCTCCAGGGGGAGCAAGAAATCAGGACTGAGCAGCAAGGCTGACTCTTCAGCACAGACATCAGGAGCATGTAAATTTATCCGCCCCCATTAGGTCTTGGCTGCAAAGACTATTTCTATTGTTAGCAAAAAACATGAAAAGATAAATACTCACAGCTTATCTTCCTCAATATCATAGTCCAAATCCGCAAACATTGTTTTGGTTAAGTGAAGCCTGTTTGCCTGAAACTGCTTATTCCAAACTCCCTGGGAAGAAAGAACATGATAAACCCCAATAAACCAGTGATCTCAATAGAAAACTGCAGTGAATCAACCTGTCACCCTTGTCGATCCCCTTCTCATTTCTTTTCTTTTTTTTTTTTTTTTGAATGTCACATCGTGGTCACTGTTCTTATATCAAAGATGAAAAATAAGTCAGGTGTCTCTGATCTCTGCTCTGAATGAGACAGGGGAAAGACCTCGAGCTTGAATGCTTGTTTCAAACACACATGTGCACAGCATTTCCAAAGCACAGAACAAAACATGGTCCTTTCTGGAAGCCATTTCTTCACACGCTCTACCTGCACCATAGCAGCTAAAGATACTTATGGGTTTATCCCCTACATCTGTTAAACATCTCCATTTTGTTCTTGACTTCATAGCAAGTTATATCACTTTTTGACGTTCACCTCCCATCTTGTGAGGCTTCGCGAAGCTTTTCACAACTTGCTTTCACAAAAAGCCTCATTATTTCCCCAGGCACAAGCCCCCCTCTTTCATTTCCTATTTAATTTCAGACAGTAATCAGCAGACACATTTGAGTTTCACTCGCCTTTCAGCAGCACCGAGGGCACAGTAACGCCGCGTCGCAGCAGCCTCCCGAAACAGCCACCGCCACATCCAACCCCACTGGCTGCCGCCGGGTGAGGGCTTCACCGACAGCTGGCCACGCCGCCGTCCCACCCGTCACCGCCCTCACACTTTTGCCGCCGCGTGGTGCCAGCGTGGCCGCCGCCGCCCCCCACCCTCTCATCGGGCTGGGCCCCGAGCAGGGACGGCTGGGCCTTGGGCCCTGGCAGCGGGGTCTCCCGGTAGCCCCGAGGCCTCAGCCACAGCCCACAGCCCCAGGGGGCTGCACCGGGCACCGGCCCGGCCGTTTGGGGTGGGGGTGGGAAGTCGCCCTGACAGGGCCCGGGGGTCGTACCCCACTTCCCCCACAGAAACCGTCGACGGAGCATTGGCGGAGGGGGGGGGCTGGGGGTGAGGGGATGCGTCCCGTGGCTCACCGGAAGTGAGTGCCCGGCGCGCGATCCCCGGCGCCACCGGCCGCCCGGTGCTGTCAGCCAGCCAACACGTCACCAGGCCGGAAGCATCCGGGCGGAACCCCGCCCCCTCCGCTCGCGTCGAGCCGCGTTGCCATGGGGACGGAGACACCCTCCCCGCGGGGCGGGGCCGGCTCGCTTCCGCCGCCATTTTGAGAGCGGCGCGGCGGTGGAGATGGAGGTGGTTTTCATTCTCTGGGGAGGGGCTCGCCTTGGCCTGAGGGGAAGGGGCCGCTCTCCCTCCGCCCAGCCAGCCTGCTCCCGCGTCCGTTTCAGAGAGCCAGGCCGGCGGAGAGCTGCTCTTGGGAGAAATTGTTCTCCGGGTGTGTCGTGTCCGTGTGTCCGTCCCCTCCCGCCCCGAGGTCTTTGGGCCCCTCCGGCCACCGCAGCACGCAGAGAGGGAGGGCCGGGCTGGGCAGCGTGGTGGGGCGAGGCCTGCAGCCTCTAGCCCGCGTTTTGGGCTGCGTCCAACTGTGCTCTAGGTGTTTGAAGTACCCGGGTCCCCACCGGGGACCAGGAGGCAGGGCCTTTGGGCTCAGGGAGGCGCAGAGGAGGAGCTGCAGTGGTGGCAGCAGCTGAGGAAGAAGTTGGGAACTACTGGGTTGAACAGATTTAACGGTTTCATGTTACAGCATGAAACAGCAGCACTGTGGCTTGTCCTACTGCCATTAATAATTAGTGGATTGTGGTGAGCTATCAGCTGTTCAGTCACCAGGACAGGCACCCAAATTGTGCCCATCTCAAGGAAAAGATGTTCTCTTGCACTTGTAATTTGGAAAAATACAGAGCTGTTACCTGTGGAAGATGATGTACCCTGTAAAAATAAACTCAGTGCTAGCCTCCCATGTAAGGGAGCATTTCAGAAAGATGTTTGTGAGTGTGAACATGTCCCGGACTGATGATTCAGATGATAGTAGGGGCACAAAGAGCTTTGAAACAGGTTGGCAGAATCACCCTTACTGCTGGAAGGCCAGCAGCAACCTGTGGGAGCAGTGGTTTGGAAGCCAGTCAGCACAGCTATATGCAAACCCACTGCACTGCTGTGTGTACCGCAGGATTGCCAAGCTTCTGCATGTTTTGCTCCTCTGCAATGTGTGTGTGGGGGTAGCGGTTAGGTGTTCAAATGAAATTTCTGCCTCCATCAAGACAGCGCCATCGCTGGGAGAATGCTTTGATTTCCCAGAAGAATGTAGCTGCCCATTGCGTTATGTGTCATCTCTTCCAGCCACTGCTGCCTTCTGAGCAATTACCAGGCTGCCAAACCTAACTTATTGATTCAGAAAAAAAAAAAAATTGCACGCTTTGAACTGCAGACTTCTCCCTGACCAAGAACAAGGACTGGCAGATGACAATGACCTCTTGCTGCCTGAGAGGGTGGCTAGGGTTTGCAGTGTTCAGCTCTGTGAACTTCTTGACTGCATACATCAAAACACTGACTGAAGCCAGCCACAATGCTGGAGTACAAGGGCAAGAGCATGTTGTTAATAATCACTTTGAAGCCCTGGGTCTAAGAGGTGGTTTATTTATGAAGGGAAGCTGAATGAGAAATGCAGTTCTTCAGGTAGGAGCTCTCTGAAGAGACGAGACTGACATCCTGACCCTGGACACTGACAGGAGTTTTACATCAGTGAAGCACTAGAATTGATGAGCCAGGCCCTGATCTCTGCACGTGAGGAGCTCACTGGGGCTCAGCAGTACAACAGCACTTGACTGCAGCTGAGGATGATACAGAGAAGACAGAGCCAGTCTCTTCCCAACGCTTTTGCACAGCAAGAGGCAAGGGCTGCAAGTTGCAGCATGGAAATTCCAGTTAGATAAACGGAAAAAAACCACCCTACTATAATGGTGGGTAAGCACTGTTGCAGCAGCCCAGAGGGGTTGTGGGATATCCATCCCTAGAGACGGTGAGAATGTAGCTGGACAGATTCCATGTGCTATGGTGCTGAGAGAGACCCTGCAACATTTTGAAACATTTTCCTGTGTAATTCTCTTTCAAATTCTTGGATCAAAACAACTGTCCATAACTTTCTGCTTTTTAAATACTTTGAAATGCATTTCTTTTAAAATCTGTCCCCCTAGCCTCCTCAGAGCATATAACATATTTGTGACACAGTTACACTGCAGCTGCTGCTGCAGTCCAGCCCCTGGCTAGGTGGGCACTGCCGGACACAGAGGAAACCCTGTGTAACCCTCCCCAAAGTGGACAGTTAACACATACAAGAGCTGATAAAGCAAATGTCATACAGCAGATCGTTTTCAGAGGCAGAAGTCGGGCCTGCTGTCTGTGCCGTGCCACGGCAGGACGGCTCCGTGCAGTGGGTTGGGGGTCTGGGAGTCCCACACTGTCCCTTTGCTGCCTCCCGCTTCCTGACCATGGGCTTTGTAGGGTCACCCCGTGAGGAGGTGACTACCAGGCCAGCCAGCTGGCCTTAATTTCTAAGGGGGGAGCGCCACCGTGTGGGCGCTGCTAAGAACTTCTGCTGCAGAAAGAGGGGCCTGGATTCAGGCATACTGTGTTTGCAGCGGTGGGGTACTTCTGTTTTACTGCAAGGCAGAAAAGGTTTCCCCCACACGTAGGAGAACACCTGCATAACGTAAATCATTGCTCAGAGCCTTGTGTATGGCTGGGCAACAGACCAGTTATAATAGGTACCAGAACCTCATTTCTCCTGGGTCTACTTTTGCTGCCAGAGCTGCAAGGGGAGAAAAAAATGGGCAGTGAATTTCTCCTTTCCTGTCAGCTCCTGACATTAGAAAGGAAGACAGGAGGCAGAACTGGCCTGGGGTAAAAAAACAGACTTGCTGACACTGACAAGGCCAAAACCTGTAGGTTTGACATGCCTTGCTTTTGTGCCACCCTGGTGATGTGTGTGCATTGTGTATGGCATTCAGTACGTCCCTGAAGCATCAGCCTTTGTATGCATGTTCTGACTGACCCTGCCTTTTGTGTACAGTCGCTCCAAAATGTCCAAGATTGATGTGATTCTTTCTGTGTGAGGTGGAGAATGAATCTGCCTGTGCCCTAAATCCATGTCTGTCTCAATATTAGAAATCCAGCTGATCACCTCCTCCCAAGGGAAAAAGTAATGAATTACTGATGGAAATAGTTATCTAAAATAAAGAAAAAAAATAAAGCTAACCAATGTGTAAAAAAATCCCAGGAAGCTGTTCATTTTCAAGAACAGGTCTGATTAATCGTATCAAAAATTTGAAGCACAGCTTTATCCTGAAAAGTGGGCTCACTGTTTAAAGTCTACCAATATGGCTTGGATCAGGAGGGCTCAGTTTGCAAGTACAGACATTTTTCCACCCCTAAATAGACAACCCATGAAAATTCAGCCCAGGCTCTGAGAGCCAAACTCCCTTCTGCTTGTCTTTCATCATGTGTAATAAGGAGTCTGCAAGCAGATCACACGTTGCATGACTAGTTAGCTGCTTGGCACTCGGCTGCGTTTCTCTGTACTGGGTCTGTGCTGAATCTCATGTTTCTGGCTGCTTTTCTGCTACTGTTGTCAGCATCAACACAGCTAACGCTGATCTAACCTGCTCCTTGATTGCTGTCCCTCGAGACATGTTGTCCGCTTTGGGGGAAACTTTCAGTGAGTAAGTGTGGGGATTGTATTATCGCCCACCACTCCACAGCCAGCCTGCCCTGTCCCTGCCCCACTTCTGCTGGGTGCTCCAGACCCCTGGAGGGGCCTCTGCATGGTGCAGGTGGGAGATGGAGGTGCTGCTGGCCCCATTGAGGCAGAATAGGGGACAGTCATATGCAGGGGTGGTTTATCACACGCTGGGGTGGGTGTTTGCTGTTAGTGCTTGCATCCTGGGGCTACCAACTCAGAGCAGGAGGGGTGAGAAACATTGAAAGCATGGCTACAAATGACCTGACTGCTTATTTCCCAACCTGTACATCTTATCGCTGCTGTATTCAAATTCCTCCCAGAAGGAGACAAACCTTCAGTTCATTCTGACAGTCCTTCCCCATGGGGGCACCAAGCTTTGAGTGCTTGCGCCATAGAGTTTCAGCAGAACACAGTACTGCTGTCCTTTGGAGTTCAGGCTGATTTAGTTTGGATGGTGAAATTTCACATTTTTGGGGGAGAAAAAACAGTATTTCTATGAAATAACTTTTGTAAATGCTTTTGTAAATATTTTTCCTGGGTGTTGAATTGTCCTTCCTCTGAAATTCCCTGCATTTAGGATTATCAGAAGCTTATCCAGAGGAAAAAAGCCTGGTGACATGGCCGATGCTTTGTGGTAGTTGCATCGTACTTCCACATGCACATTTCATTCCCCCTTGACTTTGTCCTCACAGATTTCTCCTCTTAGTCAAGGAGATCGGTCTCAGGAGCATCTGTTCTTACCTACCACTAATATACTGCTCAGTGCTGGCCCCCAGAAGGTACAGCTGTTACCTGTGTGAAAGCATTACATGCAAAGGCAGTATTTACAACCTGAAAAAACAGCAACTTAAAGCCTAATGGGTTTTCTAAGACCCTGCAGGTGGAAAGCATGAGACCTGGCTTGGCTGATCATTTTTAATTTATAAGGCAACTTTCTGCCTTTCCACACCAGGGGCATGACCACATGCTATTGCATAGCCCAGGAGGACTGCCAGTCTGGTGAGGTGCTAGCAAAGCTTGTGGTCCTTGGGTTGAGCCCTTGGGGTGTTGAGCCCCGCGGTGGAATAGCGACGGGGCATATGGGGGGCCGCATCTCGTGAGTAGTGGCAGAATGGAGGGTGGGAAACAGGCAGATACGTGCCCTCATTATGCGTGGGTCTAACATGCCCAATTACCCCATCCTCTCCTCACCTCTGCGATGTAAAAGACTCTTGTTGAGAGTGGTCATAATTCACGGTGAACACCCTGCCTCCCCCTTACTCCCTTCACACCCGCTGCTCTCCATTTTCCTTCCAGAAAAAAAATGTGTCTTTGATGAAATGAAATGGCTCAGTCAAAGAACCCCTCAAATCGTTGGGGACCCCTGCACTTGGCCACCCTTGCCCACTTCCCAGCTCTATTTCTGGCTGAGTTTGGAGTTTAAGTGGGCTGACCTTGTGCCCTGACTGCCCTGGGGGTCAGTGATGAAAGCGGATGGAGGCTTCACAGTCAGGTCTCTTGTGTGTGACTCTTTTGTTCCCGGGACAGGGGTGTGCAGTGCCTGGGACAGTGCTTAATTGTTCATGAGCGCTGCTTTACCCATCATGCCCTTGCCCGGGCAGCCCCAGCCCTTCTTGCTCATGCGTGGGAGGGAGGCAGCTTCCCCACTCGGGGTAAGGAGGAGGAAGCAGAGTCTGAGTTGCTCGGCATCATTTCTGGCTGTTTATCAATCTGTGTAATAAATTCTGTGGAGTGCCAGAAAGCCAGAAAAAAAGAAAGTCCTGGCATTTTGTGACTCCTGTCTGTCACTGGGTGCATCCTCCCTTGTCCTGCCGTGCAGGCAAGAGTAACATCACCTCGTCCTGGCCAGCTGTACTCCATGGGATGCACCCCGCTGCCGAGAACGACCTCTGCTCTTCTACAGGTGTTTAATGAGGAAAGTCAGATGGGTCATGCCTGAGGCACTGGGCTTAGCCTGAATGGAGGCAATGGGTTCGCACCAGAGAGTGCAGAAGCTCTGGGCTGGGGCATATTGACAAAGCTGGGTGGTATGGTGGGGGAGCAAGCCCAGGGCTGGAGGTACTGAGGCTCCTGGAAAGCTTTGCTAGATCTGAGCTGGGCACCTGCACCCAGCACTTCCCTGAGGACACGCAGGGGAGCAGTGGGTTTGCTGTAGGTGGGCGTGGGCAGGGGATGAGGCTGAACAACCTGTGGGTGTGATGATAAATAGTTGAAGGTTTACAAATTACCATGATAGAGATAGGTCAGCAGACCTCAGCAAAAGTGTGTGGGAAGCCTTGTACTGCTCAATACTTCTTTGGCTGCCCCCCTCAGCATCTTTCTTTTCACAGCAAGTCCTTCCTGTGCTTTACATCTTCATTACAGCTGGAGGCTGGGGCAGGAGCCTCCAGAGCAGGCCCTCCCCTCTGCCATTTCGGGGAGTGACTGTGCAGAGGAAATGGATAAAAGGAGCAGAGGGTCAGGGTTTAATTACCCTATTGTGTGCAGAGACGAGTGATGGACAGAGACTGTCAGTGGGTCACCGATTAGCTGCCACGGAGCAGACAGAGGAGGGGGGAAATGTGATAACCCCCAGGACAGACCAGTGTTGGGGAGAGCCGTGAGACATGGAGATGGAAGCTCATGATGGGAGACACTTTTTGTTGTTTCCCCAGTTCTTCATCCCCCTCTTTGTCCCAGCTCCATCAGGAGACCTGTGGGCTCAAAAGCCTCCTGCTGGGCCCTGGCTGCTTCACTGGTTAGGTACAAGGGCTACTGGGGTGGCAGGTCCCCTGGAGGGATGGAGGAGAAGGTGGGACATCTCCTGCCAACTGCACTGAGTCTCCCTGTAGGGAGGCAGCAAGGAGAGATGGAGAGAGGGGAGGAGGGAAGAAAGGGCAGGAGGGAAGGCAAGGAAGAAGGCTGAAGGAAGCGGTTGCTAGCAGGTGAGGTGTAATACGCATACGGTGCTTCTCTGTGCAGGTGTGAAGGTCTCCTGCAGAGAGCTCAACCCAACCAAAGTGGAAGCCAGGCTGCCTGTCTCCACTGCCTCACCACTGCCTCCCTTGGACATGGCTGAGTGCGTCAGGTGATAAATCTCCCTCCTCATCGCATTCCTGGCATCTGTTGACTCTGGCGCTGCAAGAGACCAGGATTATTCTCCTGGCAGATTTGGTGACCTGGTTTTGTGTAAGCAGAATGCAGAAGTAATAGGTTTCAGTAAGTCTTACCCTTTCTGCTCCCAACCCCATAGGTACTTCCCCCTCCTTTCCTTCTCACACTCCTATCAAGCCCTTGTTCCTTGTCCCACCACACTGTCTTTGAGCCCAGCCTCCCTTTCCTACATCCTCAAGAGCCCCTCGAGTCCACTCTTATCCTTGACCCTGTCCTCAATCCTGCCATACAATGTCTCACCTAACCTTCTTCCACTAGTCCTGTTACCCTTGGTCTCAAGACTCCTCATTCTTCTCATTTTCTCTACAATCCCTCTACACATCCACTTTTGGATTCTGACCTTCAGTTTCTAACTCCTTCCACAGTTCTCCTCCAAGGTCCTGCTTCCCGTGTCCCCTCTTCCTATCACTCCTAGCCTTTCCTCTCCCTTTCTTGCCTTCCCTTGCTAATCCTTTACCCCTCTTTCCTGTCCCCTTCACCCCTCATCTCCCAGGGTTGTTTGCATGAATCGTCTCTGGAATCATGAGATCACTGGTTTTTTTCTGTCTCTGTCAGTGGGAACATCACATTAAGGAGCGTGGATAAGTGACCGTGGGCCATTGGGGTGACTCTGGCACCCCCTCTCCCCACCCTCCCTACCCCCCTCTTCTTCTGTATCAAAGGAAGCTTTGTTGTCCAAAAGCAGAAAGAGAAAAGCAGATAAAAAGGCGGAACATGTGATCTCATTGGCTTTATTTAGCCATCCAGCTATCCCTCCTCTCTTTTCTTGATTCATCCAAAATTATCTAAGTGAGAATCCATAATCCATCCTTGGGCTTCTCATCTATGAAAGAGGTGGTGGTAGATTCTTTTTTCCAAAGAGACTTCAACAGCTGACCTCTTGGTCTCTGCAGGGTGCAAAGATGACCCTGACAGAGCTCTCTAGGCAGTGTAATGCCTTTGACTACAGTAGTCTCCACTGCAGGACTGTGGGATCCCACCCTGTGAAGGGGAGCTGGAACCAGGGAGAAGCAAATCCTTTTCCTTTTTTCACCATTGCTAAATGGGGATTTCTAAGAAGATCCAGCACTGTATTGCTTCACCAGGGGCACTGCTTGGTGGGGAGATTTATTTGTAGCATTAGATGTACAACATTTGAATTCATGAGTTTCTGGATTGACCGGGGTAAAATTCATCTCAGGGTGCTTTGGTTGTCCTTTTTGATAGGGATAATCAGTGTTTATCTACCGAGGCTGACTGTACCCTCCTGGCTAGCACCCTGTATGATAGAGCTACTGTGGGAGCAGTGGGACACAGCTGGGATTGCAGTAAGGACCTCTGTGTCAGTGTTGGGATTCATTTAGATGTTATCAAGCTAGGAGGCAGGAAGAGGATTATTATATATTCATTAATTATTACATATTAGATGGGTTTGATGCCTTATAATGAAAGCTGCTCTGCATGCAATTTTGAAACAGATATGGTTGACTTAAAACAAATCTTTACTGTGGGCACAGTCATATGAATATAAGGAGTTGGTCAGTGAACCGTTTTCATGATGTTTTAACCAGCTTGGTTAAAATCCACCAGACAAGAAGTCCTTCTAATGTGGGAATATAATGGCCCTTTTATCTGTATAGTCTGTTCCCCTTCTTTACAGGAATAAATATTCTCCAGATAACGCCTTATATCCACAGCTTTGTACGCGCACGAGTGGGAAGTCACTGAGGCTGAAATTTAATGATTGTTTCAAGGACCTTCCAAAATAGCCAAGGCACTGAATGGGAGAAGAGTGCAGAAAGCTTGGCAGATGGAGCCCAGACAGCATATGCCATGTTCACCTAAAGCACGACATGGACTGAGATGGACTCGGGACAAAGGGTAGTCAGAGTAGTGAAGAGGGTCAGTAGAGAAGAAGATGAACAGAAAGGCAGAAACAGCAAGATTTGCTTCAGATGAGACTGAAGAATTTGATTTTCTTGCAGAAGGCAGTATCAGTGAAGGACATACCCTATGTTCTAAAAGGTAGGGAGGTGGGAATTTGGCTGGGGAATTGTTTCTGTTGCAAAAGGGTCATTGTGGAAGTTGCAGTGACTTTAGCGTCATGTGAACTTTTACATATCTATGTATGTACGTGTGAAATGACTCAGAGAAACAGTATGTGCAAAAAGACTATAGCTAGAAGGATGTCTGTGGGAATGCCTGAGGTATAATTTCAATGGGGTGTGGGAAGACATGAAATCCATGGGGATTTGCCACAGCTTTTCTGTGGTAGGCGATCATGCACAAGAGGATTTACAGCAATGGTGTGGACCAACTATACAACATCACAACTCATCTAACAAAGAATGCCAGCTCCAGCTTACAAACAGCTGAATCAGTAAATGTGGAGGCAAGAAAGCGACTTTTTTGTGCCTCCCATGTGTTTTTTAATAAATGTAGTGTTCCTATAAAAATCTAGACCCATTGAGGCTGAGTCTGGACTCCTGCCAGTTCTGGGTTCCCTATCATTTGATTTTCCTGAAACAGGCACCATGACTCCATTCGCAAGACATTTCCATTAGCATGTTGAGCTGATTCAACCTATATCCTGCCCCGTTGTGACTGACTCATTTTCCCCCATCTCTAGCAGAAGCCTGAGGGAAGGCAGAGGGCCCTTCTCATAGACGCTCAAGGTCTCTATCAGATAATAGCTGAAGAAATATTTGCCATGACTGCGCTATGGTCAGTTTTTGCCATTCCTTAGTCACTTGGCAGCCAATGGAGGGAAGAGGCCAGAGCAGGGTGGGGGAGAGTAAATGAGACTGAGGGACAAGAACAAAAGATTCTTTTGTGGTACAGAAAGAGAGAAAAGGGAAAGCATCACCAAATGCCCAGAAGCCATGTTTGTAACAAGAGACCTATTCTCTCAGCTACTTGGAAAACAACTTGGAGTAAAAGGCCCTGGTTGAATTAACCCTTCATGGAGGCGACTTACTGAGTGTGCAGGAAAGACGCATGGCCATGGGAGGCGTAATCTGTGTGGCAAGATAGCGGTGTTGGCTCTTGGGCAATTTAAAGCAAGGATTGGTTGTCTGGGAAGAGGAGGTAGGGATGACGTTGGGCGGTTTGACCATACCAAAGTTTTAAAATGTCAGATGTCCTTTCTCCATAGGAGCTTTGGTTTTGGCAAAGATCACTGGAGGGGTTTTTGCAGCATATGAGGCAATGACTGTCTTCCATTGGCTTTTTTTTTCAAGGGATGCTGGCTGGCACCTAGGAGAGAAAGGCAAGGAAAACACCACACCTAAAATACTGCAGCATAATCTTGTCCCATCACAGCCTCTGTGAATTCAGTTCCTATTGTTGGCCTTCAAAAACTCCATTATCACACATTGCATCTCTGTTGCTCATGTCTTAGACCTCCCTTTGGCTAAGAAGAACAATTTTAATGGTGTTAGGGGTTCTCTATACAAATGAATCAAAGGTAGGCCAATTGCCCCCTCCCCAAAGAAACAACCAGCTTTATTTCATTGTGAACACTCTCCCTTAGCCTCCTCCCTGCCCTTTCTAAGGAGGCTTCCTCTTTTACTGAGTGGATCTTTGGGTGAAAAGGGACTTCTGTGATGATGGTATGAGAAAAAGTTCTACCCAAGGAAAGAGAATCTTCACGTATTTGAAGACGAAATATGGGATATCGCCATATGCCAGGTCAGTTTGTATCTGAGCTTGCTTCCAGCTGCTCTGCAAGTTAAAAGAAGTGAGACAGCCATATCTGAAATAAAAGCTTTTTCTCCCCTTGGCGGTACAGAAGGGACAGCACCCTGCCTCTGGAGCCTCCTCACATAGTTCCAGGCAAAGGGGAGCAAAGAGCAGTTTGGAAATGGAAAGACAGTCCTCCTCTCTGCTTCCCTGCCTCTCCAGGACAGGAGCAGTGCCCACCCATCATGGGTCACTCATCCCCCTTGGCTCAATGGCGCAGATGGGGAGGATGCAGTGGGTGCCCACGGAGCCCGCAGTCAGGAGGGCTGCCGAACGGATGTGAGATGCACACAACATTACAACTGTGCTTTCGTAAATAAGCCATCACATGGGACTCGTGCGCGTGTGTTAGAGTAGCGCTTTGAAAACAACCAGGAAAATCATGTGGCAACAGAAGTCTGCAGGCTCCTGGCCCTCCCCCACTCCCTAACCTTCTCCCTCCCTTTCGTCTCCTTTCTGTCTCTCTCTGTCTTACTGAGATGGTAACCACAAAGGCTGGAGCTGAATTTTGCTCCCGCTAGCCTCATCTTGGGCTTTGGAGTGTTTGTGTTGGCATTTGGTCTTGATGCCCAATGCACCTGTGCCAGTTAGACCACCTGTACTCTGTGATGTCCCCTGCAGCCCTGCCAGGGAAATTTTCAAGGTCAGACTCCTGGAGGGATTGAAGAACATTTACCCAGAGGGGATGCTAAATATGATTCAACCCATTGCTCAGTGGGATTTTCACTATTGCAGCTCTAAGTCCAGCAGAAATCGACGCCTTCTTGGCAGTACTGTTTTAATACCTGACTGGCACTTACTAGAGTCACTTGGAAGGTCAGAAGAGCGAGTTCTGGAGTTTGAAACGCTCCCTCATACAACTCATTTGCAGTAGCAGAGCAAGGCAGGACTCTGAGAACATTAAGAGCTCAGCCAAGCTAGGAGCAGGTGGCGTTCTGTGTAGAGCAAGTGCCACCACACTATCAATAAATGCATGTCTTTGAGCCTTGGCTCCACTAATGGTTTCCTGTTGTAACTAAGTTCCTACATGCATATGGCCACCAACCTTGCTGAGCACAAAGCTCAAAGAGTCAGGAAGGAATTGAGGGATTTAGTGGGCTGTGCCAGGTGAGCCTCAGCCTGCCCCACAATCCTAGCACTTGGGTGGTGTTGCCAATTACATCTTCTTCTACCGTACGTTCCTCCAGCTATCATTTCCTCTAAGCTGGCCTTTTGTAGCTTAGAAGCTCACCATCATGGTCTCCAGTCCATAAGACCTTTACCTTTTTGTGCTTTGTATGCTGTCCCAAATGAATTTCTGCTGACTGCAGTCTCCTCTTCTCTTCTCTTCTCTTCTCTTCTCTTTTCTCTTCTCTTCTCTTCTCTTCTCTTCTCTTCTCTTCTCTTCTCTTCTCTTCTCTTCTCTTCTCTTCTCTTCTCTTCTCTTCTCTTCTCTTCTCTTCTCTTCCCTTCCCTTCCCTTCCCTTCCCTTCCCTTCCCTTCCCTTCCCTTCCCTTCCCTTCCCTTCCCTTCCCCCTTTTTCCATCTCTTCTCCTTAAAATACATGGAAGAATTTTAAAACAAAGTCCCTATCTTTCTGTGTATTTGCAAGAGATCCATCTGGATTTGAGTCAACAGGATCTGCTGAAGGCAAAATAATAGGGTGCAATGTGTGGGAAAGGACTGAAGAATGAGTGTGTCTGTATCAATGTGATGCGCAGGGCGTTTCAGGGGGACCAATACTGTTAACCTATTTCAGAGAAAGGGCCACAAGCTGGAGCTCTGAAAGCCCTGGGGAACTCTGTACTCTGGGTAGGATCCATTTTTACCTGCAAACACATTTCAAGTGTCTCAGAGCTGAGCTTCTGCTGCCTTGCAGCTGGCGCATCCTGGTTCATGCCCTTACTGGGTTGGATTTTGAGTGCAACTGGACAGGCTAGACTATACCAGTCACTGAATGGAGCATGGCTTGAATTTGGTCAGAATGGCCTGGGTATGGCTGCCTTGGCCTGAATTACACTGGCTTTGATCCAACTGAGCTACACTTATATGGACTGAGTGCAATCTGAATGCAGGTTTGAGATGGCAACTTGTGATAGGAATGCTCTGGGTAGGCTAGGCTTGGCTGGGTTAGACTGTGTCAAATTTGGAGCTGAAAATGGGACTGGTTTGGACTGTGTTAAGAATATTTATGGTGGATGGGATTGGACTGAAATGAGGCAAGTGACTTCACTCTGGCTGGTTTAAAAGCCTCATTTTGCTTATATCAGAACCTGTTACTCCATCTGGAAAGCTATTTGCTGGACAAACTTCCAATGGATAGGAAGAAGATTATTCAGCAAGTGCTGAAATCGGATCTCCAAAAAGCTGACAAAAAGCTTTAGTTCCTCAGTGTCCAGCTGCTCCAGGCCATCTCCTTCTCCCACAACCTTGCATGCTCGTGAATGGTTCATCTCAGAACACCTGCATCTCCTTCCTGATCTGGTCCACCAGGTCAAATCTCTTCATCACTCAACATCGTTGCCTTTAAAAAGAAAGTCCTCCTGTCTGAGAAATTCCCCAACCAGGGACCGCTACCAGTGTTTGAAGTGAGCAAATAGGGCCTGAAACCCCAGCATATGACCGCTTTTTTAATGGCCAGGGTTCCTTGATGATGCAGAATTTCATGCAGTCTAATATGATGTGTGTAGTGCATTGTCACAGTTATTTATCAAGGGGATAAAATAAATATTTAATTTGGACACAGGATTAAGTCCCAAATGAAGGAAAATTCAGACTGTTTCCAAATAAATGATGTCTCAACATGAAAGACACTACGTGGATGATCTGACAAGTCAGTCTAGGTGGGGTGACAGTGCTGCCAAACCCCTTCCCTCCCCACTTGTTCTGGCTTTGCTTTCAAAAAAACAGGAAGAAATGTGTAGCGACGGGTAGGAGATGGTGTGGTCCCAGGGAGAAGCAGAGCCCCATCTCCTTACACAGCTAGCAGAGAGTGGAGCAGGAGAGCGGAGGGTAGCACAGCGCTGTACAGCTGCAGGGCTGCTCACAACAGGGCAGAGCTCCCAGAGAATGTGCTCTTTGTTCCCTGCCTTTAAAGGGTAAGAGAAACACTTATGCATGGCAAATTAGCCCAAAAATGTATTTCTCTAAAACACCCGATTGTCTGGCCAGCTCTGCAGCTGCAGGGAAGTTCCAGGGAGAGAAGGGGGAGGCGGCGGGAAGAAGGAGGGAGGCAGGGAAGGAGGATTTTGATGGCTGGGGGGGCGGGGAAGGCAAGATGATTGTACAAATGGGGGAGAAATTCTCATACCTCGATTCAAACAAGAGCTGACCAGTGAGTGAGGGGACCCCTGATGGAGGGGCCATGTTTGTGGCCAGGGGACCACAGATGCTGTGCGGTCTCCTGGGGGTAGGGAGAAGCAGGGACACAAGACAGCTGTGCTCCGGACAACACAGGAGCAGGCACTGGTGCAGCCGGCGGTGCCGGGGAGTCCTGCCGCCCGGCAGGTTCAGCTGTGCCATCTGGGCCGGGAAGCTCAGCGAGCAGTGCCATGCTCCTCTAGTCACCGTGTCGCACGTCCTGGGGGGCAACAGGCTGTGAATCCTCTCCCACTTCAGAGCAAAATGTGCAGGGTGTGACTGTGGGGATGCAGGGCCTGTGCTGTTCCCAAGAGGTGTCACTTGGGTTTAAAACATCTCAAATGTACCTCTTGATTACTTGTTCTGGGCTTGTTATTAATTTCCAGCCTAATGCTGATACTCATTTAAAAACTCCCAGACCACTGCTGGCAGACAAGGGACTCCTTTGAACTTCCCTGGGGTTCGGAGAGCAAAACCTAATGGTAAGATTCTTAACAAATGCACATACTGTGAAGTTCATGGTGAGTGCCACGGTCCTGTCCATGCCCCAAGGGATGCCACTGAAAGCAGTCAGGCCCACCATGAGCACAGCTGAGACCTCAGTGTCAAGGAGTGTCTCCCACACTGTCTGGGATGAGATGTCATCTTTGTGTGCATGATGAGAATTTGTTTTCTTTTCCATTTTCTGCTGATGTGGAAGGAGAGGTGCTCCCTGCTGCAAATTACAGTGCTTTGAAGGCACAGCCTTGGGGCAACCTGACTGCTCCTCATTACTACCTACTGACCACTCTTGGGGACATTGGTGGTGTGATCCAGATGCTGCTCTCGGGGGAAGCAGCTCAGGCTAGACTTTGCCTTTGAGGACACTCAAGGGTGCACTTGCCTGCTATAAATTCAGGTCCCAGTGCTCTGTCCTTTCTGTGATGAGACATGACCTACTCTGGGCAGACAAGAGCGTCTTCTTCAAAGCCACCTGTGCCTCCTGCTGCGAGGGCTGATGAGATTGGTAGGTAGCCTTAGGTTAGCCAAAACTTAGACTGCCCATGAGAAAAAAGAGAGACATGAGAGTCTTAGAAGGTGATTTGGCTTCACTACATTCCTGTGACTGTCCAGCTCAGGTGTAGTGTTGATGTAGCCACCCGTTCAAATTGGCACAGGCAAACTGTGCTCAGTTTCGAGGTTGCTGCTAAACTCATTGTGTGACCAGATTTTTCCAAGAAAAAACCCATAACTCTTTGGGTTTGTAATCCAGAAGTTCTATGATGACCCCTCTCACTGGACTGGAGGAAGGGAAAGACAGGTGAACCTGGATGTTCTATCTGAAGAAGTAGTGATGCTGACTGCTGGTGGGAATTATTCATTCTTTCTTGGCAGAGGTTACATGAAGAGACTTTGGATAACACTGGGTATGGAGGTACCTGCTGGATACGGGAACAGTATCTGACTGGGGGAAGCCAGTGTTAGATCTGAGAATTTCCTATAGCGGAGAAGCAGATCAGACTTGTGCTGAAGAAGGAGTATGATGGGCAGAGGAGGAGGTGGGGAGCTGAACCACTCTTGAAATGGGAAGTCGTTTGCAATGTATAATCTTGTTGTCACTACCTGGCTCATCTCTATGTGGCCACCGGGATGGCTCACTCTCATTTTATGCTTACATGGGAGAAGAAGGTATGAAAAGTGTTAGCTTTAATCAAGTCAGCAATTTTTCTCAGCTTTGGCACACTTCATTTTCTACTCAGGTGACATGGACCTCCTCTGTGTGCATTGTTGTGCATTCCGTCTGTCCCCTCCTCTCCTCCCCACCACTTCTCCTACAGCTTCAGACCTTCAGAGCCCTGCCACCCAGCTCCTCATCTGTTCCTTCAGAAACACCCTGAGCTGCAGCCGCACAAACATGTGTAACCTACTTTACATGAGTTTAAGCCTCTAGTTTTTAAGGCCACAAAGCTACAGCTTTGCCAGTGCTGGGCTTCATGCCTGACATTCAGGGAGTGGGTGGCACAGGCTGATGGCAGGGCTGCCACGAGTCCCAAGATAAGTTGTGGCAAGGTGGGACTTGGGGAAACCAAGAATCCAGGCACACTCCAGCACTTTGTGGAGACCCTGAGACCTCTCAGGGATGGCAGGGATGTGGCATCATCTGAGGGTGGGAATGAGTGGCACCAGGCAAGCATTTATTGGCAAATCATTTGCCAAGAAATGGGACTTCAAGGGAATGAAAGGAGTTGCAGATCCAGACCTAACTCAAGAAGTACTTTTGGCTGGAAAGCGAGTGTGGGATGGGGATTTTTAAAATATCAAAACATTTCATTTCAAGACAATCTTCCTGAATTATTCTGTTTTCTAAATGCCAAATGTTGTAATTGGACATTTTCAAAAGGAATTTCTGACATTTAATTTCAAACCAGCATTCTGCATTTACAACTTGACCCAGGTTGAAAGATGAGAGGTCAGACACAAGAGCCTCATGACCACAAAATAAAACCAAGTTCAGCAGAATATTTCAACCTCTCAGTTACACCATTTGAAAAAAAAAAAATCACAGTAGAGCTCCTGTGTGTGTCCATATCAATGTGCCCCTATGTGACACCTCTGAGGTGATGGAGACACGGGAGCAGAAATGGCTGGTGTGATTGGGAAAAACACAGCCTGAGATGAACTAGAAAATGCCCTTGAGCATCCCAGACAGAATTTCATTCTTATTTCAATAAATGTCACTCTGATCTCAATACGGCTGTTTGTGGTGGGATGTGCACCTCTTAGGGATGCTTGCTTCGGTTCAGCTCCGTGGGTAGCAACAGGGAGCGCAATGATGAACAAAGCCCCTGTGGTCCTGGTGGTTTTATCCACATTGTCATCTAGCTTTAGGCAAGATGGTGACCCAAGTGCCATTGTCTTCCAGCACTGTTCCACTGATCCCTATAAAAACCAGTGAAGCTCTCCATGGGCATGCATCCATAGGCAGCTCCAGGGGAAAAAATCCTTGAGTAAGCAAGGTCTGGTCACAAGAAAATCTCTGCTAATTTGGGAATGGACCCTGGTACTTCTCATAATGGATGGGTAGGTTGGGGGATGATGACCAAGCGGGATGAAGGACACTGACAGTGCTTGAGAAGATGCTGTGCCCCCTAACCGCCACTTCTCTACAAAGGCAGGCTGAGACTTGAGGGACGTGAAGAATAGCCTGCCTCCCCCTTCCCCGCCAGCCCCAGCCCCTCGCTCCCAATGCCCCATCCTCTCCACCATGTGCACGTGGACCCCGCTGGCTATGAATAGAGTTGGCACGGGTGGGCCCAGCACGAGCCACTGGAGCTCATGAGTCCCGACCTGAATAAGCAGCATAAAGGCACAGAGCAGCCCCGTCGTGGCTCTGTCCCGACCCATCCTCCCCAGCTGCAACAGCATCCGCTGCGGGCCCAGACCGGCCATTCTTACCAAGTCTGTCTGTGCCGTTTGTCTTTCTCTCCCTCTCTCGTCTCCCCCCCGCCTCTTTTTTTTTTTTTTTTTTTTATTTAATCCCCTTTTTTCGAACATATCATTACAGGAGCAACAAAAAAGATGGGACAATACAGCCATTGATGAACTGCTCTCGTCCTCCCGTCCCGGTCCCCCCCACTCCCTCCCTCCTCTCCTCTGGTGCGTGCCAACACTCTTTCCACCCGCTCAGGGCTGGAGCCAGCGCCAAACAACCTCTGCTAATAAACAAGAGGAACCAGATAAACCAGGAACACAATAGAGGGATTTGTTGCACTTTAGTGATGGTGGGAACAATGTCAACTCCGTGGCGCAGCTGCATGGACCCCCTCCCATCCTCTCCCCCCACCGCCTTGCGCCCCCCGCGCACTCGCAGCCCAACGCTGTGATTTATGAAAGGCCAAAGGTCACTGTGCATTATAGGGCTCCTTTCTTGCATCATTTATTAACCCTCTACGACAAGAGGCACTCATTGTGGTGGTGGTCGCGGTGGTGGTACAGGGAGCAGGGAGGGGGCGGAGGAGTCCGTCCTGGAGGCACCGCACATCTCTTGGAGGATGCTGAAAAGCACGGCTAGTGTTTAAACCTGATTTGCATCAACCTGGTGTGTATGGGGAGGAGAGGAAGCTTTAGTGAGAGGTGCTTTGGCCACCACCAGCAAATTGTGCGCTCTAGCACGGCTCCGTTCACGTTTCACGCAGGTCACCGTCTGCCCAACCTGCACTTGCTGCCAGGCTGGTGAGCTCAGCTCATGGCTGGTGCTGCAGCTGTGCTTACACCTAGGGCTGACCTGAAGGGTTGGCCTGAAGATCCCATAGTCCATATGGTAGGGTTGACCCCAATGCATCACTGGAACCTTGGGTCACCTTTTTCCACCAGGCATGGTCATGCAGGCCACCAGCAAGGAGGATGGTCGGTCACAGTGCAGGACGGGCCATTCCAAGTTCCCCTTCTCAGGCTAGCAGAAATGTGGCCAAAAATCTCTCCTTGTCTCACCAGAGCTGGATGCCATTACAGTCAACGCTGCAGCATCACCGTGCAGCACTTTCAAGCCTCCCTGTGTGGCTGTGAAGCAACACCGAAGTGCTGGCATCCTAACTTACTGTCCTGAGATTTTGTTCCTGAAATTGCAGTGACCAAGGTCAGTTTTCGCAAGACAATACAGTGGCAAAAGCTTCAGCACTGAACTTCGTGGTCCCTTGAGCTACAGCCCCATGTCCCTGGCTGTGCTTGAGGGCTCCCTGGAGACCCTCTCCATGGGCAATCTTGCTTGGGAGGACAAACCCCATAGCCATCACAGGCTGGGGGTGATGGGTTAGCCCTGGAGGAAGGGGTGTCTGCTGGAGTTCATTTCCACCAGGGGGGCAGTGGGGTTGGGCTGGTGCCTGGTTGCCTGGCCCACCCCTCCTGGCTTAGCAAAGGGGAGGCTGTGGTGTTGAACGGTTGGGACATCTTCCCCCCTGGGATGAAGTGATGGGTAACAAGGGACAAGCTTAGGAGCTGGTGGGATCCCTCTGAGTATGCGTATCAGGGCAAGCCCCTGCACAGGGCAGAGGGGACATGGAGGTTGGGGTAAAGGGGAAGATGGTCCCGCCGCCCAAATGCCATCCGGTAACGCTGGTTACCAGCTGAACTGCTCCTGCCCTGGCTTTGGTGCCTCGGCCTCAGGCTGTGCTCTCTCGCTCGCTCTCCCTTGCATTCCTCCGGGAGCTGATCAGGGCTTGAATGACACCCCAGATGACTCTTTGCTATTAATTCCTGTGAACAGAAAGGGCTCCTTGTTCTCCCAGTCCTACTCTCTGGAGGAATTACAGGGGCCAAGGCAGCAGGCTGAAGCCTTCCCAACTTAACCCTTCCCCTGGCTCCCCAGGAGCCTCCCGGGATCCAAACAACTGGCAGAGGCAAAGATCACCCTGGAGCCACCTCGGCCACTGCTTGATGATCCCACCGGGGTCACCCAGCACTGCTACAACCAGAGGTCCTGTTGGGAGGGTCCCCCTTTTCTGGTTGTTCTGCCCAATCTTGTACAATTGCCGCCTTCTCCCCTCTGGGCATCTCTCCTCTGTCACGCAGACAGCTCCCTCCATTACATTGCACTGGATATGCCAGATTCCATCTGAGAAAAGGCAAAACCAGTCCCCTTCTCTCCCAGCTCTCCACCACTTCAGCACTTGCTTTTTGGGGTTTGCTTTTTGGAAGTGCACCTGGCCTCCCCGGCAGGAGATAAAGGGGTTAACAGCCAGGGAGGCTCCGTGCCACCCATCAAAGCAGGTAGCAGACAGACATGCCTGCCCCATTCCTCTTTGATCTTTCCAGACCCCAGTAATGCAGGAAAATTGTCCCGTTTAGCCATTGCAAATCCTCCTCATGCTCATGAAACATTGAGCTGGCCAAGACAGCCCAGGCCAGGAGATGCCTGGGGCCTTTGTGATGCTCAGAGGTGATTCTCCCCTCTTCTTTCCATGAGGTTTTCCCTACACCTCCTCTCTGAAGCAACTCACACCATAATCCACTGCTTGATAGCAAAAAATGCCATTGAGCAAAGTCTCCTGCTCGGCCACACCAATGCAGCACAAAAGTGGCAAGCAGCGGCGCAGTTTCCTGCACCTGTGGCAGCCCTCACTGTGCCTTGGAGAGGGAACGGGGTTCCTCCTGCTCTGGAGCTGGGCAGGACTCTGCAACCATGTCCCAGCCCCAGTCCCCAAAGAGCTTTCTGAGGTCTCCCATCCTGGGGTGATGGAAGCGCAGGGCCACGTGCCAATGGGCATCACCCAGCTTGTGTTGCCTGTGGGGAATGATAACGCTGGAGGAGAGCAACCACCATGATGTTTCTTTTGCAGGAATCTCAGTATGACAGAGAGAGACAAATAGCCTGGTCATGCAGTAAACAACTCCAGGCCCTGTGTGCCTTTTGTTTCCCCTGATACCCCATGACAAAAATTACTGTACAACCTCTGCAGCCAGCTGTCCTGTAACCGCTTGGATGCGGTGCAGTGCTGCCAAAACCCAGGCACGGCTGCAGGCAGCTCTTTGCTGGGTGTGAGGGACCGACATCACTTTCTTTCTCAGGCTGCCTTGCAGGCAGCCAGTTCACCCATGCCCATAACTGGAAGCAAAGAATCATCTGGGACGGTCTAGGACCAATATTGTGAGCTTCAGCCAAAAATAGTGAGGGCTGATGGAGACCAGAAGCTGGTGGTGCCTGTGCCCAGCTCTCTGTTGGGAGGATGCCTACAGCACAAGGCAAATTGAAGGGCTGTTTGGAGATTGCAGCTGCCAGAGAATCATGGAGGGTGACACAAACGTGGGCTTCGGGGATCCTCTGCTTCTCCTGTTCATGGAGAGGCCTTGAAAATGACCCGCATGCTGGGGAGGCGGTTGTGACATTGGATCAGGCAGGAATTTGGAGAGAAGGCCATGAGGAAGTGGTGGAGACGGGGTTGGGCTTGGGTGCTTCGGCAAAGGGTACGGCCTGGTCCTGATCTCTCCCAGGCTGTCATCAATCACATCCCATGATGTCTCACGAGTCAGACCAGCTGCAGATCCAAAGATTTTCCAAGCGTTATGGTGGCCTCTTTCTTTGCTCCTTCCTGCTATTCCTTGGAGCATCATGCTCAGGCAAGCTTCAAATAAAAAGAGTAACCATTTGAAACCTTGCTTTTTTTTCCAATTCTTTCCTGACTTTCTCTGTGGTTGGTTCAGATGGTCACCTGGCCCTCCCCTCACTAGCCTCCTCTTCCCCCCAGGACTGAGTAACCAGCTTCCCAGCTATTTTATGGTCATTGTGATGAGGTGTGATAGGGCCCCATTGCATCTCTGCACCAAGGGGAACATGCAGTCCTCACTGAGGATGTTGTATATACTATTTCTGAC
Organism: Phalacrocorax aristotelis; assembly: GCF_949628215.1. NCBI lineage: Eukaryota > Metazoa > Chordata > Aves > Suliformes > Phalacrocoracidae > Phalacrocorax > Phalacrocorax aristotelis. Next base: position 161,527,347 of record NC_134276.1, on the reverse strand, counting down.
CAGGGCAGCAGGACTTCCAGCATGGGTCAACTGCCCCTGCCACCTGTAATCTTCCCACAACTGCCTGGTACTCTCCCCTCCTCTTTCTCCCTCCTGGGCCACCATGGGACTGAGCAAATCCATTCGGATCTCCCTGCTCCACAGCTTGGGTGGGATGACATCCACCTTTCTAGCAGGAGGGCTGCCCCACTCCTCTTCCTCACCAAGACCTCTCCTCCAGACATGGCGGGACCAGCAAACCTCATGCCAGCAAAGATGCAAATCCCACGTGGGACCCGGGGAGAGTCGAGGGCTTGGCTTTGGTGTGGGAAACCCGGCTCCTCTCTCCGAAGGGAGAGAAGCAGACACTTCTGCATCCCCCTCCCTGGCACAATGTTGGGATGGTCAACCCCTGCCCTTCCCGCAGTGTCACGGAGAGACGCAGCCAGTGCAAACCCATGCCAGCCTGCCCAGCATGGGCGAGAAGGCAGCAGGGGCAAGACCCCCTCCCACCCCCAAATCCCAAACCTTGCCCCCCGCCTCCCCTCCTGCCCCTCATTGCCTTGTGTGCCCACCTCCACGGGAAGGGGATTTTGCAGAGAGGCGGTGGTGCCTGCTCGTCCATCCCAGTGGCCGTCCCCATCCCGGCCACCGCTGCCGCCTCAGCTCCTCCTAGCCCGGGTCTCCTCTCCCGTCTTCGGGTCTGGAGCAAGCTGGACGCTCTTAAAAAGCTTTTTATGTGTGCGCGCGCGTGTGTGTGTGAGTGTGTGTTAATCACATGATTGTCGTTCACCTGTATCCTGAACAAAGACGGTGCACTGTTTAAGGCCCAAACAAGAAAGCTGGCAAGGGAAGGAGGGGGGGGTGTTGGGAAAACTGAAGGGGCCGTTGAGAGAGCGGGCGCGCCCGGGAGAAAATCCTTATCAGACTCCCAATTCATGGGTCTCCCTTTCCCTCAGCACACTGCGGGTATTGTTTGGCTGGGGGTGTGTGTATGTGTGTGTATTTTTTTGAATGTCTGTGTTGCCCCCCCCTCGCTCCCTAGCTCTGACGCTGTTTTACTGTATGGAAAGATTTCATGGGGAACCCCTCCCATTTTCCCAGGCAGTCCTGGGACAATACCGGTGCTGTGCCCCCAGGCTGAGCAGGGGACAAAAGCTGGCCCTGGCTCTTGTGCTGGGGATCTTGCTGCTCCTCCACTACGGACAGGCTCTCCCCTCTTCTCCCTTGCCACAGATGCAGGGGATGGGTGTCACCTAGCAAAATGCCTCTCCTTGGTGGTGAAAATGTCCCACCAACATGGCCCCCTCATTGAAACCCTACTGAGCAGGTGCCCCTGCCTGCTCCTGCAATGATTCACCTTGCTTGCCAAGCACCCAGCCCAGAGTAGGGCACATTTCCCGTTGCTCTTGGGAGCAGTGTGGATGCAGGGGCACCTATTATGATGGGACATCTCCGCTTCCCACCCACTTTATGGGTTTGTGGTGGAGAAACAGCATCCTTCCACCTTTGCTTATTGGGGACTGAGGCCCAAAGAAAGCATTTCACTGATGTGTCACAGGAAATTTGTGGCTTAGCAAGGTCTCCGGCTCATGAACTACCTTCACTGGTAGGTCCATCATCTGCAAAGGACTGTCCCTTTTTATGGACCTGGAACACTTCATTGTTAGAAATATATGCTGAAAAGTAGGGGTGGAAACCTGCTATATGAGCATTTCCCCAGGGACCAGTCATTAGGAAGACTTGTGTGTAGAAAGACCACATCTGCAATGTTAGCTGCTGTGGCTAGTGGTGGCTCTTGGAGGGTTCTTGTCTCTAAAAAGGGCTCCCAGGGGACACTGGAGGAAAAGACATGCCATCCCGGTGATTCCTGAAACAGGGATGGTCTCTTGTCCTTCCCCTCTGCCTGTCTTCTCACCTCAACCAAAGAGAAAGCATCACACCTCTTCCTGCTGCCTTAGTGGTATATTTTCCACAGCTTGCTCTCCTGCATCTACCTCTTCATAACACAAGAGACAAGATGACACATGGGCAGAAGAGACTTGGAAATGCATATACATGCAGTCAGTGCTGTGAGACGGGGCTGGAAACAGGAAAAAAGGTGTGACAGGGAAACAGGGTTCAAAAAGATGAGGCAGAATGAAAGAAGACAAAAAGCAAGAACTGGAGGAAGGCAGAATGAAGAGAGAAAACCCTTCTGTGCCATTTAAATGTGAGCAGACACTGAGACTGCAGATTGCAGAAACTGTGTGGCCAGTACACGTCCTTTGTTCCAGCTGAGGCACCCACAGCGCTTCCAAAAAGGCGTGAACCAGACCTAGCTCCTGTCTGGCCAGTGGCAGCAGCCCCAGACAGGGATGGTAAGCAATGGGACGAATACTGCTCCAGAGCCCTCTGGGTTACTGAAATCCCTTCTAGGTTTGATCCCTTTCTTGCCCCAACTGAGAGTGGTGGGTCAGACACTCTTCTGCTCACCCAGACTCTGAGGGCATGCAGGAAGATGTGAGCTCCACCGCTCCACTGTCTTGCTGGGGTCAAGCAACATCTAGTTCTCCTCCTAGAGTCTGCCAAGAGGCTGCTGCATTTGGGGTATGAGATGAGCAGGCTGTGAAGCTTCTGTCAGTGCCCTGCGAGGCTCCTTTGGCTCCTGATTGGGGATCTTCTCCATCAAAGCACTAGGAGGACCCCCAACCTCTCGCTCCCTACCACTTGGTGCCCAGACCCTGTATCCCTACTCTGGAAGGAAATGAGAAATCCCTGCTCCATTGCTTCTTTCTCAAGGAGTCCACAGGAACCAGCCACCTGAAGGGTGGGCAAATAAACACCCATTTCTGGCCATTTTCTGTGGCATTCTTCCTCCCTGCCCTGGGTTGGAAGTTGTTTGCAGCCAGGGCAGCAAGCAGGACAGCGTTTCTCAGCAGTGCCTATCTCCCTGCGGGACAGGACACCAACCCTCCCCTCCCTCCAGTTCTCCCACACCTCATATGCAGGCTCCCTGCAGCTTGAGGATGACCCTTGCTGGCTGGGGGAAGATGCCATGAGCTCTGCAGCATCATTGATCCTGCATTGAGGGGGCCATGGACAACTTTGTATGACACAACCTTGCCCTGTTTCTTTTTGCTGGCTACCTGTCTGCCAGACAGAGGGTGAACTGCCAAACTGCCCCTGTCTGTGCTGCAAGACCCTTTCTCACGACAACCACAACTGGGGTCTGTCTTGGTGAGAGAACTCATCTCAGACTGCAAGACTTGAGGTTCACCAGCTGCTGCTTTTGTTGAGGAAGCAGACCCTTGATGCTGTTTTTCTAGGCTCTCCATTGGGTTTTCCTGGCATCCAAAAGAAAGGCACCCACATTCCTCTCTACCAAAGGGAAAAAGGCATCATGTAAAGAAGAGTATCTGAGCCCATCTTTCTTCTGGAGTAGGTAATGCTGAAGAGAAGAAAGGTAGATGAACCCTTGAGAGGTTTATTTGAGGGATGCAAGAGGCACCTTTAAGCACCTGTACTTGCTTGATGCCAATGGCATGCAGGCATTCCCCCTCCCAGCTCTGTTCAGTAAAGACTTATCACTGGGCTGTAGTGAGGTTTCACAGCTTTACTTACTCCATACAATGGCAGAGGTGCAGGGAAATGGCCCTGTGCTATCAGCCAGGTCTGCAAGGGCAGCAGCCAGCCTGACAGGCTTCCTCTGAGGGCTTTAGCTCATGTGCTCAGCCCCTTCCTTGGGACCGGTTCCCTTATGCTTCATGTGGTACCAGCCGGTGGTTTTGCTGGGTATTTCTAACACAAAGTTTCTGGAGAGTGGATATCTGCTACAGGAGTTGAAAATGTTCTTGAAAGCCCTTGAAGCTGGTTCCCTGGGTCTTTGTATTTTCTGACTTAGCACTGAAGCATTTTCAGGCTGGCTCTGCAGCAAGGAGCTGGGGCAAAAGCAAGGTTTATCTTATTGCTAACTTAGGAGGACCTAGGAAGATCATCAGATTTTCCATGCATGACCTCTCATGGTTACAGGGTTAGTGTGTGTCTATACCAGCCCCAGCAACAAAGGAAACAGAAGCAGCCAACTACCAGGGGCATCTGGGAAGGAAAGTGAGCTAGAAAATGGAAGATGTGATGGAGAACATCCTAACCAATTGAGTGCTGAGATTCTCTACGTGTCCCAGTGCATGAGCAGCAAGAATGAGGGTGAGTGAGCGTGAAAGAGTCTTTCTTGTCAGGAGACCCGTCTTTCCTCATGAAAGACCCCACATTTGCCTTCAGCAGCAATTCAGCATGTCAGAGGAAGCAGAGCCTGCTTGTCTTGGCAAGACCCTACAGAGTCGAACACGTTGTGACAAGCACATCCCTAGGATGCAAACATCCTAAGAAGGTTCAAACTGGTATCTGCTGTCCAGCAGCACGTTATTTTCCCTGGACCTGATATCCTCCATCCTTGGGACACCCCTGACCTCCTGCATCCCCTTCCCCATCCCACAGACTCAGGTCTGAATGAGGATGCCCTTTTGGCAGCATCTTGATCCTGGGGTTCTGGGCCAATTCGTTGCAGCACAGCGTGATCTCCATGAGATTCTGTGATGGGGACTGGGGACTCATTTGGCACGTGGGTGGCACCAGACCCTGCAGGACCAGCCATGCTAGCAGGGGGAAGGAGGGGGATCCCAGGCCTGGGGTGCACACCTCTCTCCCCAGACCACCCCAGACCCCTTGCAGCACACCACCCCCACAAAATCCCTGGGGTTGAATCCTCCAGCATCATCTTTGGGGCAGCCACATCGCTGAGAACAGTCCAACGATGGTGACTCTCATGGGGGAAAGCAGGGAACGTGCCAGGGGCTGAGGTGGGGTGGGGGGCTGCCCGCATCCCCTCCCTGCCCTCCCCGACTGACTGTATTCTGGCTCTGAAGAGTGCTTGGCTCCACCTTCCGCCCTTCCCTCCCCCGTGCTAAGCAGCAAAGCCAGCTAGAGACATCCAGCAGGGGTATTAGTAAAAACCAAGCCTCCCTCTAGGAATGGCACTCGCCTGAGAGCCTCCCCGCACCGCGCGCCCCGACGCTGCTGGGGCTGGGAGGGAGAACAGGGGGGCTATTGGGATACAAATCACAGCCCTCACAGGATCTGCCCGGCACACCAGCTAGCAATGTAAGTTTTCCTACCTGAGCTCGCTGCACGAGTGCACACATTCGCTTGCGCTTTCCCCCCCCTACTTTCTATTACTTTTTTCAATTTCCCCAGCAAGGGTCCGTGTTGCCCTCTGAAACTGGAGGGATAGCAATCCTTGCTCTGCATTAGCTCTTTTTCAGCTATGCCAGAGGCATGCTTTTCTATCACTTCTTTTTTTCTTTTTTAATTTCTTTCTTCTTTTTTTTTTTTTTATTTCTGGATGGGGGGATAGAGAGGCCTTTATTTTTAGATTGTTTCTTTCTCCAAGGGGGGAACCACTGCACAACAGCAGGGACTTTTAGAGGTGAATGTGGACAGAAGGAGAGAGGAGGAGTGTGTGAGGCAGGCAACCCAAAGCCTTGCCTCAAGTCTTGGGTCTCAAAGTTAAACTTGGTTTGTGTTTGTATATGATATATATGAATGAGAATATGTATATGCACATATACACATGGACAGGCGTGTGTATGGGGATGCAGTATAGATGTATTTTAATTCTTTGTTTTACAAGCTGTGAGAGGAGGGTGAGGGATGGGGGGGTCCCTGCAGAGGCACTTACCCGCAGCTGGGATTGGGGTCTCCAGGTGCGGCTCCGGGTCCCGGACTCGTTCCCTGCCCAGTGGTGCCACCCGCTCAGCTTCTCCGGTAGTTGGGATATTTGATGGTTGGACCTGATGATCCTAGAGGTCTTTTCAAACCTTAATAATCCTATTATTCCATGATTCTATGATATAGGTCCCTTCAGGTTTATTGATATGGTACTGGCACTCTCCCTCCCATGCTTTCCCCCAGGCACAGATCTTCAAAAGAAAGGGGCACTTCCCCACACAAATGTTGTGTCCATCCCCTCTATCCCGCTCCCTGTGGGGAGCTGCATCTGGGGAGGATGGTCCATCTCTCTCTCCTTTCAGGTCCCCAACCCACCCCTTATCCATCTTGCCACAGGCCCCTCCGCACATGTCAGCTCCAGACGATTGCAGAGATAGGGAGCGATATCCCAATTAATCAGGGGCCCCAACCCATCCCCACCCCCGTCGATCACGGGTTTTGCGGTGTGCATGGCAATTGCTTTGCTTGCGCTTTTATCGAGTGGCCCCTGTCTCGTGGTCTGCTCTTCAGAGACCTTGGAGTCCCTTTCAGATTTGGTGGTTCTTCTCCTTTTCTCTCTTTTTCTCCCCACCCCCCCCACCCCCTTTCCTTTCTTTCCTTTTTGTCTTCCTCCCTCCCCTCACCAGTGAGAAGAAGGACACCAAGAAGGAAGAGAGAGAGGGCTCAAGAGCAACGATGGCTGATGACCAAGACCTTTCGGAGGTGGAGATGAGCCCGGTCGGCTCTGAAGACCACCACTGCCTCTCACCAGGACCCTCCATGGCATCAGACAACTCCCCACACCTTGCCGGCTCCGGGAACGGGGAGATGGGGAAGGTCAAGAAGGAACAGCAAGACTCAGAGGCGGACGATGACAAGTTCCCGGTGTGCATCCGCGAGGCAGTCAGCCAGGTGCTGAGCGGCTATGACTGGACCCTGGTACCCATGCCCGTCCGGGTCAATGGAAGTAACAAGAGCAAACCCCATGTCAAACGGCCCATGAATGCCTTCATGGTCTGGGCACAGGCTGCCCGGAGGAAATTGGCTGACCAGTACCCACACCTCCACAACGCTGAGCTCAGTAAGACCTTGGGGAAGCTCTGGAGGTAAGAGCAGGCGGGCAGAGGGGGAGTGTGAGGGCTGAGGTCCAGAGGTGTCCTGGAGAGGACTGTGTGGTCACATGGAAGGATGGAGACTTAGCGCAATGGAAGGGGTCTCCCTTGAGGGGACTGCCTTCCCTGAGGGAAGCCCCCTCACAGGAAGCATAGCCATTGACTGGGGCAAGAGCAGTGGTTGAATGTAGTAAAGGTTTCCTCACCTCCATCCTTGCCAGCAGCCTTTTCCACGTTTCCCACTAACTTCCCCTGTTGTTTCTGACCAGTTCACTCTTGTCCTGGTCCTCTTCTGCCTGACTTCCAGGGGAGATCTTGTTTTCTTGGTTCTCCCTCCCTCTTGGGCCAAGTTGTGCATGAGCAGGAACTGGGCTGAGCCCCATCCAACTTGACTCACTGGTGGCTGCCTCAAGCCTGTTTGAACTCGGGTCCCAGTGCCAACAGGGGTTATTTTCCAAGCAGTGCCACAGAGCAAGCAGGAAACCCAGTTGGAGCTGAGGAGAAAAGTCAGGGGAAGGCAGCCAGGCAGTCAGAACCCCACACCTGTCCTTCCCAGGATGGCCCCAGTTTTGGCAGGCCATGCAGGTGCAGCAAGATGGACAAGGAGAGACCCTGCTAGAAAGGAAGGCTGAGGCTTAGTAGAAAGAGACCTGCAACAGTCCTAGCCTTAGCTGGCTCTCTTGCAATGTGCTGGCTCAAACTAGCCCCATCTCCCTTTGCACAGAGAGATGCCCTTCCTTCTTGCTGGCCCACACACGCTCATCCTTCTGGCCCCACCAGTTTGTTGCACCCATTTTCATTTTGGTTTCATGCAGATCCCCAGGTCCTTTATGTATCCTCCACAAACAGCTCCTCCTTCCTCCAGCAGACTGACGAGCTGCCCCAACTGATCGCAGCCGGCCCGTGGCTGTGCGGAGAGCCGTTTTGCCCAAGCCAAGCATGTCAGCCTGGCTGTGACACTTCTTTCCCATCTGATGGTCTCTGCTGATAACCACATAAACCTGTTAAAATATTTTCTGCCGCAAGTCTCCCGCGCCATCCCCCCCTTGCCTTTCACCAACCAGCGCAAACCAAGGCTCACGCAAATGGGCCCACTCATACTCTCTCCTGCCCTGACGGCATTTTATGGAGAAAGCCCTCAGCCTTGGGTGAGCCAAGAGACCTTTTTCCAAGCAGAAGCAAAACACCCCATCCATCAGCTGATTCCCAGGTCTCCTCCTGGCTTCAAACCTCCTTGCTCACAAGGAACCGAGCCCTTGGGCATTAGTTTCTCCCTTTGCTACATCAGCCCATTTACCCCAACCTGTCAGTGTCTAGTGCAACCCCAGCAAAGGGATTTCTCTGGGAAGTCGAAAGCAGAGCATGCCTGCAGTTGTCTCATCTGATGCTTTTTCCCGCTTTGTCCCCCCTGCCTTCCCTTCCCTTTACGACGGCACTTGCTCCTGCCTGCGGCTCTGCTGCCAGCCTTTGGACTGTGAAGCTGTGCTGGAAGGGGGGTGTGGGGGTGTGGGGAACCCACCTTTTTCTTGTTCCCAAAGTGTTAATTCAAGGTATCATTCCTTTATTGTAAAATATTGCCAGATTTTAGAGCAACAGCCTCCCTCCAGATAGTGCATTTCCCTTGAAAATACAGCAGAACAGTGAAATCCTCAGTAGGTATTGCATTCAGAGTGCAGGGAGACACAGCTCACGGCCACATTCAATCACCTGACTGCCTCCCTGCTCCCAGGGCACGGCTCCCGCCGCTGGCTGCATGGGATTTGTAGCAGGGAGACGCTGCCGCTGGATGATGGTCAAGGTCCCCTGGTGTTTCTTAGGGCACTGTGTGGCTGGGGAGTGTGGGTCAGGTGGAAAAGGTTGCGGGATCAGGCCCAGGGTTGTTGTGTGCTTCTGGGTTTACCACCCAGCTGCTTTGCTTGAACACGTATTCTCTCCGAGTATCCCTAGTGCAGGCTGCAGCTCTCTGAACCATGTCAACCCCTATGGGGACCATACAGCAGAGTAAGCTGGGTTATGAGTGCAGTCGGTGTCTGGCCTGGGTAGGACCGCATGCATATGTCTTTCTGCATGGCTGGAGTGGGGAAATATCAGCCTACAAAACTCCAGGGGATGTGGCCTAAAGGCTAGCAGGATAGTAGCCCCAAGCCTTGCCTTGCAGCCATGGTATGGTTGGGTCTTCCTCCACTGAGGTTCCCACAGCCCTCATCTACACTGTCCCCAAGGTATATCTCCTACATGTCTGTACAGCTGTGAGCAGCCAGGTTTTCCTCTTAGTCTTAGTCTCAGCTTAGTCTCAGTCTCAGCTTAGTCTCAAACATTTGATGAGGGTCCCTGCAAAGAGCCCTCGCTGTTCATGTATCCCCACCCTTACAAGGTGGCCACCCAAACCCCACAGCCTACATCGCTAGTCACTTTGGAAAACGTGGGCTACATATTTCGATGTGGGCTGCTCTGAGCTTACACAGGTAAAGGGCATGTTAGGCAGAGATGAGCACTGGTGAGCAGAGACTGCCTGCAGACCACCGTTAAACCAAGCATGTCCTTAGCGATCGGTGCTGGGTGGGGACAGCAGAAGCTGAGAAATCTTGAAAGGCAGCTAGCAGATTGAGCAATAACCCCAGTACCATCCCACGTGAGCCTCTGCAAAACTGGGTTGTTGTTTTTTAAGCCTGGCATTTGCTCCATCTCTGTGCCACCGCCACATCCTCTATTGGCCCCAGCCCTTGCTGGGAAGGGCTGCAGGACATGCCCTGACGACCACGCTACCTGCCTGGCCCCAAGTGGGGTGCCAGGGGGCTTATGGTCCCATCCACCTCCCCCAGTCTGTACCCACTCAGGCCATGTGAGTGGTGCAGTTGACAAAACAAATGTACTAAAAAAAGAAGTAGAAGGGAGGGTTTCTGTGCTTGGTGATCATGAAATCTTGCCTTGGCTGCTTTCCTTCCCTGGGGTGGGACAGGGAGCAGCTCTCAAATGGAGGTCAGCTGCTGAAAATGTCGGCATGACTCTCAGCCAAAATGCCAGCCAGCACCACCTCCGGGACTAAAAACAAGCGAGGCATGGGAAGACAGCTCAGTAGGGAAAAGCAAGGGGACCCAATGGAGGGATCTTTGTATGGGGGTAGTATACCCACAAAATCCAGGCTGTGGACATGTAGGAGAGCCTGCCTGGCTGCTTTCTGCTCCCAGCCAGCCCTTGTCTTGCATCAGCCGTGATGCCCAACCCCATCACTGCATTGACTTGTCACCAGCCGAGTCCCAGCACAGGGTCAGGCCTCTGGCTGCCGAGCCAGTCGCCCAGCACACAGCACGGTGCAATGCCAGGCGGCAGAAGGGGAGGCCGCAAGAGGCGGGCAGAAAGATTTTAGCCCTTCTTTCTCCTCCTGGAATGGGGCACTGGATGCTTGCCCCTCTCCCCTCCGCTTGAGGGACAGCATTCAGTGTCAGGGAGGATGGTGAAGGCTCGGCTGAGCCCCACGAATAGCTTTGCTCTGTGAGCCTTAACTTCTCTGCTTGTGTGAGATTCCTTTGCATTATGGCCTGGGTAGTGTGGGGGACAGAAGGGGGAGGGCAGGAAGCAAGTGAAATCTAAATCCCCCCAAATCTCCTGGCTGCTGCCTGCTTGCACCAGTTTCACTTTGCTAAAGCCGATTTGAGCTCTGATCCCAGCGGCAGAGAGGAGGGAGCAGGCAGCCTTGGAAAGGAGAAGGCAAGGATGTGGGGAGTGGACTTGCCACTGTCCTGCTGGTGGCACTGCCTGTGGGCTGCTGTCAAGGGGAGAGGAGGTGAGGTGCTGAGGCATAGCTCAGAGAGCAGGGATCTGACTCCTGCATAGCTTTGAGCAGCTCTGGTTCACACCATCCACAAGAGGGATCTGGGAGGCTGAGCTTTGGTCTCCATGGGAGTGTCTGCTCTGAGCTCGTAGTGTGGTCTGCCCTGCAGATCAAAGCTGGCTGTGCAGCCTACAGCCCTCTTGCACCGAGAGGTGCTCACAGAGAAAGAGACCTTTCATTCCCAACCACAGCATCTTATTAGCTTTAGCACCACCTGGGCTGGGAATGCAGGGACGCTGGAGCCTGGCTGCTGGATAGTGAAGTGACTTGGGTTGCAAAGCTGCAGGTTTTGCCTCTATTCTCCATCTCTCATGGAGATGGGGCATTCTGCAAGGATGAAGATTTTGCCAAGGCATGGCTACTTCCCAGTCCGCAATGCCTATGAGGGTTCACCATGATGTCCCTTTGGACCCCTTGGAGGGCTGTCCAGAGCAGCAGAGGCTGAGGAATTAGAGCCCTCCACAGCGTGTGAGCATGGTGTACAGTGGCAGGAGGGAGACGGGAAAGCTGGTGTTGGATTCATGGTGGCTCAGTTGCTTTAATCTCTGGGATTAAGGCAGTGGAGGAATGTGGTGTGCAGCTGCAACCTTCTCAGGCTGCCTGGATTGAACCCAGGTCAGCACCATAACGGGCTCCAGCCCATGCCACACACCTGGCTGCCAGCTGAGGAGATGCACAAGGAGCTGGCAACCCCTTTGATGCCCGACAGATTTATCTGTGCGCTCCCTGAGCCATGACTCTTCTTTGTCTTCAGTTTTTCAGGCCAGTTCAGGCCTTTGTATCTTCCTCACTGCATACGGCTTAACAGAACTGGTCACATTTTAGCGCTAAAGGCTTTGGGATTACCAAGGTGCTGGCACAGCCCCATCCCCAGGTAGTTCTTTTGTTGAGGAGAAAAAGGCATGACATCTCATAAATGGAATATTTTTTTGCCATTTGGGAGCCCTGCCATTTCTAACGGCTGTTGGAGTTGCAAGTCATGGGAAGACTGGTCCCTTCTGAGAGCACTGGTTTCTGGCTGGAAGCAGGATGACTTTGAGTCACAAGGATATTTGAGGGGGAAAATCACAAAATGAAACTGAAGTGCTTCCAGCCGAGACGCTGCTAAAGGCTTGAGCAATGAGGTTGATCTCATCTTCAAGTGCCCTGAGCCATCCTGCCCGCACATTTCACCATTTCCTTGGAGAGCCTATCTTAACTAGAGCAGCCCATGATCTGGCAGGAATACAGAGAAGCAGCTTATATTTCTGCAGTGGCTTTCATCCAGAGGCCAAAGCTCATCTATTTCTACAAGGCTAGCAATGTAGCAGCTAAATTTTTTACAACTGCTTGGCTAAGTTCAAGAAGGTCCGGTCCTTTGTGCTTCAGCCTTTTGCATTATCCATGTCTAACGTGCACAGGAGCTCCAGGAATAGCAGCATACACTGTTTCCCCCTCTTTGAAATTTTCTTTAATTCCCTTCTAGGATATTGCAAGATGCTTAAAGGCCCAGCAAGCTTCACGCAGCAACATGGGTACTGTGGAGCCAATACCAATTGCTGCCATTTGTGTTTAGTAGAGCCTCAAACTTTGAGCAGAGCCTATGGAAGGGTGGGAGGTTAAACTGGAATAAATACAGTCTGGGGAAGAGCAAGAGACATGTGTGAGGCAGCACTACAATTAGCAAGGGTGTGCCACACTGCCTTAGTCTGAAGGATGATCCGAACTGCCCTTAAATTTGCCCAAAGGCTTTGAAAGCAGCTTGTCCAGCCTTATTTTACACAGCTATGAAAGGTTGCGCTTTGCCTTTGGGCAATGTAAGTGAGGGTGTTGAACTTACTGAGGTGAGAAGCATCACGCAGCTGGGGAAGGGGGATCCAGTGCTGGCACCAACTAGTGTCAAGGCTTAATAATTAACGAGGAGGAAAACATTGCTGTCTCCACTGAAACACTTCCAAGCTGTCCCTGTTGTTCTGGGAAATACCCTCATTGGGGTAACACCCTGACATCTGGATTTACGTGCTGTGTCCCATGCTGCTGTGTATAGGTGGGTTTTTTTCTGAAATACCTGCCCCTCTCCTTCCCCTCTTCTGTTCTTTACCACCTTGGCCTCTGCAGGCTGTTGAACGAAAGTGACAAGCGGCCCTTTATCGAAGAGGCGGAGCGGCTGAGGATGCAGCACAAGAAGGACCATCCTGATTACAAGTACCAGCCCCGCCGGCGGAAAAACGGCAAGGCCACACAGGGCGAGGGTGAAGGCCAGGTGGAGGGGGAGGCTGGTGGGGCTGCTGCCATCCAGGCCCACTACAAGAATGCCCACCTGGATCACAGGCATCCTGGCGAGGGGTCGCCCATGTCCGATGGGCACCCAGAACATTCCTCAGGTGAGTCCCAGGTCTCAGTGAATCTCCTGACAGGTTGCAGCCAACTTGGAGGCTCAAAAAAACCAAGTCATCATGGTGAAAGCCTTAGCAACGTGGCTCACACCTTGCTCATGACCCAACAAACTCTGCTGGCGTCAGTGGTATAGGGACATGCCCAAGTTTTACAGGCCCTTGCATTCCTCTGGTCAGGCAGGGTATTGTTGCACTCTCCCTCTTATTCCACAAGATGATATAAAAAGGTTTGGGTTTGGCTGGCTATTTGTCTCCCTCCACTGAAGTCTCCAGCTGGACAGTTGCTGGCAAACTGGGAGGAGTGGAGCTGGCATAAAGCCCCGCCATAAAGTGGTAACTCACCTCTTCTCTCTCTTTCCTCCTTAAAATGTTTTTCATGTTGTAGGTCAGAGCCACGGGCCCCCCACCCCTCCTACCACCCCTAAGACTGAGCTGCAGGCAGGCAAAGCTGACGCCAAACGAGAAGGGCGTTCCCTGGGGGAAGGGGGAAAGCCACACATTGACTTCGGCAATGTGGACATTGGGGAGATCAGCCATGAAGTGATGTCCAACATGGAGACCTTCGATGTCAATGAATTCGACCAATACCTGCCACCCAATGGACATGCCGGCCACCCAGGCCACGTTGGGGGTTATGCAGCAGCGGCAGCTGCTGGCTACGGCCTCGGGAGCGCCCTGGCTGCAGCCAGCGGACACTCTGCCTGGATCTCCAAGCAGCATGGAGTCTCCTTGTCCAGTGCCACCTCAACGGTGGTAGACTCCAAGGCCCAGGTGAAAACAGAGGGGTCCGCCCCTGGAGGCCATTACACCGATCAGCCCTCCACCTCACAGATAGCTTACACATCCCTGAGTCTGCCCCACTACGGTTCGGCCTTCCCCTCCATCTCCAGGCCCCAGTTTGACTACCCGGACCACCAGCCCTCAGGACCCTACTACAGCCATTCCAGCCAAGCCTCTGGCCTCTACTCTGCCTTCTCCTATATGGGACCTTCCCAACGTCCCCTTTACACTGCCATCTCTGACCCTGCACCCTCTGTGCCACAGTCCCATAGCCCCACACATTGGGAACAGCCCGTGTATACGACTCTCTCCAGACCGTAGGGAATGGGGAACAGTGACCGAAGCAGCGACGGAAAGGCTCCGAAGAATCAGCACAGGCAGAAGAGCCTCCGAACTCCGAGGTCACTCAGTGCCATCCAGCCACCAGAACCCACTGAGTATACAGAAGTGCCCTTCTTGACCCCGGCTATCGCTGGCTCACCCGCCTAGAGGGAGGTTTTTCGTCCTTTCGCCCTTTACCAATTTCACGCAGGCCACATGACTGGCTTGCGACACCTTATTGGCCTTCTAGATGAGGAGGATTCTAGACATGGAGTGACTGGTCCATGGTGGGTTTCGTTGTGCGCACCCTTGACTGTACCATGAGAGAGACTGTCCTTTCCTTCCCCTCCCCAAACTGCTCCAGGGAGTTTGCAAGTGTTTCCAACAGGCCACAACAGCCAACACTCACCTGCTGCGGGTGAAGGGTGGTTGCTCAGCCTTGGTGAACATATTATGGGAGGAGTAGTAGGGAGGACGGCACAGCCAGCTCCTCGTGATCAGCGTCATGCAGCAGTCCTGCCTAAGATTCACACATGCATGAATCTTGAACCCCACTGGAAGACCAACTGATGCTTGCTTCCCTGCTGATTTCCACAGCTGCATCCTAGCTTTTCTCCCTGCTTCTGCTCTCCATCCTGTGTCTGTTTAATCCCACGCTTTTTCCTGCATGGAGATTTTAAGGCTTGCCTGAACAATGTGTAGGACTCAGGAACTGCATTGTTGGTCTTAGCGTTACTCATATCATAGCCTGTGTGTGCATGCGTGTTCATGTATGGAGGTGTAGGAGAGTTGGGGAAGGACTGGCGGATGAATCCATGATGGCCGATGAATGTGGGTGAATCCTCCTTTCTTACAATTACTCTATATTGTTCATTTGTGCCTGGCATTTCTGGCATCTCAGTCCTTTCTAATCTCTTCAGTATCCCAAACAACCTCTGAACAAACTTGGCCCTTGCTCTTCCGTGTCTGACCGTGCCTGCCTGAAACAAAGAGGCACCAAGAAAGCTACTGTGCACTTGCTATGTCCCAAGTTGACTGCGGTACTCTGTTTGAATCTCCACTCCCAACTCAGGCTAATGGGGTGTGCATCCCTGCTTGTTTGTTCATCATGTCTTCCAGTCAGTCAACACCTCCCTCCTACCTACGCTGAAGACGGAAAGATACTCCTGCAGCTTTAAGCAAGGTAGATATGTGCCCAATCTGGGATGAGTGTAAAGAAAATAAGCCTATTTAGGTGTAAAAGAATTCGTTTTCCCCTTTGGGTTTCAAACTGGAAACAACCAGCTCTCGCACTCAGATCAACCTCCTTTTTTCAGCCCAACACCTGAGGACAGTCTGCTTACTTCTCCTTTGTCACCTCCAGGACTGGGGTGGTTTGTCATGCTAGGGAGTGAACTGGCACAAAAGTTGCTGCAGGAAAAGATGACTCCTGGCAATTGATCACAGAGACATGTTGTGGGACCTTCCAATGGATATTCCAGTCTAGAAAGACAAAATACTTTGACCACACGTGGACTGTGATTGGTGCCGCTGTTTCCCTCTGCTGATATGACTGTCAGATGCCCTTCTTGCCTCCCTTAGCTATGGATGACTTCTCCTTGTGGTGTCTGAAAAGATCATGTAGAATGTTTGCTCCCTGTACACATGTAACCTCTTCCAGCCCTGTCCCCTTATTTATGCAAGTAGCACCTTCCTCCCCTACCTCCCTTTCCCCAGTCTCTATGCTGTCCTCGCACCATTAACTCTGCATTAAACATATGGAATAATAAACTTAAAAGTTTCATTTTCATGTGTCTTAGACTTCTTTCCTCAAAGTCCCTGTTTTTTCCCTCAGTAAGCATATGATGTGTCACCACCACATGGATCCTGTGCACAGCCTTCCTCTGCCTGTCATGATGAGGACACAGGCAGAACTCTGTCTCACCAGACTCCGTCACAGAGAGGAGACTCATCTTCTGTTCACACCCCAGCTCCAGTCACTTCTTCAGTGAGAAACGCTGATTTCTGGTTTTCAGCTAAGATTCAGCACATGCAATTAAGAAAAGCGCTGTTTTGCACGTGCTTCATCCAATAATTTCTTAGTGTGATTGTTAATGCTTTCCAGATCGGAGTGTGGGGTTTCTCACCTTGGTTCCTCATCACCAGGTGGCAGATGACATAACTTAAAAAAACCCCACACTTCCCCACATACACCAACTTGTGTATTTTGGAAGCAACCATTAGCTTCTCCGTAGAAACTCACCTCCACAGCCTCTTGCCTTCCAGAAGCAAGAGACTAAATACACACACACTCACACACACAGAGTATATTCAAGAACAGATGTCTACACCATCTTACTTGCTGAAGAAGACATCCTGGGTGTGGTCAGGTCTTGGGAGGCTATCTGAAGGTGTTTGAAAAGAAAACGTGCAGCATGTATCATTCTGCTTAAGAACATCTCTCAAGGTCAATGGTAGCAAGGTAGGATCCCAATTAACACAGAGACTCCAAAAGAATTACAAATTGATTCCAAAGGTTTCAGTGCAGATGCACGTGATCGATCCACTGAGTTTGTGTTCACTAAATGCTTTATGGATGAGTAGAATAAGCAAGATGTCTAGGAACTGTGGAACACATTCAAAGCATTTTAAAACTCACAGCACTATTTGGATGAAGTCCTGTATAGGGCCAAGAGCATCAGCAGCAGAATGGCTTAATGGATCTAACAATAGTGATGCCAACTAAAGGGCTCCATGCAAAATAGGACTGTGGCCATTCACTGGAGAGGAAGAGAAATCTCTACCCCAGATTACAGGCTGTGGGAAGAGTCCAGAAGGGAACTACTGCACTGCTGAGCAGGTCAGGAACACGTGTGAGGAAGAAGGGAAGCCATGGCGGAGTTCACAGAATCACAGAGTGGTAGAGGTTGGAAGGGACCTCCGGAGATCCTCTTGTCCAACCCCCCTGCTTGAGAAGAGCAGGGTAGAAGAGCTGATCACAGGGGTAGGAGAGAGAGAAGGGACACGGTGTGGATGAAGAGAAGAGCAGGAAAAGAAAGTTCTTCACCACACACAAGTACCTGCTCCAGCTCTTCAAAAAGCAAATTAAGAAAGTGAGTGGGCTCTGCCTCAACCATCCTCTAGTAGAAAGGGATGTCTCCTCTCATCTAGGAGGGTCCTCACAACTAAGACAGGACTGAGAATATCGCTGGTAACAGAGGGGTTAACCACTCCTCCTGCAGCCTAGCAGGAGCTGGCCCAGCATCCTTCCCTATCCCTTTAATCGTATCTGATACAGATGCAAGGCTGGGGAGGGGAGGCGGGTAGGGAACAAAGAAGCTATTTAAAAAAAAAAAAAAAAAAGGACAAGAAAACGACCCCCGCACTCCATGGCAGACGCCAAAACGATTGCACAAAGGCACCATTTCAGGGCTGAAATTTCACCGCACCAACGTGATTAAAGGATTCCATGGAGGGTGGGGGGAGAAGGCTGAAGGCCACAGTGCTGCAAATTAACCTTTTCTTGGTAGGAATCGCCTGGACCAGGAAGCATTTGTGTTCCTCACAGTCAACCCCCTTCCCACACCTGCAAGAATCTCCACATTCCCTTTGACCTGTCATTTTGCCCAGGGACCCATTCAGCTCTTGCATTCTCCAAAACCAGATCCTCCTGTGCACACCAACAGAGGAAGTATGGACCAGTGCGTTTACAAGGAGCAGTAAGAGAATGACATACATGGCTAATTATATGAGCTGAGTTCCGAGGCAGGTGCATATAAACTCCCTTTGGGACATGGATGCTCATCTGCAGCCACCGACCACACATACAGCACAGAGAATACACACTTTATATATAACCACAAGCTTTAACACCAACAAGTTGGAAAGATTCTTCCTGGACCAACATAAATAGGAAAATCAATGTAAAGCAGAAACCATAGGTGCACCTTTCCTCCTCTCTTTTAATAAAGAAAACAAAAACTCCATGGGCACATTTTAATAAGATAATTGAGAAAGACTCAATATTTTCTGCCCAAGAGCTTGATCTTCCTCATGCAGAGCAAGAGCCTTGGAGTACACAGAAGATCAAGAAATGGAAACCAGGTAGCAGCTGGTTGGAGGCCCTTGCAGGTTGTAATGCATCCACTCAACTCTTCTTGATTTGAGCACAGTAACCCTCCTGCACATCAGAGGCTACAGTGCAGGTGCCTTAAGGGGACGAATGACTGATCTTTCATCACACTACAGATTAAAGGAACTTGAGGATTTAACTACTGTTGTGCCACTGTAAGAACCACCAGAGTTTGTACAACTGAGATGGCTGAAGAGCACCCACACATTCACGGCCATCAGTTCCATCTGCATGTCAGAGAATGGCTGAAAGAGGAGCAAACGCAGCAACAACCTACAGCTGCTGAGCTAGTGTGACCATGAGCCTCGACCACGCTTCCGGCTGGGGCAGTGCCACTGAAAGGGGATCCCCACCTCTGATAAGCAGCAGGAGCAGGGAAACAATAGGTGATTTGATGAGAGCTGCTCTACGATACTCCTGAGAAGCCCTACAGCCAGCCCTGGCCAGAGAGGAAATTGGGGGTTTCCACAGCAACCTGCTCAGGGCACAAAGGCCCAACTGTCTAGGGGGAAGCAACGGAGGTGTCTCAGCACTCCTGCGTTAAGAAGGGACAGCGGTGGAGGGCTGGAGTCTTTCTGAAGCCAAAGTACCTGCAAGAGGATTTTTGTACAGCAGGAATTTAATTGGCTATTGGTCCTATAACTGGGGAGGAGCAGTACTGGAGGAGGAGGAGGAAGCAGTTATCACAGTCTAAAGACTGCCTAACTAAAAGGTATGGCCTTTGCAGGTGAAGAAATCTGCAAGAAAAGCATGGCACATTGGCTCCCTAATCTTATTAATATAGCCCAGGACACAGAAAGAATAATGACCAAGCTGGCAGAAAGAAGAAAGTCTTCCCTTGAGCGTGTAGGACTGAGACAAAAGAGAAGGCAGGACAAAAAAACCCCAACATTTAATTTAAAATGGGGAGGTTTATAGTTTATTTACACAAATATAAACAAAAATAGAAACATCTCTGGAGAAGGAAAGAACCAAAACTATGGCTGGAAGCTGATCAGTCCGTGATAATTAACTCATCCACACCCCAGTCTTCATAGCTCCCATCCGGTAGGTAACGACGGATGATTATGGGGATCTTGCGTGCTCTGAAGGGAAGACAGAGAGGTAAACAGAAATGCCAGAGACTTCACTATACTGCTTCAGCAGGCAACGGGAACTGAGGTGATTTAGTGGCTTCAGTAAGCTCATCAGGTTTAACTGAGAGATCTGTGTAGCACCAGTGATTTGCTATGATACAGTAGAGGGAACTCACAACCACCTCCTCTCTTTGGCGGATGCAAGGCACTGAGCACTCTTAGACTCAAACCAACCAAAAACCTACAGAAAGTCAGCCCTCTGTTGCTACCACAGGAATCGAGCCTTGTGATCAGAACTCACTATGAGACAACACCAAGCACCTAAGATAGCGGGGGGGGATCAAGGGACTCAAAGAACAAATCCACTTTTTGTTTGATGGAAGACTTTTTTCCCCACAAGACACTACAGAAGTGGCAGAACTCTGAGAACCTTCATGAAAATCTGGTATTTACAAAGCATTTTGCACCCTGAAAGCATCAGTTACATTTCAAGAAAGCCACATAAAACTGACTAATCAGGGAGCAAAACCTGGTACAGCTGGGGTAGAGCACAGCATCTGCTAACAGTGGTTCCCATTAGAAAGCACTAAAATGCTGAACAAAATTTAACTTAATGGAAATAGATTTAAGTCAGCAGTATGTAATCAGACAGTCTGGAATCCAACCAGGGCATCAGGTTTCAACCATATCAGACTTAAAGTAATACAACTTCTTTAATAATCACATTCAGAGCCGTTGTTTTTCCAGTAGTGAAGCAGCTCCCTCATGCCAAGAATTACAAGGGAATTTTGGCACAGAGGAGGATGCCACTTTACTTTGTCACACCCTCACTTACTTTTTAGAGTTCACACTCAGTGACCAGAAGCAACTCAGACTGAGCTTGGAGATCTGACAAGAACATGTCCTAAGGAGCTTTTAGCAATGATAACGGGAGCTGTAACAGATATAAAATCTGCAAGAGCAACTGCAAAGCACTGAGAAACCAGGGCAGCAGAGGAACAATTCAGTTCAAGAACAGAGACTCAATCAGCAATTGAGTCCAGTTGCTCTGCTTGAAGTCTAGGTCACCTGCATGCAGTCCAGGTCACCGACCATGCAGACAAACTGTGGGCCAGCAGGGAGGTCTGCTGTGGAAAGATGGACGTGCAACTGGTCATCCAGAGCCTGCCTCTGCTACAGTCCGAAAGGAATTATTTATCTTTCTGTAAGGAGGGGACATGCCTCCCCACAAGCACAATAAGCCAAGTGTGGAAGGGTGTGGGAAAATAACATTCTTAGCAAGGTCTCTATACCACC